>NC_067162.1:17413249-17736582 GCF_903995435.1 Acomys russatus
CATGCAAGTTGAAGCGGGATTACCTGGGAGGAAACAGGGCTCACTGGAGCTGGAGATGAGGTATGGCCACAGGGGAGGCTGAATATGGTCAACATACATTATAGTCAGGCATGAAAATCTTATAATCTTTTTGCTGTATACAATAATATATGTTAGTCAAAGAGTGGGAAATAACTTTCTAAGTGGGCCAATGCAACAGAAATATTCAGTGACTGCCTAGCCATGACTGATTTTTTTTTTTTTTTTTTTTGTACTAGTGGTCATTGGAATAAGAAAGAATGCCTTTGTTCTGAGGGAGGTGGTTTTGTAATCTGAATATGTTTTTCCCTTCTATTTAAAAATATATCAAAGCATTCTAGATTTTTATTTTACATGCAAATGATATTGCTATACATACATAAAGTATGGTTTAGAAGAAAACAAGCCGGGTGTGGTAGGGCACGCCTTTAATCCTAGAACTTGAGAGGCAGAGGCAGGCTGATCGCTGTGAGTTCGAGGCCAACCTTGTCTACAAAGGGAGTCCAGGGCAGCCAAGACTACAGAGAGACCCTGCCTTGAAAACCCAAAAAAAAAAAAAATAAAAAAAAAAAATAAAAAAAATAAAAAAAAAATAAAATAAAAGAGAACAAAATAATTTCAACCCTTTAAAATAAATGATAGTATTCTTAAATAGGAACGAGAATATTGTCTATAAACAGGAGCAAGATGCTATTGAGGGAAAACATTCACATCAATAATATTTTAGTTGTAATAACATATTGTATTTTTTAGAAAACATGCTGTTCATAAACACACACGCATACATGCCCAAAAAATTACAATTGAAATATTATGACATCTGGGGGTTGCTTCAAAATATTATAGAAACAATGGTTGAATAGAAGAAATGACTGTAAAATGATAATCATTATTGATACTATATAATGTTGACCTATGAGTTATTGCATAATTTTTTTCTTTTTATGTTTTTGGATTTTCTCATTATGAAATATTAAAAGGGGAACATTGTACTAAAAGAGAGAGAATGATTTCTGAAAATTTAAAAATATGGTAGCAGAAGTAAATATCTTTTATAAAACTATTAGAAAATGCAAAAGACATCTTACCTGAAAGTGTATGTGTGGGCGGAGTGGTGGGGTGCAAACCATTAAAAGTGAGAGAAGAAATACAAGAAATCAGAGGATCTGTCCACAAGGTCTAGTATTTAAGGGTTGCCAAAATATCAGTAGGCAAGAAGTTAATGAAGAAATGATAAAAGGTCAAAGGAACTTATTTGCTCAGTGTCTTGCAGGGACGCAGAGGTGACCTGCTGGACTACTCAGAGCTGGGATTTCTTAGCACTGGGCTTCCTGGGAAGGGGAGGTCCTAAGGGTTGGATGCAGCTCTCATTTCTGCCCTTAGCTGGGCTGGCTGGGGGTTGTAGTTGTCCCAGCTGGCCTCAGGCTTCCTCTTCCAGAAGGTTCAGCTCATGTTCTGCTTGGTCAAAGATTTAGCATTGGCTTAGGTTTAGGACAGAGAAAGGCTAACCGAGCTTTGCTTGTATGTTTCCACTGCCGTCTCCCTGTTTTCAGCTTCACTTCCAAGATACATCTGCTTTTAGGAGTATCTGGTTCCTGCCAATTCAGAGGCTTTCAGGAGAAAGTGGCATGGAGTGGGGGTGTTTCTTTTAGGTCTTTATGCTAGCTCCAAGTTGTGGAGGGGCTCCAGCCTTTGTTGTTCTGGTAGCATCTGTGCAGCTATGTCTTCATCTGCTGGTACCCTCTCTTCTATTCTTTTTGTCTCTGATTTTCCTTGTTACTTCGTTTTAATCTCCTTCCCTTTTTTATTCCTTCCTTCCTTCTTTCCTTCTTTCCTTCCTAACTTCTTTTCTTCCCTCCCTCCCTCCCTCCATTCCTTTCTTCTGTTTTTGAGACATTATGTAGCCCTGACTGGCCTAGAACATACTATGTATACCAGGCTGGCCTTGAACTCTCAAAGATCTTATTCTCTGTTGTTTTAATTTCTTTACAAGAATACCAGTAACATTGGGGGAAGGAGTGGGGTGCATATTTTGATGTCATCATATTTAAGTAGAAGTTGATTTGTTGTGCTAATCATTATCTTGGGTATTGGTTTCTGTTCCTAATGTCTATTCGAAAGAAATAAGAAATCAATTTAATATCTAAGTCATTTCTTCCTTCGTAAAGTCTCTTTGCCTACTGCTGTTGGTTCAGTTCTGTCTTCTTGAAGTGCTCTGGCCTTGGATGTTGAGTTAGCAGTGGTTTCTATACTGTCTGGAGTCTTCCTTTAAGCACTTGATGTATGCTTTGTCACCCAGCTGGATCTTGTAGCCTTTGGCCACCAAGTAATATTTTAGTCTGCTCTTGTCTTCCCCTTGGTTCTTAATAGATCTGAGTTCAGTGGATACTAGGTGATGCTAGTATACCACCCAACATTTTATTCTTTTTTTTTTTTTTTTTTTTTTTTTTTTTTTTTTGTGGACTCTGTGATTCTGTTCAGCGTCTTCTTGGCCTGTCGCTCAGAGAACAGCAGGGAAGAGTAAGGATAATGAATAGGTTTTGGAGATAATATTTGTAAGTTTAAAATGTCATTAGTCCTTATTTTCAGATGTATTTTATTCAGATTGAGATTTTGGTTGTATTTATGGCATTTACAAAGAGTAGCAATAAAAACTTGACTACTTCTTATTCTGCAGGAAGACCTGGGACTGGTGTTATGATCTCATTGTCCTGCGTGGCCTGTTCACAGCGGGCTTGCTTAATGACTTACCTATAAACAGGCACTTCTGTTTGCTTTAAGCTCAGCATACCTTCAGTTGTTCAGAGTGCGCTCTCTTGTATGAGTAACAATGCTGTCGTCTTCTCTAAAGTCACCATTTCTATTAGAGAAACTCTTTAATAGTGCCACACAGTCTACAGTTATGCATTTCTGTGTGCACTTACTGAGCCCAGCACAGTGTTTAATGAATTATTGAACTTTGAAGAACCTTTGAGGAGCAGGGGCTTTATGTGACTGAGCAGCAGACATGAGAATGCGCTATCCTCCAGAGCACTGAACAGACAGAATGGAGGCTGGATCAGACAATATAAGCACTGAGCGAACGACGGTGATACCATGAAATATTTACACCCCTGGAGCATGTGAGGGGGCTGGGGAGGAGGAGAGTATATGGGGTTTATTGTTTTGGGCTGAACCTGACACCATATAACTCACCAGTCTGTGATCTTAAAAGCAAAACAGAAAGAGTAAGGGGGGAAAAAAAAAAAAAAAAAAAGACAGAGAAAGAAAGGAAGCAAGGGAGGGTGGGAGGAAAGAAGGAAGGAGAGAATCTTGGTTTGGTGATATTTTGTTTGCAGTAGCTTATCACCAAAGAGTAGACAGTAACCTTCCTAAGAGCTAAGTTCTCACTGGTCCTGAAAAAGAGATTACAGCATCAGGCATAATTTATCCTGCTCTTCTGTGTTTCAGGTTTTAAATTAATGTGTCATTAATGTGCCTTAAAGGTTGTCACTTTATTATCTTTGAAAACAGAGGGTTGATTAGCAAAGAAGCAGGTAGTATTGTTTTCAAGCAGAATATGAAGTGAATTTATTTCTTCACAGAATGCTATTTGAAATTGATCTGAGGTGAATATTGTTAATAACGTTCTGTGAGAAAATAGAAGTATAAAAAAATACCTGGATTAGTTAGAAAGGGTTAGAAGATATTTATCAGACAATTTCTACTGTCTTGCAATATAGAAAAGAGCCAGGACATCCAGGTAGGGTAGAGTGCATTTAGGTCTGCAGAAGTCTGGAGGTGGAGGTAGGAGTTCAGGGCCAGCATGAATTGCAAACCAAGAGATCCTGTCTACCCGTCAAATAAAAGAGCTAAAGTAAGCATGCTAGCCCGATCACTTTTGCCCCTTTGCCCGATATTTTGAGTGTAAATTTTTCTTGTAGTGATAAATCTTTTACAATGTCATGATATCATGTGACTTATTAAAAATAATTATTGTAGGTGAGTAAAGAATGACAAGAGAAAAATTTGCTTCATTAAATTTTAATTTTACTCTTGATTTATTTAAAAAGCTCACAGATGAGGGAGTGTTTCAACACAGTCGGTCTGTTTTTGTTTATTGGGGTCTTGTATTTATAAGGAAGTTCAGACTGGCTCCAGCCATTGACTTTTGAGGATCATTTGGCTCTGGGCCCCACTATGAGCACTTGGGAGTATGACGTGTCTTATTCTAAACTACTTTATTAGTCCTTTGATAACACTGAGCAAGTTGACAAGCTTCTGACACTTGTCCAGGTAAAGCAGCAATGCTACCAGGAGAATTTAGTCCCTCTGTCTTTTACAACAGAAACATCCTACCAGTGTATGGTAGGAAAGGGGCATTTTCAGGGATTTTGTATTTGTTCTATAGAAGCTCAATGCATACACAAGTGTCTAGTCAGTAAAAAGTGGTAAAGACCTACCTGGGACAGGAGACATCAAATTTATATAGCAAAGGTAAGATGTGTAGGTTTCTTGTTTTTGTTGCTAAGATGGTGCCTTGGACAGAGTTGGGGTTTTCGAGTGTGAGTGTTGTGGATGTCCGTCCCATCGCTGCTGCTTCCTTATTTGACTTCTGGAAAGTCTTGGACCAAATGCTCCATTTTCTTTACTGAGAAATGGGGTTTATTTGAATTTATCCATGAGCTTGATAAAGCTTCTAAGTATTCAGCATTAGGTCCAGTGGATGAGTGGATGCTAGCTCCTTTCCTAGCATGTGAGTGGGTACCAGTTCCTTACCTAGCAGGTGGGCAGGTATAACACCTTACCCAGATATATTCAGATAGATACAAGCCCCTTATCAAACTTAGGTGTGGATATCAGCTCCATATCAACTGTTGGGCGAATCCAGCCCCTTTCCTGTTTTTTTTTTTTTCCTTTGAGCCAAACAGGCTTTATCTAGGAGATGGAGCTTTTAGATGTTCTTGATTGATGGAGAGGATGAGGTAGTGAACCAGAAAGGTACTGAGTGCTGTGGACAATCTTGGGAAGAGATTAGAAGGGCTGTGTGTGTGATGGAGAGTGTGCAGGCAAGAAGGGCCAAGTCCACTCGTTGGAAGCCAAGTTGGTGTCTGGAGACACCATCTGAACTTCCATGGCTGCATAGCATCAGAAGTTGAGAGCGTCAAATGAGCTGAGGCTTCATTTCTTCTTGACCTCTTGTTGAAAACATTATTCTTTTGCAATGTTAAAAAGACTAAACCAATTTAGAGAAAACCAAAGGGCTTCCCTGCTCAGCTTCTATCTCTGACCCACGTACTTTGCCAGTACATTCAGCATGAGTGATATCGGCACCATGTGTTACCCATGTATTCTGGACAAGAATTCTAGCAGAGGCCTGTGCGTGCTCACTACGGTCCTGTTCTTGGGGGTTTCTGTGGTAACAATACAGACCAGAATCCTTCCTCTCCAGGTTAACATTTTGTTAGAGGAAGCAGACCAAGAAGCGGTGACCACTGTAACGGCAATAAAGTAATAAACAGAGGAGTAGTATTGCTTTAGTTACAGTGATCTGAAATGACATTTCATGTCAAACCACAAACATGACAAGGACAATTGTTCCAACCACAGGGACAAGTTTTTTCATATAGGAGGCAAAGGTTGTTAGTGGCTAGAATTTAAGGAGAAAGAGTCAAAGACAGGTCTTAGAAGCAGCCTTATTCTGGGGCAAAGATTTAGGTTCTATTACAGCTCTCTGGAAACCACTGTAAGGTTCAGGTGAAGGATGTGTATAAAGCGACCCATCTGATTTATTTTATAAGCATCTCTGAAGGTGAGAGTAGAATTAGGGAGAAAGTTTTGCCAAGGAAGTGCTGATGGCCAGGACAGGAAGTGATTACAGAGACCAGTAGAAGGGGAGAGGTTTAGGATATAATGTTGAAGGCAAAGTTGTTAGGATTTCTTGTGAGACTGGATTGGAGGAGATAGTTGAGAGATGAGAGGGACCAGAATGGCATCAGGATTTTAGTGACTAGATTGTGGCTGTTTGTGGCAGTCAGAAGACTGAGGAAGAACAGGGCTGTCCTTTGGACCAATACAAGTCTGGTACCTATTTGGTACCCAAGAAGCTGTTGGGAGGCAGGAATCTGAAGATGAGGACAGGAGGTCCAGCGTGTCTCTGCTGGATGGAAGCCTTGGGACATCTTTTCACAGACCATTCTTTGGCCTGTAACAAACTTGGAGGCCTTGGCTTTTCTGAGCTATTATGTGGGCCTTCACCTTTCGCCGTGTCTGGCCCTGCTGCCAGGCTGTCTCCAAACCCAACAAACACATTCCTTCGGGGCAAAAGCAAAAGATGACAAACACCAGGAGCCAGATTGTCCACGACAGACTTGTAAGCAACAAGATAATCTCATTGTTCCTCCTGCTACTTAAAATAAAGGTAATATTGATCTGATAGTAGCAGTTCGAGTCCTAAGGCATCATATTGATTAAGCGTCTAGTGAGAATTTGTAGGGCAGCCTTCTGAGCTGCCGCCACAGGGCATCTCCCCACTGGGCCAGGCCTCTGTGCTGACCTTACTATTAGAAGTGTTTAGTCTCGGCTGTGGTCAGAGCATTTATTTTACCTGATGGATGGCTTAATCCAGCCCGTCACCTTAATCTGACCTTAAAGATGGGAACCTAAGTCTTTTGTTCTTAGTAAATGTGGAGACTAATTTTGGCTATTTAGAGCTGTGTTAGCAGCAGTAGCAGTTTTCACATCGACTCTTCCGCTGTTCAAACCTCCTCTCAAAACATAATCTAGCTCTAGCTTAAGGTCTTTGTTTTGTTCCTTATGGTTTTTTGTTTTTGTTTTTGTTTTTTTTTTTTTGAGAAAGGTTTATTTTATGGATTGCTTTTTTTTAAACAGCGGAAGGCACCTCTTTTTAACAATGCCACTATTAAGCCAATGGGCCTCTTCTATTTTCATTTTCTATCAAAGAGAATAATTTACTTGTGGTTTTTTTGACATGAAGCATTAAACACGCAAAGTCAGGCTTCATAACATTTTACAGACCTTGTTGTGAAGGTATCTGGGATAATTCAATAGAAATTGAGGTAAATTGTTCATTCTTCTAAGTATAGAAAGAATCCCCAGAAATTATCTAAAAATAGTAGTTTTATGTTTAAAAAAAAAAAAGTTCTGCCTGTCTACAGCAATAAGATTCTGCTGTTTTTCTCCTGTGTCTGGTGGTTTGTGCAGGGTTGTGCACAGGTTGGACATGAGTTACTACAGGCCAGGGAGCTTGACACAATGAATGCTCAACTGAACTTTGGTGATAGTAACTGGGATGAGGTGACACTGGCCATAGTTGCCTTTATGTCATCCCCATTGCCCCGCTCAGGCCCAGGCACACAGGCTGCTGTTTAGATAGATGCTCAGTGGCAGACAGATGCCACCATCACTGGGATTTCCTTCCACCCTTGTAACTTCAGAGCTTGTTTTATGCCTTTTCTAAAAGGCTCCAGGTATTGACATCCTTTCGTCCTTCGTAGGGTCACTCTCAGAAAGAGCCGCACGCATCTGACTGCTTGCACATCTGCCTGTGTTCTTTGTTCACTGGCTGCCAGAGAGAACTCAGGGTTCGAACCCTTTTGCAGTTAAAAGCTAATCACCCTAGCATTCATTCCTAATACAGTGCCTGGCACTGCAGCACCAACTGTGCCCGCCTGCTTTTCAGTTCTGCCTTTGAGAAGCCACGCTGGGTGTGAGCTGGTGGCCCTTTTGGAGGGAGGCGGTGAGATGATTGTTTCTTAGCCTAGCCAGTTGGTGCATGGCTAGCACGATGGATAAGTGCAATCTAAGTAGAAAAATAGCCTCAATTGGGCTCCTGAGCAGTCATTTTATGGGTGGGTTGAGAGTTGTCTGAAATAGGCATTTACACTAGACTTGGGGCTGCTGCTGCTTATGATCCAGATGTCTTGTCCGTGTCAAAACTTGCTTTGTTTCTTTGTTTACTTTGAATCAGGAAAATGTTCACGAGCATGCTCAGATACCTTCTCAAGTGTGTTATTTGGTCTCATCGCCCCTGGCTGCCAGGAATATGTGCCTGTTTATTTGGTTGTCTTTTTTTTTTTTTTTTTTTTTAAGTATTTAGCTAATTTAACCCACAATAAAGTTAAACCTCACTTCTTTGGAAAAGTAAAACTTTACACATTAGCTGTTTTCAGAGACATTAGCATTGCATGAAAGCAAGTGCATTGTTCCACCAGCTTTTGGACCCACCTCCTCACTAATGCAGTGGATGGCTGTTGGAAGGCAGGATTCAGAGCCAATCCCAACTGTCGTGAATTCCTGAAGTTGTCTTTAATGTTAGCTGTGAACAGGCATGTGCCAAATATGAGGAGGTAGGGTTGCATTGTATCTGTTTATCATGACTTCTTGTGTGTGTTAGTGGGAGCAAGAGAAGACGGGAAATGAGAGAGATAGAGACAGACACAAAGAGAGAGATACAGAGAGAGACAAAGAGAGGCAGGCGTACACACACATACATACATGAGAGAGAGAGAGAGAGAGAGAGAGAGAGAGAGACAGAACATGCTGTTGGAACTGAAGCTTTTATGTTTAATTAAAGTGCACTGATTAAATGCCCAGGTGCCAGAGGTCAGAGTACTTGGGTATGAGTGCTGGCTTTGCCACTTAATAATTAAGTAACTTTAGGTGAGTCACTGAATTACTCTGTTCCTTAGTTTCACTATCTGTCAAGGGGGGATAACTGTGGTGATTGCCATTGAGGCCCCAGAGTGTTAATTTGGATAAAGCGTTTAGAACAGAGCTTGTGTATAACTGGCCTTTAGCTGTCATTTCTAGCAGCAATTAGCAATTGCTTAGAAATTATTTAGAAAAGGAGGAAACTGATAACTTTTAATCCAGGCTGTGTATCTATAAAATGCTTTAGAAACTATGTCTAGTCATGCGGGTTTGTGTTACTAGTAAGTTCAGGGAGGTTACTGTTGTAACAAAACTCTATCAAAGCCCTGTATGATGTCTTAGACACAACTTTGATTTCTTGGCTTAGTGTGTGTATTCCATTAGTAGTGTAAGTCAGCTAAGGAACCTTGGCAGGCTCAACACAAGGCTGCGAAGGTCACCGTGGGTTATCGCCATGGAAGCCAGTGTGGGGAAGAGAGCAGGCAGGGGTGGATGTAGGGTGTTTCATGGGCCAGCCCTGGAAGTGGCACTCATTAAATCTGCTCCCATTCCTTTGGCCAGAGCGGGGTAGGAAGAGGACGAGAGCAGGAACGCCTCTCCTTGGCTGGTGCCTCTGGAGTCTATAAAAATGGAGAAGTGAGAAAAACATTGCCTCCAACTCCAAACTGAAACCCCACTGGGTGTTTATAAAGTGCAGTCTTACATCACCTTCCAAAGATGACACATATTTTATGCAAAAAAGTGTGACTGTATTTGAAAATAATTTGTAAGTAGGGCTTTCTAATTTCTAAGAGTCCCCAAATATGCCCAGGAATTTCTGAGAAAACCATTAGAGCTTTTTCAAGGCCAAATAAGTTTTAAAATAAAATGATAAAAGAAAAAAAATGTGCTCACTTTCTTAAACTGTAAAGAAGCGTTAATGGGAAATGTGGGTGTAATTTAATATGTTTATTCTGCTGGAGAGTGGCCTTCAAAGGCAGCAGGATGTGGCCTGCTAACAAAGGCCTTAAACAGCCCTGCTGGTGGTGCTTGGTTGCATTTTTCATTTTGAGCTTTTAGATAGTTTTCTCCCATATGTTCGTTCCTCCCTTTTGTTCCTTTATTTTCTGATAAAATATTTGCTTCCGTGAAACCTAAGAACAGGACTCACACGGCAATTAGTGACACAGGTGCTCAGTCTGTGACTTCAGTGCCTTCTGTGGCCTGTTGGGTTTTGTTTTTCTTTTCCTGTTTGTGTGTGTGGTGTGTGTATACACATACACGCACATGCACAAGCGCACACATGTGCATGTATATGTGTACACAAATGAGCTCATGCATGTGGAGGGCCAAGGCTGATATCAGGAATGATTTTGGTTTACTCTTCATTGAGTCAGGGTGTCTCAGTCAACTCCAGGGCCTGCCAATATAGCTAGCCTTGCTGGCCAGCTATTTCTGGGGACCCCAGTCTCCATGTTCTGAGGCTCAGATTCTAGGTGGGCGCCATGCCCATTCGACATTTATGTGTCTTCTGAAAACTGGACTTTTCCTTAGGGTGCACTTTGCCACAGCCCTGTCTTTGTGTTTTTGATGGTCACATTTCCTGGCTATGTTTTGGATCATGGCTATTTTTTCCTAAATTCATCCGGTTTCTTAAAGTAAGGTTTTTCAGAATGAGTATTTCGAAGACGTAGTTTGAGAAACCACCTTGATGCATCAGCAGCATTGCTTATCATAGTCCTAAAGAGGGAACCCCTCCCACATATCTATTAAATGATGGCTGGATAAAAATGTGACCTATCCATACACTGTAATACTATTTGACAATCCAGAGTAGTGAGACACTGTTACATACTACAGTCTAGATGGGTAAACCTTAAAACTGTATGCTAAGTAAAAGAAGCCAATGACAAAGGCGCACACATTACATGAGTCCATGTGTAGAACAGGAAGCCAGCGTAGGTAAGAGAGAACAGTGGGCAGGAGTTGGGGAGAGGAAGGTGGGGAAGGGTGGGCAGGTAACAAGAATGGTCTGAAGTTAGTTCTGTCTGTACTGTCTGATATGTACACTTACAAGGGTAAACTGTCCGAGGTAAGCACTGTAACTCAAAGATGCCACAACCTAGCTTTCTATCTGATCTGACTCCCCACGACCTCTTTGTCTTGTCTGTTTCCATCCCCCTCCTCTCGTTCCTTGGCCACCTAGATTGGGGTCCACTGTATTCCTGTCTCAGCTTCTCTGTACTTCTCCCCCATTAGGTGTCTGCATGCCTCATTCTCTGGTTGCTCCCAGGTCTCTATTCTCATGAGACCCCTTTTGATTGCCCAGAAAGTAGCACCGCCACCCCATCTGCTGGGGTGTCTGGCCCCACCGCCCTGCTTTCCTTGTCTGTGTATTACTTCCCTTTCTCTGCTGCACACCTGTGTTCTCCTTTGCTGTCTGTCTGTCCTCCTTAGAAGGTCGGGTCCAGGAGGCAGTTGCCGTGCTGGGTACCTTGTCTGAGCTATAGTAACATAGACCAGATCTCTCTTGCAAAGTTTTAGCAGGAGAAAGGCATTGTCCTGGTCCTCATGCTGTTCCTACATTGACAGAATGTTTTTGCTGAATATCCGACATTGATAGTGTATATTTGATGACTATCTATCCAGTGCCTTGTTAGGATTGAGTACTGTGGAAACTGTGAGAGAAATGCAGCTCTCTGAAATTAAATGCTCCCATGTTGCTACAACTCCATAGATAACTAAACTCTCCTCCTTTACAAAACCATTCTCGTGATTTCAGATGATCTGCTTTTCATATTTGTCTGATGGAATCTGAACATTCAGCTCTATTCTGCCATAACCAAGCTCTCTTCTGCTAGTGCCCTGCCCTCTTCTGAACAGTTAATTTTGAAGGGGCTTTTCTGCTAGAAACTTCTTGGCAGGATAAACTATATATCTGGAAAGTGGCTGGTTAATTTTGCCATTAATTTGGTTTTGGAATTTGTTTTGAGACATACATACTTAAGAAGCTGAGGTAGAGAAAACAGGAAAGAAGAAATATGTATGTGTACTTTAAAAAAAGACATTTCATTTAAGGAAACTTTACATTGTGATTGATTTTTATATGTCCATCCATACAGTTCTTATGGTATGGAAGATTTAATTTAGATCGTAATGCATTCTAAGCCTACTTTCTATCACTGAGCTATATGCTGCCTCATCAAGTGTGATTTCTTTTGGCCTCTATCCTATGAGTTGCCCTGAACACCGCACTTTCAAATGTGAAGGCCACTAGGTGGCACTGCAGCTCTACACTCCATCAACTAAGCCACTGAGCACTATGTTGCTCCAGCTGACTGGATTTCTGGGTGTCAGGGAAATTGTTTTATTGGTAATGGGCACAGTGTAATATATTCCTCTCCACCCTGTCCAGCTATTTAATGCCCTGAAACATGCCCCTCTGTGGCCATGGCCTGTTAACTATGCTTATTTGGTATAATAATTAGCAGAATTTCTCACTAACAGGGGTACTTACCAACACCTCAC
Source organism: Acomys russatus (assembly GCF_903995435.1). Classification (NCBI taxonomy): domain Eukaryota; kingdom Metazoa; phylum Chordata; class Mammalia; order Rodentia; family Muridae; genus Acomys; species Acomys russatus. Next base: position 17,425,427 of record NC_067162.1, read on the forward strand.
ACCTCTGCTGTGTTTTTGTACGTGATGGATTGTACATTCTCAGAAAAAGTTGGGAAGGTCAAAGCTTAACCTGGGTCTAACCGGGCTACCTTCTGCACATTTGCTCAGGATAGGTTTATATTAACTTGCTTCTGAGCGTCTTCAAACCGGAGCAGTGTGTAATACAAACATGTCCGAGCTTTTATGTAAGGGCTCAGTGAAGGTTTGTAAACATAACATTGTTAATTTTCTACCTTGTAGAATGATAGAAAAATAAATGCCTAGCTGCCTGCATTGGATGGCTCTTACTACTCAGGCCTGTGTGTGCTGGAAGCATGCAAGCATAAACAGTGAGCCTGGCGTCAGCACCACATCTTAGGTTAAAATGGAGAAGAAAAGTTACACATGGAATTTTAATATTTTCCATGGCTGTAAGTTAGGCTCCATTTAATTCTTTGTGGTTTTACAAGCCCTTCTAGGCTCCTACTATTTCTATGCCAACAATTTTATCATTTACAGAGCATGATCAGAATTAACTGACAGAAGACCGAACAGGATAAAAATAAGTTGAAAGCAAGAAATGCTTTAGTTGGGCCATTAATTCATCCTCCGTGACCTTAGGCAGCCTGCTTGCCATGTCTTTGCTTTGATCCTCACATTTCTTACAGTTGGCATCATGCCCTTGCTCTCCAGTGTCTGCTGAAAATGAAATGAGAACGCCTCAAAATGCCTTTGCTTGTATTTATTTTCCTAGCCCCAAATAAAAGTAAGGTGTGATGCTAATCACTTAGGACAGCTAAGGAGGTTCCTGTGTTGACTCGGAGATAAATTGTAGGGGTTTTAAAGGAAAGACCGTTACACGCTGGGGTCTCTGGGACTCGGCCACTCGCGATAGGAGTACATACCTACATTATTATTATTTGTTGTTGTTTTTCGATTTTTGGGACAGAGTTTCTCTGTTTCGGGACAGAGCGCTGGCTGTCCTAGACCTCATGCTATAGACCAGGGTAGCCTCAAACTCGGAAAGATCTGCCAGCTTCTTGTCTCCCAAGTGCTGGGATTAAGTATATGTTTGCTCTGACAGGGCTTTCTGAGTTCTAGCCCCACACTGCAAACTGCCTGCCACTTTGCTGCTTGTGCCTGTGCTCCTGTCCGTGTGAGAGGTAGTGTCTGGGCAGGAGCCTCTTGAGGAGCAGAGACATGGGCCCAAGGCTCTAGAGGTGGGCTTCTGAAGCAAGCGTTGGGGGCTGGCCTGTCAAGGAGCCGCATGTCTGCCATATGTGGGCAGGAGAAGAATCAGGAAGCCATTATTAGACTGGTCCATTTGTGAGAACAGACAGCTGTAGCTGAAGCCAGAGATAGCCAGTAGAAAGGAAGGTGCCACCATGACAACTGGTATTTAAAAGGTATGAATTAGTGGCCTTTTCTGGACTTCTGCTGAAAATTCAGTGTTTGTACAACTATGTTGTCTGTAGAAAAGCTCAAACCTCAGGATGATGACTGTTTTCCTTCTACCCTCTGAGTGTCTCCTATCAGGTCATAGGCTTGGTGGGGCCTAATACTCATCTAGAGCCTTAGCTGCAAATTGGCCCAAAACAGTGCTTCATTTCTTTCCCAGCACAGCAAATAGCTTAGGAAGTACTCTTGAAATATGTGGCCAGTGCCGTTGACTTCCATGTTTAGTGCATGGCCCCAGCGGCCACTGCAGGCATTGTGTTCGTTCTGGCTTGTTCTGGCTCCTGGAGCTCTAGACCCTCCGGTTCAGGCCCAGCTCCTGCCTTCCAGGGCTTTCTCAATAGACTCCTTATCTGGCCCTCTGACCTCCAGGCTTGGTTCCTTTGAACTCAACCATATTATAAATAGATTAGAGTTAAAACACAGGGCAACAACCTACACACACACACCCACACACACCCCCACACACCCACACACACCCACACACACACACACACACACGCTTTCACTGTGTTCCTGCCCTTTTCAAAAGGCTTTCGTGGCTGCTTATTACATTCAGGATGGAATCCAGACTACTCTGGACCGTCCATAATCAGGGCACAGTCTATCACCCTCGCCTTATCTCCCACTTTCCCTGCTGAAACCGAGTGTTAGCCAAAGGTCTAATCACCGACGCGTGATTGCCAGCTTTGATTACTGACTTTTTAGCTGCGCTGCCCTTCTTGCCTGGCAATCTCAGTTTTCTGCTTTCTTCCTCTCATCACCTTGGCACACAGTTCTTTGCTCCTTTGTTCAGACTTCTTATAGCACTGTTTACCAAGGAGTTTTAATTTTATTACCTGCATTGTTAGTTTTCTTTTTCTCTGTTTTTTTTAATGTAGGCAGTATAAATATTTGTTATGGATTGATTGATCTGTGTGTTCTGCATGGCTGTGACATCCACTTGCTTGGGAAAGGGGGTTGGTGGAGGGTCCCTATGAGGCTGAAGCAGGAGCCTGTCGCTGTGACTTTGTCCTTTTGATTTCCAGTGAAAGAACAAATTAACTATTTGCTTTGAGCAAACTAATGCAGTGTTCTGTGGATTTAGTGTTTGAAAAGGACCCCGGGAGGGGAAGCCTGGGAGTTGAGCTCTTAGGCCTGTTTGCTAGGCTGGATGAGCTCCTCTCTGCCACAGCCTTGCAGTTTGCTTAAGTGCGGGTTGTGAAATCACAGTGGAATTTGTGCTTGCTTGCCAGAGAGGAGGAGGAAGAAAGGTTCTGAGTAAATCAGTCATGCAAATTAGCAAGGCCATGGGCTTTAACAAATTATAAGGTCCTAAGAAATTCATTTTCTCTTTTTACAAGGTGACAGGCCGCGCACATGCATGCGCGCGCACGGGTGTGTGTGTGTGTGCACGTGTGCGCGCGTGTGCACGTATGTGTGCATGTGTCTCATATGTGAGTGTGCATTTGTGTGTGCATGTAAGCAGCTATTAATATATTTGCTTTAGAGTAGAAGCTCTAAACTTTTTGTCTTCTCAGCCCTTTTGTATTTTGTTTATTGAGGATCCCCAACCTCTTGTTTATGTAGAGGCTGTCTCTGGCAACCAAACAGATGAGTCACAAATCAACTTTATTTGTTTAATAATAGCAGAAACTGTGACTTTCCTATGAGAAATAACTTTTTCAGTACAAAAAAATTATCAAGAAGAATGACTTTTTGCATATTCGCACATCTCCTTATAGTTTAGCACAGTACAATACATATCTAATTTTATACTTAGTTGATATAATTGTTGGTTTGGCTGAAGCATATGAACAAAAGCCAGTCTCCCTCAGATATTAAAGAAGGGAATTTGAGTGAGCTTCCTAGTGTTAAATATTTTTGATATTGTACTGAAACTTGACAAGGGTCAGTTTATTTTTATGTTATTTCACCTATTTATTTTTACAATGGTGGTTTTTTAAATTAACAAAGAATTGTGTAAATGGAGTGCATTGTGATATTATGTCTGGTACGTGCATATATTGTGGGATGGTTAAGTGAAGCTAATTAGCATATCCATCCCTTGACTATCATTTAGAATCTGGTCTTTTACCAACTTAGAAATTGCACATTGATATGAACTATAGTCATCAGGACTTATTCCTGTGTCCAACCAAGTGTAGTGACCGACCTTCATTTATTTCTCCCTTTCATCCCCAGTCCAGACTGCTCTTCCACTCTGTGTGCCTGCGAGTTGGACTCCAAGTGGCCATATGCAAGGTCATGCATTCATTTTAGCCACAAAATAGAACAAGCAAATACTAATATTATGAGCATTGATCCTGTGGCCCTTTTGCCAAGCCACTGCACTAGAGACCAACTCGGAAGATTTCCACAGCAGTGCAGAGTGGAAGAAAAATTTTAGTGCCTATTTCTTCAAGGCTAATTTCTTCTCCATCTTGGAGTTTAGCCTGAATGAGGCCATCAGAAGGAGGAAATATTTCTTTGCTGTTCTTCCATTTCTTAGGCTGGGATCAGAATTCCTAGGCTTTCTTTATCACTTTAAGCAATTTAGTTTTTAAAGATGTCTTTATTTTTATTTAGTGTGTATAGGCGTTTTTATCCACACGTTGTACCTGTGCACCATCCGAATGCAGCGCCCATAGACACCAGAAGAGAGCTGTAGCTGGTTGTGAGCCAGCATGAGGATGCGGGAACTGAACCGGCGTCCCTCCGTAAGACTAGGCAGCTCAGCACAGCTGGACAGTATCTCCAGCCCTTATTTTTTTCTATAAAAAAAAAAATAGGGCGAGTTTTTGCTTTGTTTTTCCAAATCTGCGTTTGGCGGTAATAGATTATCAGCTCAAGCCAACAGGATTGTTGTTGTTGTTTTTTAGAAGACTCTGAGCTCAAAAGAGATGGCTTTCTTGGAGACTTTTGTAAGGAAAGCCCTCTCCAGAGCAAGACCCATCATGGGCAGCAAGCAAGCTCTCTCTCAGTGGTTGGCTGTGTGTGTTTGCGAGCATGCACAGGTATCAGAGCTCCACAGGCAGCTTCCTCCGCTGCTAGAGTAGACTGCCGGCCTATGTGAGCCAGCAATTAAGCCATCATGTAATAGAAGACTCCCAATTTGCCAGGTTCTTTTTTTTTTTTTTTTTAACTTCTTGGGTGGTTGGGGCACATCATTGAAACAATTACTACATTTACTCCGGAGTTTGTCCTTTCTATTAAAAAAGATTCCAGCCAAGTGCCTTAAGGTAAAGCGGAGGGGATTGAGTAACAGAGACCTGCAAACTGGTCTCTATTGTTCAAGAAGACTGATTCCTTTGTGCTTCGGCTTGGCACCCAGAATCGGTTTTAATTTAACAGCCTAGCTCCTTTAATGATCAATTCTCTATTGTGTTCAGAATTTGGTACACTCCCAGTTTACCCTTCAAGCTTCTTTGGAGAAATGGGGGTCAGGGGTGTCAAAAGAAGCCCAGTCATTTGGTTATAATTTATAGTCAGGTCCCAAACCCCTTCTTCGTGAATGTTCACCAGGGAGAGGACCTGGCACTAGCGAGCGCCTGTATTGTGTCAGGTGCTCGGCTTGCCTAATCCTCCTGAAGGGTTTGGATGTGGGGTGCTTTTCTTCTGTTGCTACTAGAACAGGGATCAGTACAAGCCAGATCACCCCTTATCTCACACCAGGAATCCAGAACCCCCAGTTTGGTCACCCTGCCTTAGGTTTTCACACTCTCTATTGTAGTCAGTTCAGTTGCATTTATGGTTTAGAGCCGTAAAACGAATTGCGTTAACTTCAGAGCTTAAGATCCTCAGTGGCTCTGAGTTGCATATTAGCTAAGGCCCATCTTTGCTGGAGGGTAGGCCCTACTCACCTGGCTCTTGCGTCTCTGAGGACCACCTGCAGTCTCTTGGACTCCAGATTTGCTGGCCTAACCACCTTCCTTCTGTCCCCAGAGTCCCGAGGCTGGGTCTTTCTCAGAGCTTAGGCACTCCCTGGCCTCTGCTCTGGTCTCAGCTTCTTGTGGTTGGAGTCTTGCCTTAAGCCTCCTGTTGTGCTTTGCTGACCAACCAGGTTTCAGTAACCTTCCTCCATTGGACCACTAGATACTCATGTTCTCTCTCTCTCCTCCTCCCTCTCTCTCCTTCCATCCCTCCCTTCCTCTCATATATGTAATATAATGTATATATATTATATATGTGGTTTATTAATATATGTGATTATGTGTTTATTTTTTATTTTTTATTTTTATTTTTTATTGAGACAGGGTTCTTCGTTAGCCCTGGCTGTTAGGTCCTATTTTTAAAGATATTTTGGTTTAGAGTGTTCCAGGCTTTTCTCCCCCCAACCCTTACTTTTTAAAAAATATATTGTTAAGTATATGTGTGTCTATGTAGGGGTATGTATGCATGAATTCAGGTGCCCATAGGGGCCACAAGAGGATATCAGAGCCCCTGGAGCTGGAGCATCAGGCAGCTATGAGCTGCTTGAGTTGGGTGCTGGAAACTGAGCAAGTCCTCTTAATCACTGAGCCATCTCCCTGAGTAGCACACTGATCTCAAGTCACTGTCTTCCTGTCTTTGCCTCCTTAATGCTGATACTGCAGGTGTGTGCCACCCTGACCAGCACCAGAGTCTGGTGTCATTGAATTAGTTGGTGTACCTTTCAGTCATGATGTGCCACATACTGACTTATGACTTTGCATGAGTTCGTTCATTTTTCAGAGGTTTGGTTTATCCCTCTATAAATGGAAATAGCATTATATCCTGCAGCCATAAGGACTAAATAATACTTGAGTAGTTAGCTGTAATTGTTAGATATTATTATTATCATCAAATTCCATTTCATAGTTTATATTCATCTGAGTGTTTCTCTGTCTCTTCCACCTTGAATGTGAGCAAGCTACATTTATCCTACTTACTTTGTATTCCTAGAAATTAAAATGGTGCTTGACACATGGTCAACACTCTCTAAATCTTTCGTTGCTTATTAAAATACGAGCTGCCTTTGTCTGGTTTGCAGGTGAAACATTTCAGTGCTCAGAGAGGTTCACAGCCACTAAATAATAGCAGTGCAGAGACTTACAGGACCGTGATGCGGAGGCCTCGTCCGTCCCATTGACTCCCAGTCTCCGCCTGGGGATTTCTGTGCTTCCGGTGCTCTCCTGTCTGCCCTGTGACTTTCATGTTCCTTCTCTGTGTATGATTACATACACGTGCCCCTGGATGCTTATAGACACAATTTTGGGTGTCCATAGGCGCCAAAGTTTTTGGGGGCCAGGTTCTCCCACTCTCTTGTCCTTCTCCACGGAGGGTGGACTGGTGAGCAGTGAGCCTGCAGAGCCACCTCCCTTTCCCTTCTGAGCTCTGGGCTTAGAAGATACCATGCCTGTTGAGCAGGTTGTTTTGTTTGTTTTTAAATGTTGGTACTGGGGCTTGAAGTAAGGTCCTCATTCTTCTGAGGCATGCACAGTACTGATCAAGCTGTCTCCCTGGCCCAAGCTGCTTTATAATGGAAATCCCAGTGTGAGTCATGAAACTGAGTCAGCCATGTTTTGGACTATGTGTAGTCAAGACCAGGGCTTAGGCCCAGGAGTCAGCCAGGAGAGTGAGATCCAGGTGCGTCCCCTACCCAAATTCAACAAATGGTTTGAAAGTTACCCTCAAAACCTGGGGTTGTGCATAATGTGGGGGGGGGTCGGGGGAGAGATAGAGAGAGAGATAGATAGAGATAGAGAGAAGAAGAAGAGGAGGAGGAGGAAGAGGAGGAGGAAGAGGAGGAGAAGAGGAGGAGGAGAGGAGGCAAGGTGAGCAGTGCAAATGTCCTGAGTGGTGTTCTCAGTTTGGCCCACTGATGAAAGCAGTGGGACCTCTCCTAAGAAAATCACTGTCTACACAAAATGCCACGTTTGCTTTCATAGGGTTCATGAAGCCTCAGAAACTCAGCGAAAGAATCTGAAGGGAGGTAGAGTGCGTGTATTTACATTTTTAGAACCTAGACCTAACACTTGGCTTTCTGTGGTTTCTTAACAATGTTTCTTGAATGAGGGAATCGACCTACTTTCAAGATTTTGTTTTTCCTTCACTGTGAGTTTTGTGGCTTCATTTGCTTTGGGATCTATGGGTCTGACAGTTCCTAACATCATCTGGTGTGGCAGGAAGCCTTGCTCTGGGCAACACATACTGATTGGGAGGTTTGACCTTGTGTAAGCTTGGGAATGGTTCCGGTGTATAGTAATATGTAAATGCCAGGATGTAACCACTGAGGATTGGGCCTCAAAGGCAACCTCAAAGGCTTGGGCCCTGCAGAGCGGGTGTGGTCCCCAGCGTGTGTGAAGCCTGCCTTCTGTACCCTGCCAGCCTGTGTTCTATCAGAGCTGGAGGGTAAAGGCCTTTGACCGCCTTGCTCCAGAGCTCCGGACCGCGGCAGAACTCCAGAAGCATAGCTTTCACCTCCCCTTCCGCATCAGGTGAGTATTTTTCAGGTTCCCCATAAATCAATACCCTTCACTGACATCCATGAGGCTTAAAAGCCTTTGAGACGGAATGCAGCCCATTTTCACGACAGGGTGATGCTCGTTACTGTGTGTAATTGGCTTGTTTATGAATATTGATTCCAGTTTCTCTCCATCCTCCCCACGTGGAGATCCCACAGGGGTAGGAATCTCAGTCCTACTCGACTCATCCCTCACCTTACTCATCACAGCTGTGTAGTAAGTTACAGTTGAGTGAATGAATGGGAGGAGTGCTTCGTGGACATTTTTCTTTTCTTTCTTTCTTTCTTTCTTTTTTCTTTTTTCTTTTTTTTTTTTTTTTTTTGAGACAGAACCTCACTATAGTCTGGAACTCCGAGGTCATCCTTGCTAGCCTCAAATTTGATGCAATTGCAATTCTCCTGCCCTAGCCTTTGCAGTGAGAGGATTCCAGGCATGAGCCATTATGTCTAGCTTCCTTGGCATTTTTAGTACCATCGGGACACTTGAAACCTTACCTTATCTTTACCGGTAATTTAGTGAATGTTGGTTGAACTTATTATATAGCAGACACCATAGCAGACAGAAATGAGTGAGAGATGGTACTCAACCTCAAGGAGTTAATGTCTACATACAAAGCTGTGCTACCGTCAAGATTAGCAAGTCAGAATAGCAAGAGTGCATTGGGCCTGTGGTGCAGAGTTTTGAAATTTAACTGGAGTGCATGCTCCATGACTTCCTGCAGGAAGAATTGTAGCCAGATGCCCCGTGTGTTTCGATGCTATACTTCTGATGACATTTGGCTTCAGGTTTTCAGTTCTGTAGGTGAGTGATTTTTAAACCTGGCTGATGATCACTCTACCTTGGTAGGCTTGAAACAGTATGCACAGAGTCCTTCAGGACCTTCTCCTGTCCTTTCTGGGTCAGTAGGCCTGGTGTTGCATTGGGACCTGTACCACAAAATAGCTCCATAGGCAGCTGTGATGCGCAGCCAAAGCTAGCAATACACCACTGTCCTGTAGGTGACAACAGACATGGCTTTACAACTTGGCCATCATATTTTACATTAATAATACTCTTTCTCAGAGATTTTAGGTGCATTTCATGGCATGATAAGTTTAATAGTGTGCTCGCTGGTGATGCAGTCCAAAACATCCTTGAGATTGCTAGAGATGAGATAACTAAAGTGGTTGTGTGCCTGTCTTAGTTCAGCTGGATTCAGCATATAAGTTGAATATGGGTTGGTGATATGGTGGTTTTCAGTGTAACTACTGGGTTTTTCTTTTTCTTTTTCTTTCCCTTTGGTGAAACAAAAGAGGTGGATTGTGCTTTCCTAGGATTTCTCTGCCTTGTGCCAGAGGAAAGATAGCCAGGCATGTGTCAGCAGACCTGCACTGAGGTGAGCTGTCAAGGTGTTGGCATTGACAGGCTCCTCTGGGTAGAACTCAGGGCACCCCACCAGCAAAATGAAGAGTAGACTTCAGTGATTTCACACGGGGACTTAGCTTACTCTAATTGCTGAAGTGTTAAATTGGGTGTGACAAATCTAACAGGTAATTGCCAAGTAAGTTTCATTACCAGTCATTGGCTAGGTGAATGATGTTCCTTTTGTAAAAAAACTGCACTAAAAAAAATGGGGACTATATATGGAGTTAGAATTTCCATACTGCAGCTGTAGTCACGTGTACTGAATCCCTTGCCGTGTGTCAGTCCGTTAACTCACTACACTTGCTTCTTTCACTGGTGGTCCAGAGTTCATTGGTGTACTATGGGGGAGAAGTTGGAAGGGGCTGGGGCTTGAGAGAAATAAAAGAGTCTAGAACCGGAAAGAAACCCTTTTTCTCTGAAGTACTAAATATTAGTTAGCATTCAGGCAGCAATCATCCCTAAACACTTGTCTTATGAGCTTTCAGCGTCATCATAGCTCAGAAGTTACTTGTGTGGAACTAGTCTCAGTAGACTTCATTCATTAGTAATTTGATGGCGTTAATGGGACTGTAAAAGTCCTGCTACAACATAATAAAGCTCATGGTTCTCTCTTCTGTGTGGAACTCCTCCAGCCTCACAGCACCCAGCCTTAGGGCCTTTTGCCTCCTTGGTTCAGAGTCCCACTGACCTCAGCAACACTTTACCCAGAGTGGAGAAAAAATTACTCTCAAATGAAAGAACAAAGAAAGACTACTAGGATTCTGCATTGTGAGCTTATATTCTACTGGGAGAGAAGACAGCCCCTAAGGCAGTTCCTCTAACAGGATGTGGCGCTTCCTCCCTGGGAGGAGGGAGCTGTTTTTGTTAGGATGGCTTTGGAGTGAAGAGATGGGGACAGTTGTTAAAAGCTAGGAGGCATGGGTAAGAGGGTGCTGCCCTGGAGTAGGGAGCAAAGGCGAGGTAGCCAGTCCCTCAGTGTGGAGTTCATTAGAACCAAGCAGGAAGTGGCATGGGCCTTCAGACTTTTTAAATGGTTGCTGTGATTCCATAAAGAATGGACCCTAAACAGATGACAAGCAAGCCAGGAGGAAAGGTTCCATCCTTGAGGTGTGCTCTGAGCACGGGGAGGGGCGCACGGATTGGCACTGTACCCTGAGATGGAGACTATGGGTAGCAGCATTGGACTCATAAGGAGGATGATGCACACAAACTTCTCTTTTAAGTCTTCTTCTACATTACATCTCTACCAGTTTCCCCTCCCTCCATTCCCAGTGCCCCCCCCAACCATTTCCCTTCCAAAAGAAGAGAGGGGGGGAGGGAGGGAGGGAGGGAGGGAGGGAGAGAGAGGGAGAGAGAGGGATAGAGGGGCGGCGGGGAGAGAAGAGCAGGCCTTCCAGCGATACAAACTGAACAGGGCACAAGAAGTCACAACAAGACCAGGCACAGATCCTCATATCCAGGCTGGATGCAGCAACCCAGTAGGAGGAAAAGGGGTCCCATACTATTTTTGGTTAGGAGGCTCTTGGCCCTATGAGAGAAAACTGCTCTCTGAAGTGTAGGTGATACTGGTTGTGAGGAAGGCAAGCCATGGGGCTGCTGGGAGTGGCATTGCTGCGGTTCTGTGGTTACAGGCATTTCTGACAGCCTGCATTCAAGACAGCATGGCAGCGTACTTGCTTTATCTTTTGACAGATCAGAGCAGAAGGAAAATAAAATAAATCATTCAGGCTCTTTAATGAAATGGGTTTCAGAAGAGATGATCTCAATTCTAGCTTCTGTGATAATATGCTTTCTTACAAACGCAAGCTTCAGTCACACATCTCAGCTGTCTGAATAATTCTAGATACCTTTTGACTGCCGTGAGCTCAGTGATCCATTTGGTTAGTCTCTAACTCCCAAGTTTTAATAGGTAACCACCCGAAACTGAGTGTAAGAACATGAGAACAGACTGCAATGCAGGTAGCTGGTACTATGAAGCTATTAGCCTTAAGCTTATTAGGCTCCCCTGCCCTTGGAGCCCAAGCTACCAAGGTAGCTGTGTGACTTGAGCACTGTCCTTCAGAAACAGCATTCTTGTCAAAATCCCATCCTCTAGTTCCTAGGGCAGTAGCCTTTGCTTTCCAACGCGTGTGTCTTGGGAACCTTGCCATCAGCACCATTGCCTTATGGGACAAAGGGACAGTCAGGTGCACATGGCTCTATTGTTGGCAGATGAGTAACCCATGACAACCAGTTCCTCTTTATTGAGAAAGGCAACCAACATTGCTAACATACTCAGATGCTGGTAGTATTGAAACCCCCCTGGAAGGGTCTGTAGGTGGAGCTTGGTTCCTACCACTTGTTTTATGGGTAAGGAAGGACTGGGGATTTGCTGTTGTTAGTCACTAAATGTAAATGTACAACTTGGCTCAAACTTAAGTGGCCAACTTGAAGGTTAGAATAAATAAAATTGAGTAGCTTTTAGAAGATTTGCCATCAGTTGCTTCTTTTTAAGTGCACTCATATACAGTGGCAACAGATTACATTTGAGACCTAATGTTAAACAGAGTGATGACTGACATTGATAAGATGGGTGGGATTAATGCTATATTCGTGGGTGATCTGCCCAAACTTTCAGGTTTTCACTCTTATTTTCATCTCCCTGAAAGTCTAGTGTATTTAACTAATCATTTAAACCCCTGTCATCTTAGGCTGCAGGGTATGTTCCTAACAAAATAAACAAGTTGAATGAAATCGTAGTTAAATCATACCAATGCATGAGAGAGAAAGCACACACATCTAGGCTCTGTGGGAGTGATGTGGGTTCAGGATGGGATGCCACATTCACTATACAGCTTTACACAAGATCAAGTCTGGGTGAGCTGCTCACTGATTCCGTAGTAGGGGTTAGTAAAGGGTTGTTACCTCCACCCCCATATTCCTGCCTTCTCTTAACCATGATGGTGGGTAATTCAGAAATGCCATGCTTTTGCGGAGTGAAGTTTGCTTAGTGATTTGTTTGCATCAAATGCTGTTTATTTAGCATTTATAGAACATGTGGCCTATTGGAGGAAAGTGCAGATTCCTAAGTTCAGTAATTTAAAATATGGTGGGCTTCTTTCTACTTCTCAATTTTTTCTCTTTCATTTTTGCTTTTACACTTTTTCCCCAGCGAATATTCTTTTATATATAAAATTTATTCATATTACATTCCAATTGTTATCTCCTCACTCTTTTTTTTTTTTTTTTATCTCCTCACTCTTATCTTCCTGTTCCCACCCTCTCTTCCTTTTCTGCCCTATTCCCCTTCCCTAGACCACTGATGGCGGGCCCTCCTATCCCACTGTCTGACCATAGCCTATTAGGTCTCATCAGGATAGCCTGCATCCCCTTCCTCTGTGTGTCCACAAGGCTGTCTTGCCAGGGGGCAGCAACCAAATCGTGGGCACCTGAATGGGTGTCAGAGGTTCAGCGGCAATTCCTCCTCCCCCCACCACATGGAGCGTCAGCTGTCCGTCTATCAGCTACATCTGAACAGCGGTCTAGGTTCTCGGCATGCGTTGTCCTCGGTTGGTGCTTCGGTTTGTGCATGCCTCCCTGTGTCCAGGTCCGCAGGCCTTGATGGTTTCCCTGTGGAGCTCCTGCTGCCTCCCGGACCTTCCATCCCCCCCGACTCTTCCCTATAACTCTCAGCGCTCTGCCCAGAGTCCAGCTTCAAGTCTCAGGATCTGTCCTGATCCCCCGCTGGGTGGGGTCTCTCTGAGGACATCTATGTGGGGCTAATATCCACTTATAAGTGAGTATATACCATTCATGTCTTTCTGGGTCTGGGTTGCCTCACTCGGGATGATCGTTTCTAGTTCCATTTGCCTGCAAATTTCAAGATTTCCTTGTTTTTAGTAGCTGATAGTATTTCATTTGTAAATGTACCAGTTTCTTTATCCATTCTTCGGCTGAGGGACATCTATGTTGTTTCCAGATTCTGGCTATTACGAATAAAGTTGCTATGAACATAGTTGACTTTCAACTTTCTTCTCTCATCTTTAGCTATGTGACCTTGATTAAAAAAAAAATAGAAGAACTTTTATTCATGCCCAGTCTTTGTCTTCGTTATCCTAAATTCTCGAAGGACAATAGTCGCTTCTCCCCGTACTGTGTGCTCTTCAAGCCTGCTTCCTGCAGTGTGGAGGAGTCGAGGCTCATGCCCTTTGATTGCAGGTACTGTGCAGTGTCAGTTATGTGTGCAAACACACTGTCTTTTCTCCTTCGTTCACATTATATAAGAGATGAGAACCAGGCATGTGACTAAGTTAATCGCATGCCACATTTCACTTCAGAAATTCAGTATGTTAGCTTAAGACTGTAGTATGTTTGTAAACCTGAAAATACACTACAAAGAGAGAGCTTTGTAGTAGCTCAAGATTTCGTATAGTTGTGTGCCTTAAAATGTCCACGCTTGTCGCCACAGTTACCTATCTGAATGTACTCACTGACATGCCTTCAAACAGAAAGACAGGCTCCGAAGCAGAGGTTTCCTATACCAAATCTCAGCCTCGATCGGATCTTAGGCACGTGAGAGACCCCCTGTAAGCGGAGCCCTTGGCATCGTCTTGTGTGTGATGTGGCAGGCAGGCAGGCAGCACTGTGAGGAACTGCACCGTGAGCTAGGATCTGTAGCCTGCTCAAGGAACACACGCCCGACCTTCCCCGCGCTTGAGCTAGGTTGTTCTCCAAAGCAACAAGTGCTACTTGTCTTCCGGGAAAGCCGTCACGGAGCTGTGAGACCTGCGGTTTATTCTTAAGATTCCTCTTCACCCTTAGGAACACTTTCCAGTTCTCTTGGAATTTGATAAAAGTTTCCTAACTTTGAAGTTAGGGGAGGCTCTCATTTCAGATTGGGCAGGTTTTTTTTTTGTTTGTTTGTTTTGTTTTTTGTTTTTTTTTTCTTCCTCTCTCTTTTCACGATGCCAGAAAAATCATCCATGGTACTATATTTGGAGAACAGCGCGAGGCCTCAGAGCCTTGAGATCCTGTCTCAGAAAGTGTATCAGCTGCTCTAGGTGCTGTGGGCCCAGCTTCCCGAGGTTTTAAGTTCTTTAAACTAGCCTCTCTCTCCTCCCCTCTCAGTCACACATACCCTTCATAGTGCCTTAGTACTCAAAAATAGTGGCAAGACACACACAAAACTAGCCGCTTGATAATGGTGCCCCTCAGTGGCGCCAAACCCACCAGTGCTGTTGTGCACTCATTACCACCTCCACCTCCACATCCTCCTTCATCTTCACATGCTGGAACTTTATATGCCCTGGATAGCTTCCCATTTCTATTTTCCCTCAACTCCTAGCAACTATGGCTATAAGCTTCTATTTCTTAAAATATTGATTTTATTATGTACGGATGTTTTGCTGGTCCGTATGTATGCCTGTGCACCATGTACATGCAGTGTCCATGGAGGCAGAAAAGGGTGCTGGATCCTTTGTAACTGGAATTACGTGCAGCTCTCAGCTACCATATGTGTGCCGGAATTGAACTTGGGTTTTTGGACAAGCAGCTAGTGCTTTTATGGCCAGAGACATCTCTCCAACGCCAATTTTCTACCTCTTTAAATTGGACTATTCTAGGTACTCAATACCATGGGAATCATACAATATTTGTATTTTTGTGACTGGTTTTCTTTCAGTTAACATAGCCTCTTCAAGTTTCATCTGTGTTGTAGAATGTATAAGTTTATTCCCTTTAAGGTGGAATAGTGTTCCTTGGCGTGTGTAAACTACAGTTTGCTTAAGACTTGTGCATTGTGGACACTTGGCTGGCTTCCACTTGTGGTTGTTGTGATCATGGGGCCTTTGAGTCCTTGCCTTTACCTAAAAGAGGATTGATAAAATAGTTTACAAAGTTAAGAACTGTGAGCAAAATGGAGGAGGAGGAGGAGTAAGAGGAGGAGGAGGAGCTGCAGCAGCAGCAGTAGCAGCACCAGCACCAGCACCACCACCAGCAGCAGCAGCAGCAGCAGCAGCAGCAGCAGCAGCAGCAGCAGCAGGGGATAGAGTTCCAGATTTCATAGTTAGGCTAATGGTGCTGTTGACACAGCACAGAAACAGGAGAAACAGGTGCATGAAAGCCTGGAGAGGAAAAGGTTGAGTTTGACTTGAGTCTTGTGGAATCCCAAGTGCTGGTGAGGATTTTCAAGGTGGAATATGTGGAGACAGTTTTGAATGTAGGTTTGAGAGTTACCCTTCATACCCTCCTAAGTCTAGGCCACCTGAAGCATTTCTCTGCCATGATAGTCACTGAGCCCAAACCACCTCTGCTTTTCTTAAGTTGCTTTGCGTAGGCATTTTGGCCCAACAGCGAGAGAAGGACCTAACAACATCACATTAGTTGTACTGGAAGTTTCGGTGCCTTTAAAAATTCAGTTATGTTATGTAAACATGTTTCCGTTTTAATCTCAGGTGTGGGCTATGGGGCTGCTTTAGATTGTCCACAGCAATGGACTATTTGCCTTGTGCGTGGTCTTTGCCAACTGCAGACAGTTTAATTCTGGGGACTCCGAGAGGAAATATATTCCAGAGCCGTGGGGTGAAGGTGCTCCAAGAAAGAAGGCGGCTCTGGTGCTCACCCCTGCTGCTCCTGGTTGCTGTTGATGCAGTTGGAGAAGAAGTTGTTGTCCATATATCCTGACTATGAAGATTGACCTTGCCCCAAGGAACCCGACAACCCTAACTAGCAGGATGAAAAGAAGTCACAGGGTTCTAGTTGATACCTCAGTCAGGAAGTAGTGAAAATAAAGACAGCATATTGCCTTTCTGGAATCCTGTGATAGTTATTAAATAAGTCATTCACGTAGATATTTTTCTCTAACTTTTCATCACTGCCGACAGAACTACTAGTTGATGTAACTGTGGCGGGAGCCAAGTGATTTTCAATGTTGTTAGGTTAACGTCGTGTCACCTGTAAGTCAGTTGCTGCTGCACAAGGGAGGCATCTACTCTCGGATTGTGCAGCAGTCGCCCTGGCTGCAGCAGAGGGCCTGCGCAGCACGGGAGAGCAGAGGCTTGTTAACTGGACCATCGCTGACGTCCCTTCTGATGACTGTGCAGCAACAGCAGCGTGTGCATCTGCTTTCCCGTGGCAGGTTGTTTGATCTCGGTTTAATGGCTAAAGCTTTGTATAATTACAAAGAAATCAGAAATCCTCCTGGTCTCAAGTGGGCTTATTTACAGTTGGACTGCTAGCAGGAAGTGCTAAGTTTGATTGTGCTAAAGCCTGGCCAGGCTCATGGTGAAGTCTCCTGGAGCTCTCTGCCCTCTGACCTTTCGGTGGACTACCAAGGTGTATGATTTCAAGGTGCTAAGTGCCCTGAACACAGCTGAGAGAACTTGGCTCTTTCTTCTGAACAGGAGGGATTTTTGCCTCTTGGAAATGTCAAAGGAGTGTATTATTAGGTCCTTAGACGTAGAGTGTCAGTAGAATGGGCAGCAAAGGTTTTCTAAATTCTGCAGTTACTCTCATTAGCGTTTGTTGTTGCCGTGTGCGGAAGAGCCTCAGTATGAAGTATCTGTTTTCAGCAGAGGGATTTAGAGCTGGCTTAAAGAACTTGGCATGTGCATGCAGCGCAAACACTGTAGAGCTGTTTGGAGCCACTGGTTCTTACGAAAGGATCTTACATACTATATTGTTGCATGTACAGTTTTGATATTAATATCATATTCTTCAGATATATAAGCATTGCACCAAGCTCTAGTCCTTTCCAGTCTCTCCTTAACCATGCTTTCCTTTTTGCTTCACTTTAGTTGCTTTTACATTAATTCGACAGTTTTCTTCTTTTTCCATTTAGAACTTGGACTATACATCCCCCGAAAAGATGATTATAACTGAGAACTTTAAAAAGTTAAGCTAGTGGGACAAGTGGGATTAGTTTTCAAGTTATCTGAAGCTCTCAAGTTTATTATTTTGAACCTGTGGTTTTTTATTGAGTTTAAAATTTTTCCCTTAAAAGAGAGCTTTTGAACCCAAGGAAATATTGCAGCTAACACGGTTGAATCCTAGGCCAAGTATTGCTGCCTTACTTACGGAGGCCATGGGAAGTGCATGAAGGCAGCTCTGCTGGAGACCTGGTCATTCTTCAGACAGCTGGTCAGCAAGAGGAGACATGAAGGAAAGCCTCCGTGGTTGGATTACATAGGCTGTGCATTCACTGTCTTCACACAGTTACGGCAGATTTGTAGCTATAGAACAAGCCAAGTGTTTCACAAAGAGCTACCACAGATGCTAATAGATATATGAAAAGTTATTAACCTGACGCACAAAGAATGCATATTGGAGCAAAAGAACTTGTTTTTCATTGGTCAGTTTGCCAAAAAGGTACAAGTCTGGTAATAACTGGTATTTGAATAAATGAAGAAGTAGGAATTGTCTGTTTATGAACATGGAAATTGATATTGGGGCAGTTAAACTGTATGAGGCAGAAGCCTTAAAAGCCGTAAGAGTCAATTTAATCTGGGTGATCTCCTGCCAAGAATCTTTTTCCTAAAGAATTCTATGCCTTCCTGTTAAGGTATCATAGTATGTGCATGTCCTCTGCTCCAAATATACAGAGACGGCAGGAATAAGATGTTAAAGGAATGAAAGGAGACAAGTCGTAGCTGGGTTTGTAGTCTATGGCGTTATACATGGGAAGGACCAAAACAGAAAGGGCAAGTCAGCTGGGTTAAAGCCTTGATCCCGCAGAGCCTCTGGGTATGGAGACAGAAAGTTGAATTTAGGGTACTAGGGAATACAGGATTACCACTGCAGATGGGCATGGAAGTGCCTATCTCCCTGAAGCCAGGGGTTGCAGTGAAGTTTCACTTTTTGTAAAGGGAGATTGAAAGAAGTCCCCAGACCCTAGGGGCGCTATGCTATAGTTTAGTTTGATCTGTGAGTCTTGAGGAGCAGATGTGAGCTGTGTCTTCCACAAGTGGAATCAGGGTGGGAAATTATGAGTAAGGGAGCAAGATTGTGCTGCTGTGTAGGACATCACATAAAGCTTGGTCCTGGATGGTGGGCATCCTGGGACAAATAAGACAAGCTACTGTGGAGTCACAGGTGAGCACAGATGAAGAGGGCCAAGGAGAAAAAAAAAAAAAAAAAAAACAAAGACAAAAGCCTTCACAATATAGTTCTAATAACAATAGAAAATAAGTAATTAGAAGAACAAATAAAAAACTAACAAGGACACAATTGTTCTATGTGAGAGTAATAGATTGTATAGACAAATCAAAGACTAAGTGATACAGGCTCATGTTGCTCCAAGGAATAAAATATTACATCATTGACAAAAGCAAACATCCAGAATTTTACTCCATCCTGTTGCCTAGCCCACATAGCTTCCTGATCACTGAAAGAAGAAAAGTGGCTTGATCGAAATACAAGAAAAAAAAAAGGAAGAAAAACTAACCAATAAATAATACCAGTTAGGCAAATTCCAGCCCAGAAGCAGAAACACCAGGGAAAACCAAGACAACACAGGTCACCTACCAAGCACTAATCCCTTAAGAACTGTCACTAATGAAAATGACCTGGAAGAACTACCAGACAAAGACTTTAAAAAAGTGATTACAACTTTTCTAATTCAGTTAACTCAAAGAAGATGTGAATTATACTCCTAGAAGAGGAAAAGAGATAAATTAGACATCAAAGTCACAAAAACATATGTAAACATTTTGATAAAGAGCTAGAATCCAGGGAAACGATGCTGCAGTGTTGAAAAGAACAACATAATAAGCCAGATCTTCTTATAAGAATAAAATAATATAAATCCTTGCTCCGGTTGTTTTTTTTTTTTTTTTTTTTTTTTTTTTTTTGTTTTTTTGTTTTTTTTTTTTTTTTTTTTTTTTGTCCCTGCACATCTTGTAGGCAGAACAAATTTTGGGTCAAAGGCTTTGTGAGTGGGTTGATGTCCTTATCCCTCCACTGGACGTCCTGCCTGGCTATGGGAGGTGGCCACTTTAGGCTCTATATCCCTCACTGCTAGGAGCCTCAGCTGGGGGTGACCTCATAGACTTCCTCCTCTGTGATCCCAGGTTTCTGCCACATCCCACAGATACCCCCCATTTTCTTCTTCTCACCCTGACCCATGTTCTTACCCCCTTACATCTAATCCCCACCTGTGTTCCCCTCCCCATCCCTTCTGCTACCCAGTTCCTTCCTTCCATCCACCTGCAATAACTATTTTATTTCCCCTCCTGAGTGAGATTCAAGCATTCTTTCTTGGGCCCTCCTTTTTACTTAGTTTCTTTGAGTCTGTGGATTGTAGTGTGGTTACCCTGTACTCTGTGGCTAATATCCGCTTATACGTAGGTACATACCATGCATATCTTTTGGGGGTTGGGTTACCTCATTCAGGATGATCTTTTTTTTTAGTTCCATCCATTTTCAGGCAAATTTTAGGATGTAGTCGTTTTTAATACCTGAGTAGTATTTTATTGCGCAAATGTACCACCTTTTCTTTATCCATTTTCTGTGACATCTGGGTTGTTTCCAGTTTCTGGCTATTATGAATAAAGATGCTATGAACACAGTTGAGCAAATGTCGTCATTGTATGGTGGAGCTTCTTTGGGATATATGATCAGGCGTGGTGTATCTGGGTCTTGAGGTAGAACTATTCCTAACTTTCTGAGAAACCACCAGCTTGATTTCCACAGTGGTTGTGCAAGTTTGCAGTCCCATCAGCAACGGAGAGGTGTTCCCCTTGCTCCACAACCTCTCCAGCATATGCTATCCCTTGAATTTTGTTTTCTTCTTAGCCTCAACAGGAGTCTGGTTCTCAAGGGGCTTCATATCTCGTTGGCGCCTCCATATGTTAGACTCTGATCGCCTGAGTCTATTCCTGGAAGCCCAATTGAAAGCCAGAGTCCAGAGTCGATGCAAAAGCAAAGGAATTTATTAAACTGACGCATCAGGGCCCCCATACTACGGGGAGTTGGAAAGACCCCTATAAGCTTCTTGTATGTTTACAGCCTTCCCCTTCTTTAGGTTAGGGAAATTTTCTTTTATGATTTTGTTGAAAATATTTTCTGAACCTTTGAGCTAGGAATATTCTCCTTCTATTCCTATTATTCTTAGGTTTGGCCTTTTCATAGTGTCTCAAATTTCCTGGATGCTTTGGGTCAGGAACTTTTTAAGATTTACCATTTTCTTTGACCGATGTGTGAATTTCGTCTATACCTGAGACTCTCTCCCATCTCCTGTATTCTGTTGGTGATGCTTGCATCTGTAGTTCTTGTTCTCTTCCTTAGGCTTGCCACATCTCCAGGATTCCCTCAGGTTGTGTTTTCCTTATTGCTCCTATTTCCATTTTCAGATCTTTAACAATTTCGTTTGTTTCCTTCACCTGTTTGATTGTATGTATTTTTCTGTATTTCTTTAAGGAATTTATTGATTTCCTCTTTAGAGGCCTTTCTCATCTTCATAAGGTTGGATGTAAGGTATTTTCTTGTACATCAGCTGTGTTAGGATGTCCAACATCCCTGGGCTCTGGTGGTGCCCTTGGTGTTGACTGTGTTCTTATGCTGGCCTTTAGGCACCTCGATTTTACGGTCATTATAGGTCTAAGTGCAGGTTTCTGAGTTTATCTTTGTTGGATCGGCATTTTTTTTTTTTTTTTTTTAGATGTTTTCTCCTTGGTTTCTGTTTATTCTCTGTCCTGAGTGGCCTGGGGTTCTGGTGACTAGCGAATCTTAAGGTATAGTGGGGTGTCTCTCCTGTTTTTTTTAAATAGTCTGTGTGGCCTCTGGGATTTGCGCTACTAACCTTGCCTCTGGTGTCCATGGTACCAGTGTGGCCTGTGGCTCCCGGTGGTAGTGGTACTCTGGGAAAGCATGCAGAGTTTGGGGCTCAAAAATGGAGTCCAGAGTGTGGGGTATAATGTAAGGCTGTTGGGTGGGTTTGTGGGGATATGGCAGACAAGGGCTTGGGGCATGGGACCTAGCCCTGGAATTCAAACTTGACTCGTGCTCTGTTGTCGGGAACACACCCTACCTCACCTGCTTCTCACTTGCCTGCAGTCCTCATAGTTTACAAATTGCATATTTACTAATGCACATGGTTGGTTTACTTCAAAGCTGGCATTGCAATAAGGAAACTGAGGCTGAGAGAGACTGAGGAATATGTACACTTTGGAATTTGCAGAGTTTGTGCCCTCAAATCTACTTGCCTTGTTTCTTTTACAGTGGTGCATTCATTGAGAATGGGGGGTGGGAATGTTGACTTTTAAAACATTAAGATGTTTCTTTTTCTTTAGGAATATGGTATAATAAATATAGTATTTTACTTTCTTTGGCTCAGCTGTTTCCTACTTTTTGAGATGCATTTTTTTATTCATTCAAATCTTGCTTAAGAACCAGGCTAGGTTCCTACTTGCTTCAAATCCTCGTAAGCCACATTGTATTTCTTACAGTGAATGTTCATTACTTTTAATAATATCAAATGTGTATTGACCAGCTCAAATATCACACATAGTTTAAAAAGTATTCACAGGGAATGCTGAGTGTTATGGGGTATACCTCTCAGGCCAGCGCCTGGGATGCTGAGGCAGGAGGATAGCTTGGATTTGAGGCCCGCCTGGACACATAACAAGTTCCAGGATAGCCTGGTCTATTGTCAAAACAAACAAGCGCGCGCACACACACACACACACACACACACACACACACACACACACACACACGTGCACGCGTGTGCGGGCGCACAAATATGCACGCATGCACACCAAAACAAAACTAAATTAAACCCTCCAAAACCCTAAACTAGTACCTAGAAAATGAAAAACACATGATGACTAAGAGTTGACAGCGGCAGCATCTACTGGGGCTGAACAGAGGAGTAGAACAAGAAACAGACCCCAAGTGTGCATAAGACACACCCATGTGTCATGCTTTGAAAACCAGTTAAGCCTTTTGGGTGATTCCATTAAAATCTTAAACCACATCTTCAGCAAGATCTGTGAGCTTAGACTCCTCAACTTTCCCAGCCAAGCAGAAGCGTAGGCCTGTAGGTTCCAGCACGCAACCTCAAGCATTTTTCTTATTTTGAGTTGCAGTCTTTTTTAGTGTAAGGTGGCGCGTGCCCCTTTGCTTGGGGAGCTGTGGAAGTGGACCTTAGGCAGCACGGGAAGGTCAGGGAGAGCTTTTCTGTGACTTCCTGTCGGCAGGGAGAGCCAGGCTCCAAGTCCTTTCTGGCTATGTGGCATTTGTTTGTGGCAGAGTGGTGTGCTGCAGGGCCTAGCCGTGTGGATTCACCGAGGCACCGCTGCTGGCCTGAGCTGATGATCCAGGGTGAGCCCTTGCCTCCAGCCAGGTGGTTTTGTGTTGTATCCCATGTTAAGAATCAGTAGGTCATGTGTTTAAATAGGAGGGAGGTAGTGATGGTCAAAGGTGGCTTGCATTGTTGAAGGAGACTGTTTCGAATTCCTACAGAGGAAGACCATTTCTGTTCTGCTCTGCCGCAGCAGGGCGTTCTTCAGGAATGTTATCTTTTGGCAAAGACTTTCGAGTGTAAGGACTCATACATGTGTGATGGTCTGTACATCAGCCTAGCTGAGAAACGCTGGTTTTCACAGTGATTTGTTGAGGCATTAATTACAAACAGTTCCTTCCATCCTCCACTACGCCTGTTGGCCTGTGAGACAGATCTCTTCATCTTTAGTCTATCTTAGATGGAGTATGGAATTTCTCTTGGAGATATAGGCCTTATACATGGATTAGTTTTAATGATAGACTCTCACAGATGGATTTTTAAGGTGGTATTTGTAAGGTGGAACTTCTGAATTATTCAGTGTTTAATTTTTTTTTTTTTTTTGGTGGCATTTATAAATATTGTAGTGCTTTGTGTTTATAAAAAGTCGTAAGAACTAGTTAAAAGATCACAGGGAAATGCAGGCTTTCCTGAGCTTCCAAGGGAAATTGAAGTGTAGGTTTTGGTTAAGGTAATCATAGTGTAAATACATGTGAGGACGCATATTCACGGAAATATCATTAGTTCTTTTTATCGCTGTGAGAGTGGCTACTGCTGAAAGAAGAAAAAGCATTAACCAATTAGTGAATTCTGCTCTTTCACTATTATAAATCCTTCCTAATGGTCACCAATCACACCTTAATTAGGAAGTCATTCAGCATGATGGGTAAGAAAATAGCATCAAAATGGAAGCGTGGTTAGATAAGTAGAGTTATGTACGAAATAGAGCATACCGGTTTGCTCCAGGTGTGTGCACTAGGTGTTAGACTTCTATTCCCGGTTTGTTATTTATTTTGGATTATAATATAAAAGATCTAGAATTTTGGGGTCAAAAAGAGTTGTTTGCTCTGAACGGCTCTGGTTGTGATAGGTTTGTGAGTAGAAGCTGGCTTTCCTGGGTTAGAAGGGTTAGTCTTCCGAGCTACCATGTCTGGTTGGGTGGACGGTGCACTGTATAAGATCAGTGACTTCTGGAGTTGGCGGGGAACTAAACATAATTTGTGTGTGCTGAACCGTACTGTCTTGGGTACACTTTGCTCTAGAGCAATACTCCTTCCGGTTCTTAGTGTTTCATTGCTTCCTAACAATGGCCCTGGTGCAGTATTAGAAAATTTCCAGTTTTATTTGAAAACTACTTCTTTCTGTTGTTTTTCTTCTAGATTATTAGTATGAGTGAGTGTGTGTGTATATGAGTGTGTGTGTGTGTGTGTGCGTGTGCACGTGCATGAGTGTGTTACACTCATATATGTTGTGTATGCGCTACATGCATTCATAGGTTTTATAGATGCCTGAATATAAGGTGAAGCATTGTAAACTCTCCCCGTTGAAATTGCTTGTCTGAATAGGTGGTGCTGTTTGAAGAAACCTTAGACAGTGCTGTATGGATACTTACAAAATTGTGCTTCTTGAAATTGGAAAAGAAAGCAAAAAGGCTTAATATAAATTTGGTGACATTTTAGACTTTTAGACTTTTAAAAAGGCCATGCTTGTTGTTCCAGAGGACACAGGTTCAGCTCCCAGTATCCTAATGGCAGCTCACAGCCATCTGCAACTCCCATTCGTGGAGGTCAGATACACTCTGCTGACCTTTACAGGGACTGGACAAGCGTGACAAGCATGTGGTGTACATACACACATGCAGGCAAAGCACTCACACACATTAAATCTAAAAATAGAGCACTGCTATAAGTGCACACAATGAAATAAGTGTTTCCAGAAGCAAGCGTCCCTGCTACCACAGTGGTCTGAGAGTAGATGGCTGTATGTTGTTTGGTATTTCCAGGGGTGTATCACAGAGAGCTTAGCTGCCTCAGGTTGTGTGGACAGAGGGTTATGCTGGAAGACTGTAGCTACTGATTCACAGGAAAGACCCTCATGGCAGAGATGCAAGAGGAGTGAATGAAATTGGCTCATGAAATGCCACAGTGAGCAAAATAATTTAAAAGCTTACATATTCAAGTTCATTAAGATTTTTGTATATGCT
This sequence comes from Acomys russatus, assembly GCF_903995435.1. Lineage (NCBI taxonomy): Eukaryota > Metazoa > Chordata > Mammalia > Rodentia > Muridae > Acomys > Acomys russatus. The sequence continues at coordinate 17,450,187 of NC_067162.1, forward strand.
TTATTGGAAAATAATCTATTATCCTGTATTTGAGGTCATCTTATATTCAGTAATATGTAATTCTTATTTTTACCCAGAAACTGAGGCTCCTCGAGGAGCTTGAAGACACTTGGCTTCCTTACCTGACCCCCAAAGATGACGAGTTCTATCAGCAGGTAAGAAGAGGTTTTAGTGTTTTCACCATATTTGACCAGAGGCCTGATCCCAGGCGGTGGGTCACCCACCAGCAGAGCACGTGCCTTCCCTCCCAGTCTGCTTTCTCTTCCAACTCTGTCTAGACCGTTCCCCAGCATCCACGGTCCTTCCTGCCTTGCACCTCTCTGCTCATGCTGACTTCTTACTAGCCTCGCTTTGTTTTTGTCCTACACAGAATATAACCTGGTCCCCCTGTCCTGATGCTGGCTTGGCTGATCCTTTAAGAGCTCACTTAGGCATCAGCTCCTTTGAGAAGCTGTTGCCACGTTATACCTCTGTGTTTGGCAAGCTATTTTGCACCTTTGTAAGTGTGCCCTCTACTGCCTGCCTGTCCCATTGGAAAGCAGGGTTGGGATTCTGGCTCTCCGAATTCTTCAGCACTCTTCCCTCATCTATGACAAAACAAAACAAACAAAAACCAAACAAAACTGCTTGGATAGGAGTGGGAGGAGAGATTCATTGGCATCGCTGGGAAATCTGTAGGCTGGCAGAACTTGGACGGCGCAAGGGGTATGTGGTTCTCAGCGTCTGAGTTTGCAGTAGGGGCAAATGGGTTCTTTCCTCACGCCTGCTTCTGGATTCCCCAGGCAGTGGTGAAGTTAGCTGTGTTTGCCTGGGCTAGTTCATGTGGCTCCCTGCACTGGGGAACTCCTGGACTGGGGTTCAGTGGGAGGCATATGGGAGGCCATATGGGCGAGTGGGGGTCAAAATGCATGAAATCCCCCAAGAATAATGGAGTTTCTGGTTCCAAAGAAATGAGAGGTATGCTAGACAAGCAAAATATGGCGAAATTTCACCTATTTCTTTCCTATTCAAGCATATATTTGAGGTTTAGGAATAGAACTATGTCCCCCTTGGTAGCACCCGTTTGTCCATAATAACTCCGATGATGAAGGAAGGGAGGGTGGAAGGCCGACCTGGAATCTGCCTTCTAGCTCACTCTCATTTCTAAGACTTCGTCCTCAGCTCTTCACTGTCGTTTGCCTATTAGCACTCTCAGGTTATGTTTTCCTTCTGCCCCCATCTGTCCCTGAAGTCACGCCAGCTCCTGCTTCACATCCACAGTGAACTGTCATTGCCTTGTGTCTCCCACTCCTTGGTGATTTACCCTGCTGGCTATTTGCACTACCTCAGAGAAGCTGTGCAGCTTTGCATATGGAGGGAGGCAGCTCCCTCCATCTCTGTCAGTGTGTTCCCGCCATTGCAGAGCACCTGTGTGCCAGGAGGCTGTGACCGGTTCCGGTTCCAAGGCCGGTCCATAGGCGGTTCCTGACACCTCCCAAGCCCAGAAACCTGTCTGCCTCCTCTGTTGCGCTGTATCTCTATCTTCTTACCACTTAATTTCATTTACTTATCTTTCATTTTTATTTATTTATTTTTGGTTGATGCTGCTGGTGGATTGAATGCAGAGCCTTACTCATAACCAGGCAAGTGTTTTACCAACTGAGTGATAGTCTCAGCAAGCCCTGAAATGATTTTTAAAAAATATCCTTTTTCCCCCCCTCTGATCTTCTGTAGTTTTTTTCAGTGCCTGGAGCCCAGTATGTGCTTAGTTTGCTTGAGCAAATGAATGAATGATGAATATATTAGCGGTTATTTATTTTTGTGTCAGGGTCTTACGGTATAGCTCAGGCTGTTTTAAAACAGGTTATTTATCTATGTGTCCATGTCTATACAGATGTATGCAGGGGCTCAAGGAGGCCAAAAAAGGGTGCAGGTGGTTATGAGCTGCCCAGTGTAGGAGCTGAGCTCCTCCTCTGTGTTTGCCAGCAGCAAGTACTCCTGGCAGCAGAGCCATGTCTCCAGCCCATCCCCCTCAGGCTGCCTTGGAATTCAGAATCCTTCCGACTCAGCCGCCTTAGGGCCACAATTACAGGTGTCATGATGTCTTGTTACTTTAAAAACCAGTTATATAATGTGGTTTGTTTTTTTATTTTTACCCACATACCCACTTCCTTAGGAGATGGCATCATGAAATAGAGGAGGGATTACAGAAATATTATATGCAGCAGTGAGAGGCTGCTCTCATTTTAGCTCATCTGATTGGCCAAATTATCTGCAACAAATATATATTTGTTTTACAACAAATAAAAGTAGCCTACAAAGACTGTTTATAGCAAGCAAAAGCAGTAAGCTCTGGGGTGCTTGCCGGTACTCCCAGTGATATGTACCCTCTGGTACTCAGTGTCTCAGTGTAGCTTCCAGCCACTTCTGCTTTCATGTGGAGCAAGAAGCACATGAGGAACTAAATGGGAGAGCAGGTAACAGCCTGCTTTGCGCTGACTAGCCACCTATCAGGGGCAGGGAAAAGCAACAACCAGATACAAACGGACAAGGCCTCCAGGTGCGTTAATTTCCACTCTAAAAATCCATTATTTGTATTTAATCATGTTAAATATAGCTATCTACTACCAAGGCATAGAGCTCCTGGAAACCTTGGGGTTAGAGGCTGCACTGTGTCATACATGTACACACCCAGCTGCTTGGATGGTTGAGCTGGAGGGAGAGAATGAGCCCAGGAGTTCGGATCCATCCTTCCTCAACCAAACCAGAGTGAAACCAGATGCAAAGCAGCGACAGAAAGGAACAGTGAAGGAACCCTACTCCCTTAGGAGATGACCTAAAGTGCTTACAGTTAATAACTAGCCCACGGGAACCATGGTGATTAGTGGCTCCACTGCACCCATGTGACCCTTCTGCTATGGAGACTGCTCCTCTTCTTCCCCAACATCCTTCCCAAGCAGTGTCTTTCTGCCGCTGCTCTGTGGCCCCTCTCCAGCTGTAGAGGCATATGCTCTGTTCTACAGGACTCGGTGGCGTCACGTGTTGTTTGTCTTTTCTGGCTTGTCTCCTTCAAGTTAACGTTCTCCAGTTCCATCAATGTTGCAGCATATGACAAGAGTTCCCCTTTTTATGCTTATGTAGTATTCCATGGTGTATTTCCCTGCCCCCCCCCCCCCCCGTCACCGTAATTGAAAATAGTTGTAAATGACAGGATGGGTCGTTCGAGGCTGACATTGAGTCCTTTCTACAGGCTTCTTACCATAGGAATGTCAGACCAGCCTGTGGTAAAATGTTGGTGTTATGCAGCTAGCTTGTGGGCATGTCCCTTAGCCTGTGCCAGGCTCTGTAGTGTTTTGTGAATGCTCTTGTATTTAGTTGCCACACCAGCCGTGTTCATTTTCCCCATGAGCCAGCAACGGTCTCCTTCAAGCTTGTGGTTCCCAGGGCAGGTCTTATCGCTACCATTTCAAATACTAGGAGAGAGTGAGTTCCTGTCTGAGCATCAGCACCGAGGGCCAGGCTCAAACCGATGTGGCTCTGAGGCTGGGCTCTTTCTGCTTCTCTGCGCGCCACGCTGTACTTCAAAACACCTAGGGAAATAAGAGCTAGAAAACAGCAGTGTCACCAGCTACAAGTGGGACAGCAAGAGGGGACCTCGCCTCAGGACACAGGAAACTAGCAGTGACACACTCAGAGGACAGACTGTTCCCCAGATCCCAGAGCACTCCCTGGGGAGTAGTGTGGATCGTGGGTTCTCCTCCTGTGCTCTTCCCTCGTGAGCCAGCTGGAGCAGTGCTGAGTCAGAGCATCTGCATGCACTAGCTCACCTAAATACCACCGAGTCCTCTGTAGCAGCTGCTATAGAGCCGACTTTGGAGTGGAGGAAACTGAGGCACAGAGAGGATTAGAGCCTTTTTGAGATTTACAAGCAGGAAGTGTCGCCTAGCTCTCCTGGAGAGCTCTGGGTTACACTCCGTCGCTTCTGTATTTTCCTTAGTCCTTCTGAGGTGGCTTGCTTTTTTTCCGATGGCCCAGAAGTCTTCCCAGGCTTGCTTACCTCCAGGCCTGACTTGCAGGTAGAACACTTACCTCACCATGATCCATATTAGTTAATTGCATGCTCTGGGCCTCCCCACTGAGGCCCTGCAGTGTTTTAGGAATTAAAGATAAAACCTTGAAAGGTGACAGAAGTTCCCTGCTTTCCTTGAGCATCCTTGTGGGAGGGATAGTGTAAGAGAACCTGCACCCTGTGGTGGCATAGGGACAAGCCATGCCAGGTGTCCAAGTGGGAAGTCCTGGGTGGAAGGAACAGCGAAGGCTCTGAGATGTGCTTGAAAGGGGGAAGGCCGTGAAGCTGACAGATGTGGAGTGAGAGGTGGGGACAAGCGTCTCAGAGGGCAGGTGGTGGCACGGGGACTTGCCCGGGAATGGGCAGAAGACATAGGAGGGCTTAGTGCGTGTTCGTCACAGGAGGCAACCTACATGCTCTGAAGCATTGGCTCATTTTTTTTTTCTTTTCTTTAGTGGGATCCCCTTATCCTGTTAGGAATCTTACTATCTTCAGCTGCTAACCATTGCGTCTGTCCCCTGGTCAGTCTTCACTATGTCCCGGCAATTTTACTTCCCCACAATGTCTCAGATTCCTGCCTTTGCTGGCATAGTTGAAGGACATGTTTAGCTCCCACCTGAAGCCTTTCAGTCTTGTCCTGACAGGTGCCCTCCAGTGTCACCAGAGCTGTGCTCTTAGAAATGTGTCCACTGTGTACCTCCCTGCTTTGTTCACTTTGTCTAGTTTCTCTTGTTTCCAAGGTAAAGTTAAACTCAGCATGCCCACTTACCACTTACAGGGCAATTGGCAATTAGACCCAGACTGTGTCCAGACTCTTTCTTCTCACCTAACATGGCTCCGACAGGCACCAGTGTCTGAGAGCACCTTGCTCTTCTTTGACCCTGCTCTGCCCTCCTCCTTTCTGCCTTGTGCCTGCCAGTACCCTCCTCCCCTCCAGTGTCTGGCAGACATCCTAAGGAAAATGCCCTTAATGTCCCAGGAAATCCCACTTATAAAGCATCATCACTTGACTGCTTTCTGCCTCTGCCACTTCCCCTGGGGCCAGAGCTGCCGTCATCCCTGCTGCAAGGGCCTCCCAGTATCTCCATTCTCCCTCTGCTTTAACATAACATCTGGAGAAATCTAAAAGTTTTCCCCCCATTCATTTATTTTGTGTGTGTGTGTGTGTGTGTGTGTGTGTGTGTGTGTGTGTGTGTGTGCTCGCGCGCGCGCGCGCATGCGCGCATTTGCGGTGTCACGGTGCACATATGGAGGTCAAAGGGCAAGTTGTGCGAGTCTCCTTCCACCATGCGGGTCATCAGGACTGCTGGCAAGTGCCTTTACCCACTGAGCTAGCTCACCCTTACCCATCTCAGCTCTCTTACGTAGCTCCGTCTGCTTCCTTGCTAAGTACCTTTTGATAGCTTTCCAGCTTATATCAAGTAGAAGTCTAGAAGCCTGGCACTGGGCCTTGACTTATAAAGTACCATGTACCCCAACTCCTCTCTGATCCCCTTATCTGAATTCTTGCTTTTCCAGCCCCTCACCCCACATTCTCTTCCCACAGTGGCATTCCACTGCCATGAGCCAAGCATACTCCTTCCTGCCCTAAGACTTTTACACTGTGATCCCTTCAGCTGGAGCTCTCCCACTCTGGGTCTCTGCCGGAGTGGCATTCTCACTGTTGTAGTCTTCTGTCCTTATGTCACCTTGCTAGAGAGACGTGAGATAGCCACACTAACCACAGCAACCCAGTCTTGTGCTCTCCACTTTTTTTTTCCTCTAAAGCACTCGTGGCCACCGTAATACTCTGTATTTTATTCATTTGCATCTGGCTCTCTTTCCCGGAATAGAAGCTTGAGAAGTGTGTGTGGGGAGAGCGGAGCTTAGTGCTTTGCGGATGGTAGTCACACGGTGGGCGGGCATGTAAGCCCCCAAGTGAGGCGTTTTCCAGGTTTTCCTCCCCAGCTGCTCTCCGGCCCCAAGACTGTGCCCTTGTACTTCTGCAGTGGTAACGTCTTACTCCATTACTTTCCATTCTGTCTACGTAGTTAAAATACACGATGTCATCTGTAGAACCTAGCTTTTATCAGCATATTTATGGACTTTGTCTAGGGTCCAGTGCATAAGAAGTGCTGGTTGGATGTTAAATAAACACACAAAACAGCATGGGCTGTTGATGAATGAATGTGTGAGCCAACACTTTGTGTCGCTAGCAGAGCACTGGTTTCACCAGGCTGGCTGTGACAGCTATAGCAGGTCCTATGTGGGTCTTCAGAACTGTGCTTTCTCCAGGCCCAGCTTGGCATCACTCAGCTGGAGGCTGGGCCAAGTGAGTGTGTAGCCTTTTAGTGTGGAGAGGGTTCCCAAGTTGCAAAGATTTTAAGTTAAAAAAAAAATGTTGAAACTATTATGAAGGACAGTGTGCAGGATACTCCAGAGTGCAAAGCATGCAGTGGCACCAGCAGAGTCCAAGATAGCAGGTTACAGATGGGCTCTCTTTGGACTGAGCCACTAACATAGCCAGGTAGAGGCACTTCCCAGGCTACTTGCAGGCTCTGTTCTCTCAGCTGAAGATTAGGCTTGTATTGGGCCTCATTTGAACTTGCTTCCTGTAAACAAGCGGCGTATTCACCCAGCACCATGTCTGCCTTCTCTGAATGATGATGCTCTTTCAGACCATCTCTCGGTAGAAGAAGCAAGATAGAATTTTATGTAATGCGTTAAGTAAGATGGGCAAAAGATGGAGCCTCGTCTCTGGAGAGACAGCATTGCAGATCTTCCAAGGAGTTCAATAGGGCCTACATATTGGCCTATTGTGGCTAAGTTACCATTCCAAATACTAAACCAAACTTCACCTCTTATGCCCTCAAAGTGTTCCTAGATCTCAAGAAATATAGTGTGCAACCAAACCAGTGATAATGTAACCTCACGAATGTGTACTCCCTGGAAAACTTCAACAGCATTAATAAAGAAAAAAAAAAAATTACACTAACGTATTTGACAGTCTGCCAACAGCTGTTCCAAATTACCGTGTGCTATCTGATGTTCCTCACGTACCTGTCTGAGCGAAACGTGAACTCGCTCGCCTGACAGGGCAAACTCAGATTATTTAATGTTCCTCTCTTCTCCAAAGTTACTTGCTGTTCTCTCTAAAGACAACTCTTAGCTAATGTTCCATAGCTCTCTGTGCATCAGGCCCTAGTTTAAGATGAATAGCTGATGAGGACATGCTGGGCGGGCGCTCTCTCCCACTCATCTTCTTGGAGATGGTGGCAGAAGGAACGCACCATCATTAATTGTTCTCATCCAGGAAGTAATCCTTGGCAGAGCAGGCACATGACAGTCACACAAAGGCAGGCCTTCTGAAGACGGTTGAGGATTCTGAATCATTTTTATCATATCATCAAGAATAAGTTTCTGGCAAGTGTAGGAATTGCCATGAAAATAGATTAAAATAGTCTTTTCCATGACATTTTTCTTATTCAAAGTAGTTTACCTATATTTTAGAAAACCGTGTAAGTGTCAAAGAAAGGAAATTGAAACGCACAGAGTACACGCCCATCGGGCAGCACTTTCAGCTTTTGACCCCATTTTCCCCCCATCTGTTTTTCTGTACTTATGTCTTTTAAAAAAAAAAAAATTAAAAACAGTAAGCTCTTGTTATCTCTGCATGTTTTATTTTTTATTTTTAAGATTATATTACATCATTTTCTCCCTCTAAACCCTCTGATGTACCATCTATCTTTGCTCTCTTTTAAATTCATGGCCTCTTTTTCTTTAATTGTGTGTGTGTGTGTGTGTGTGTGTGTGTGTGTGTGTGTGCGCGTGTGCGTGCTATACATATATATCTAAATTCATAATGGCCTTTTGCTAAGAATGTTAATTCTATTTTTACCATATAGATTGCAAATGTTTTTTAATTAGAGCTTATTAATTGTATGCTTCATTTCATACAAACATTTTAAAAATATACATTCAAATCTACTAATCCTTTTTTAAAAAGTCTTTAACACATTCTATTTATAATACAGACAACATAAAATACATAGAATGGTAGCTGTAGAACTTCTTCAGTCCTCCCAAAAGGTCTTTCTTTGTGTCCTTTCCATTCAGCCCTTTTCCACCCACAGCCTAGACTTATACTAATTTGCTTTCTGTTATACTTTATTGTTATTCTTTCTCTACTGTTCCTTCTCCTCCTTTCTCTTCTCCATGTTATGAGACAAGATAGCGTTCCAGAATGTTTTCTGTATTGTATTACTGTCTTCCTGGACTATGTAGGTAAAAGGTGTGATGTTGCTGTCTCCATTTTCCGTTGGGATAAATGAAGTAGAGCGATTGTGAGTGCCCAGTGGATGTCTGGCAATCTCAGTGACAGTCCACAGCAGTGTGCCACATGCCACTGCTCTTGTCATGTTAAGAGTTGTGGTCACATAGCTCATAGAGGCATCTGAGAGGCAGGACTACTTATTTAGTGCTTTTGTATATTTCCTCTAGCATCTTGCAGGACAGCCATCTGCTCATGCTCTATGTAAATGAGGCAGAATGGTCTAGGTTATGCCATAGTAACAAACAGCCTGTTGCCTGAAGACCTGAGTATGGATCCCTACTATCCATGTAGACAACCACAAACCATAGTGCACATCTGACGTCCTAGGGTGAGGGAGGTGGAAACATGCCAATCCCTGGAGCTCACTGGCCAGCCAGCCTAGCCAATCAGTGAGAGACCCTGCCAGTGAGTGAAAGAGGAAGATATCTGACCTTGGTCTCTGGTTTCTATACATGTATGTACACAGGCACACTTCACCGCATGTACACATGCACACATGCACCTGCATGCACACATGCACCTGCATGTACACATGCACACACGAACCTGCACACATGTACCTGCATGTACACATACACACACCCACAGGGATAAACATGTTACCTCCCCATGCAGGAAGTCGTGAACAGTACAGTGATCTGAGGACAGGCACATGGCTTTTTCTTGAGGACTGAGCCTAAAACTAAGAGGGAGCACATTAGATTAAATTCTATAGGTGCAAGTGTAAATCCTGTGCAAAGAAGCCAGAGTGGTGCCGGAAAAGCCAGAACAGTCCTGAGCTATGTCAGTGTGTGTTTCTGGATTAGTAGGTGGCATATGTCTGAATACCCGCTTCCCATGACACCAGTAGGATTGCTTTTCATAGAATATTCTGGGCACACTAGCATCGTAGTCATGAATCAAATTGTCATGTCTCGTGTGCTCATAGAACTTGTGTGCTCGCTTCCAGAGAGGTGAGTTTTCTTTAGGTGAGTGTATTGAACCAGAAGCCAGTCTGCCGGTAATTGGAAAGGGTTCAGTCAGACAGTTAAGATTACTCCCGCTGGCGACAGACAGACATTGCAGCCCAGAGGCTTAAATCCTGGCTTGACATTTACCAGTGTGACTTGGGGCAAGTTTTCCTGGTGCCTGGATGCTTCGGTGTTGTGTCTGCAAACTGGAGCTGATAGTGTGTGTCGAGCTGTGAGCAACTAGCTAGTCGATGTGAATCAGACCACCTGGCATGGAGTAAACATTTGACAACAGGCAATAATCAGCCCATGAATATAACTGTATTTTCTGCAAAGCCGAAGGCTGCGAGAGAGAGTGAAGGTGGGGTGAAGTGGGCACCGGAAGTCTGAGAGATCAAAGGCCAGTTATTCACCATTTTCTGTTTGTGTTGAAGTTGATTAGTAGTTAGAGTGCTCACTGGAGAGTCTCCCATCGTTTGCTTTGTGTATGTTTTTTCTTTAGACTGGCAAGATAAGAACCCTGCTGGGAAAGGGTACCAGGCAGTTAAGCTTCTCTCGGCACTTTTAGAAAGAAAACAGACTTTTGGAAATAATAAAATGATAGCCATCCATAACCATTTCCCCCACCTTGTTTTCGTTTTAGTGGCAGCTGAAATATCCTAAGCTGGTTCTCCGGGAGGCTGGCAGTATATCCGAAGAGCTGCATAAAGAGGTCCCCGAGGCCTTTCTCACACTGCATAAGCATGGCTGCTTGTTTCGGGACATGGTCAGGATCCAAGGCAAAGATGTGCTCACCCCAGTATCTCGCATTCTCATCGGGGACCCAGGCTGCACCTACAAGTACCTGAACACCAGACTCTTCACAGTGCCCTGGCCAGTGAAGGGCTGCACCATCAATTACACTGAGGCTGAGATCGCTGCTGCGTGTCAGACCTTCCTCAAGCTCAATGACTACCTGCAGGTCGAGACCATCCAAGCCTTGGAAGAGCTGGCTGTCAAAGAGAAGGCTAACGAAGATGCTGTGCCCTTGTGCATGGCAGAGTTCCCCAGGGTTGGCATGGGGTCATCCTGTGACGATGAAGTGGACATTAAGAGCAGAGCAGCCTACAACGTCACTTTGCTAAACTTCATGGATCCTCAGAAAATGCCATACCTGAAAGAGGAGCCTTATTTCGGCATGGGGAAAATGGCGGTGAGCTGGCATCATGACGAGAACCTGGTGGACAGGTCAGCTGTGGCGGTGTACAGCTACAGCTGTGAAGGTATGGTCTGCTTGCTCTGGGGGGAAAGCATGCCTGATGGCTGTGTGACCAGGGTCATTGGGTCTCTGAAGACCCATGCATGTCTGCATGTTGGGTGTCCTTTCCTTCTCCGTCCTGTCCCATCAGTATGTCTGCAGAGCATCCCCCCTGCCCCCACCTAAGTGCTCCCCGGCTCAGTGTTCCACCACATTCTGCATGTATGTACTCTGCATGTGCTGTCATTCTGTCTTGCTGTCATTGTTGTCGCTGCCGCAACCGCCCAGGAGAGCAACAGTTGGATCCGTACAGCCAATTGCTGCTCTCTGAAGCCCAGAGCAGACTGTTCAGTCACCACAATTAGCTTGCTGAGAGAGAGCCAGGAAAACAGGGATCTGTCAGGGCTCCCCTCAGCTCCTGCAGGTGCACGTTCTTACCTTGCCAAAACGCTTCACCGTGCCTGACATCAGCATCTTGGTAGTCGGGATCTGTCAGGTGTGGACTTGTTCTTGGCTTCCTATCATTTTCATAAGACCCTCCTTGGCAGAAGAAGCAGTTACATGGCCCCCGTAAGTAGACATTCCAGTTTCTCTGCCTTTTCTAAGGTTCCGATGCTTTAGAACAGGGAGTAGTAGATTGCCAGCTTGGTCGACCCACTCATCTTTTCCCAATCTTCTGTTGCTGTGTCGAGGATCCCCCAGAGTTTCCAGCACAGGGTTACACAAAGGCGCCTGTGTGTGGAGCACAGCAGGACCACTGATGTCTTTATCGCCCGATTATTAGACAAAGGAATAAAGTATTAGAACTCCCTTTGCAAAATGAGAGTACTAAGTCCTTCGAGAGAATGAGCTAGAACTTTTAAGGTCACTGTTTTCTGACAGTTCCAGTTGCTTTATTAGATTTCTGTTGTTAAGTGTATTTTGTTTGCTTAAATGGCTATTTTGGAAAAATGACTTAAGAGCACGGAAAAAAAAAATCTATCTCATGACACTCTGAAATTTCTTCATTTTTCCAGTCTCAAAAGTTTTCTCAGGATAATTAATATCTTTTCTAAATTTACCTTGGGATTTCAGTCCAAAACAAGGAACAAGTTGAATGGTTGGAAATTTTACCAGTTTCCATGACATCTCGATTAGGCATAGCAACATAAAAATCCCTTGAAGAAATTGAATGCTGTCCGAGAGGGAAGAGCCAATGCCCTCTGACCTCAGAAATGGCCCTGATGGGGATCTGAGAACTGCATGTGGAATTATGGGGTTGGCTAGCCCTTTCTGAGGTGGCAGCTCTCAGAACCTGCTGCAGTGCATGTGGCACCTGCCTTTGTGCTCCAGGCTGCACTGTAATTGTTCTGTTGTACTTCCTTTTCATGGCTGATCAAGAAAAGAATGTAAAATTTTAGCATCTATGACTGGGAGTAGTTAAGACTAGCAAAGAGATTAAAAATGCAAATTGTGTATATATATATGTATATATATACATATATATGTATATGTGTGTGTGTATATATATACATACATACATATATATATACATACATACATACATACATACATACATACATACTTGTTGGGCTGGTGGAATGGTTCAGGAGGTAAAAGCACTTGTTGCTAAGCCTGACTACCAGAGTTTGGTTCCTGAGAACCACAAGGTGAAAAGGGGAGAACTGATTCCTGCAAATTGCCCTCTGACCTCTATAGATAGGCTGAGGTGCGCATGCATGCATGCACGTTCATACACACACACACACACACACACACACACACACACACACACACACACACACACACACACACACCCCGGGGATGGGGAGGGGAAGAATGAAATAATAAAAAGTTTTTTTCCTTTTGGTTTTTCAAGATAAGGTTTCTCCGTGTAGCCTTGGCTGTCCTGGACTCACTTTGTAGACCAGGCTGGCCTCGAACTTGCAGAGATCTGCCTGTTCTACCTCCCAAGTGCTAGGATTAACATTTTTACGTGCAATTACTAGCTGTAAGAGAGGCTTGCAGCCTCTCTTGTAAGAGAAGAGCTGTGGAGGTCCTTTGTTCTCCTAATCTCCAAGATGCCCAGACTCCATCCTATAATAGTGACAGCACTTGGGGGCGCTTCCCTGAGCACCTGCTGTGGCCGGACTCTGTCGTAAGCACTTCACGTGTTTAGCCCGTTTCATCTTGTTCACAGTACCCAGGGAATAGTGTAGACATGAAACACAGTCGTGCTCCATGAACGGCTGTTGTGCTCAGTGGCCACATATATGATGTTGGCTTTATAGGCGTGTAATGGGCCTGAAACGTTTGTGTCATCTGGTCACGTTGCAATAGCACAGCACAGTGAGTCACTAACTAATGCATGTGAACGAGCCTATTATGCTGTCCACCTTGCAGGAATAGCACATCCAGTCATGTCCGCATTCCTGGGTAATGATCATAAATGACTGGGTGGTTCACGTGTTTACTAGGTTATCTTTTCTCTAGTGTTGTTTACTGTGTATTCCCCTATATACTAAGAAGGAAGTTACTGCAGCGTTCTATGCTGTGGTAAGTGTGCAGTAGCTTCAGTCACCTCGGATTTACACTGTCTCTTGAGGCCTTACGAAGTGATTGGCTCGCATCATCTAGGCTCAGCCAATTTCACTCTGTATTGTTCTTACAGGGATAAAATTCCCAAGGACGTAATTCTCAGACTGCATCTGTATTGCTAAGAGATGCATCACCGTCCTTGTAGTGTTCTCATTTCTCAGATGAGGGAACTGGGCCACCTGTTGCCTATAATGCAGCTAGCTGGGGTAGGGCTAGGTTTCAGACCTGAGGCCTTTGCCCTTCCACGATTGATTTCTAAGCTGTGCGACTTGAGGGCCTGCGTTTCCTATCTGAACAGTGTAGCTGCTTGAGGAATGTGGATTTTTAAAATGTCCAAGTGTCCAGTTTCTAGAGAGGTTGAGGGGTTATTCTGGTAGCCTTCCTTTCTGCTGCTAACTCCTTCCTTTGTGCCCTCATCTGGGTCTCTTTGCCATGCTTGTACTTCGCAGCACACACGCTCGGGGACCGGAATGGGTCAGGTGAGTATATTCCTTGAAATGGAGCCCTCCTCTGCCATCTCTGTATCTGTGCAGGTTAGAGACAGGTGGCATGCAAGCCAAGTACCTCAAATGACCCGGTGGCTGGCTGTCTTCAGAGTGACGAATGATGTGTGTAGTTTTCTGTCCTCTTTACATCTTCAGCAGCCCTGTGGTAAGGATGGACTTTAAGAGAGCCTTTGGGTCCAAGTCTTGTTGAGGGCTAAAGAGGTTAGAGCGTGTGGAAACATCGAAGACTGCACTGTTTCCGTACTCATTGCTAAAGATATTAGTGTAGGGCCCCAAGGACAGGTCACATCTCTCCTTGTCTTGAAAGCCTGGGTGATGCCACTGTGGATGCAGCATTTGGTTCTAGCCTCCCAGGGGAGGCAGGCAGCAGCTGCACCAGGCCACAGTCACAGAGTGAGGGGGTGCCAGACAGAAAGTGTGGCTTACCCATGGAGTGCACTGGGAGCTCAGAGCAGAAGTGATTATTTCCTGCTGAACTTAGATGAGCCGCAGCTTAAGGTCTTTGTGGATTTGCTCTCACTACCTTTGCTCAGGGAATCTTGTGTAGATTTATAATGAGCTGATCATTGCTCTTTGCTCTGTTTTCATGAGCAGAAGCCATTGAGAAGTAATTTGTATAGGATATGTGTAATTATATTCTAAATTCATTGGACTTCACATGCATTTCTAGCTAATAGATGTCTCCAGGAGGAAGATTGAAATGGTACACTTTTTAATCAGGAATGGCTTCAGGGAACCATATGTAAATAGGCAGAGTATTTGATTTTCATATATTCCAGGCTTGGTGGCAATTGCTTGTTACTCCTAGTTATAAAAAATGAATTTTAGTAGGGAAGGCATTAAAACTTATGGTTAATATTGTCCAAAACCCTGTTCCTTTGATTGGAACGCTTTCAAAGGTGCCGCTCAGACCTTAACTATTGGTTACCATTTTACGCTGGAGCACACACATGTGTGTATGTGTGTAGTGTACAGGCTCACTGCTTGTGCATGTGCATCTGGAGGGCAGAGAAGGACCCGGAGTATTCTTCTACCACTCCCCTTCTTTTTGCCTTGAGACAAACAAGGACTCTCTGTGAGCTGGAAGCTCACGGACTGCAGTGCTGGTGCCACAGTTACATGACCACTGGGGGTTTGTCCTCATGTTGTAGAGGAAGCACTGTTACTTTCATCATCATCATCATCATCATCATCATCACCATCATCATCATCACCATCACCAGCACCATCATCATCATCATCATCATTATTCTGGAAAGGAGCAATTCTCTGTCACATTGTCTTTATTGGAAAAGCAATCTATAAAATTTTAACTAGTGCCCAGTGTTGCGGATCCTCTTCTTTAGTTTCTGGATCTCTCCGGAAGGACAAGGAGGCTAACGCATGCCTTCTTGTGCAGTGTGTGATAGTCTAGAAGGTAAAGGCTCTGCAGTAACTTTCTTATGACTCCCTGCCTCCTATGTGGGGCTCTGATTTAGGGAAAGGTGAATAATTTCGAGGGTGAAGTTTGTTCAGCTGATTCTTAAATCTTCATTGTGAAGTGGGTAGCCTCGGACTCCCCAGCTTATCATTAACATGGGGGGAAAGTAGCTTCTAATTGCAGGTCGAGGTTGATTGAAAGCATTGGTAAGTCTTTAAAATGTTGTTTATTTGTTGGTCTCACCTCTTAGTCTCTCTATCTAAGGTCTTAGAACTGATTTGATGTATGTTTGCTTGTTTGTATTTTGACATCTTTGCTCAATTCATTTGGTTCTGGTTCTGTAAATGTCGGGTGCTCCTCCCACATTTTACCCTCTAGGAAATTGTCATGTGTTCACTCAGTAGTCTGTACATACCTGATTGCCAAGCAATAGCAAGTAGTTGTCTAAGAAAGTTGGCTAAGCTTAACTCAGAGAGTGAGCTGGTCAGCAAGCAGAATTTCTCCTTGATCTCTGCTTTAATTCCTACTTGAATTCCTGCTCTGACTTCCTCAGTGGTGGACTTTGACCTGGAAGTATAAGCTGAGTTGCTCCTGGTCATGGCATGTGTCACAACAACAGAAAGCAAACTAGAGCACTCACATTTTGCTGCTTACTCCCTTCCTGATAACTACTTAGGCTGTTTCCATCTTTGTTTTGTAAATTGTAGTGGGACTCTCTTGGCCCACCAACGGTAAAATAAGACATGGAGATTTATTATTATTTATAAAATCTTAGGCACTATAGCTGGGCAGAGTCTCAGCTATTCTAACCTGACAAACCCTAGACTATGTCCCTCCAAGTAGCCATTACCTCTCTGTCAATCAGCCCCTCATTCTTCTCCCAGAGTCCCTCCCTCAGCCGGATGTCCCACCGTTTTTCTCTTGCCTAGGTATTGTCCATCAGCTCTGTATTAAGGCAGTCAAAAAGTGATGGACTAAGAGTTGGTATAAAATACTGAGGCAGATGATGAGCCCTAAAAATAACAGTACCAAAGTACTCAGCTAGCTGCTGGTACAGAATTCAGGATTGAATAATACAGAGACAACCTTTCCACCATGCACAAGAAGACGACCCCAACAGTGAATACTACTCTGAAGAATTTTAAGTTTGTGCCTGTACTCTTCTGTGTCTGTTGTGTACATAGGAGTGGGAACAGTGGGTCAAATGATAATCCTGCTCTTTGTTTTTAGGAACTCCAATTTGTTCTCTATAACTGCACTGTCTTACATCTCCACCCATCTCTTTACCATCCAGACTTTCTTTTCTTTGACAGTATCTGTTCTAGTGTGTGTGAAATGGTGCTGGTTTTATGCACACACTTCCCTGGTAATGCCGAGCATTGTTTCTGTGTCGTCATCCATTTATGTGCTGTTTTAGGGAAGTGTCTATACAGTCCTCTGCTCATTTTTAATCAGAATTTTATCAGATTGGATTAGTTCTCTCACAGATATACCTTGGCTTGAAGTTTTTGAGGGTGTAGTTGTCATGAAAAAAAAGGTGTGGCAGCAAGCGCCTGACCCAACCAGGAAGCAGAGCCAGGACAGGAAGTGAAATCCTGCTGTAGCTATTAAGGCCCA
Source organism: Acomys russatus (assembly GCF_903995435.1). NCBI lineage: Eukaryota > Metazoa > Chordata > Mammalia > Rodentia > Muridae > Acomys > Acomys russatus. The sequence continues at coordinate 17,466,854 of NC_067162.1, forward strand.
CCCCAAAATGACCTACTTCCTCCAGGGAGGCTCCACTTCCTAAGAGTTCCTCAGCCTCCTAATAAAGCAGCAGCTGGGGACCAAGTATTTAGACACAAGAGCTTAGGGGCTATTTTATGTGTAAATCATATCAGAGTTCTTTATGCATTTCAGGTATTAATCCCTTATGAAGTATGTGATTTTTAACTACTCTAAAGTTGGATCCATTTTTTAAAATATTGTCTTGATATCGTCAAAAAAAAAAAAAAAAAAAAAAAAAGAGTGGTGAACAAGTTGGGATGGAAAGAATTCACTGACTGTGATAGTAACTAGACATTTTAATCCTGTACTGTTGACACAATTTATATTAGTTAGGCCTTAGGCAAGTTACTAAGTTCTTTGTACCTCCATTTCTTTCCTTCATAAAATGCTGCTGAGAACAGAACCCTCCCAGGACTGCAAGAACATAACACCTGATAAATAAGTTCAGTTTTTACTAAGTTATTCCAAGTCATATAATTTTAAACTCTTAAGTACTTTTATAAGACATTTGTCTTAAAAAAAAAAAAAAAAACAAAAAACAAAAAACCTACAGTTTTCTACACCTTGCCTCCCTGTGTTCACCCCCTACCCCACAGGTGTGGGGGAGGGCGGGTCATTTCTGTTCTTTTCTTTCAGGCATGTTTTGGGATGCCTGAACATATTTTATTTTTGTACTATGGCTTATTTTCCTAATTTGGAAGCTGAGGATTCTCTTTGTTGTTTCTTGTACCCCTCTGTCGACGCGTACACTCTTCTCAATCCCCTGCTCCTGGAGGAGATAGGCTACGAATTTGGTTACATTGGTCCTCAACCTTCATAGTCATCAGTCTGTGAAAATGCTGCTCAGCACATCTAAATAATCTGTGCTTTGTTTACCTTTTCAACTCTGCAGCCTTTCCTGTGTTAGTGAGAGCCTTTTCTTCTCTGTTTGTGCGGTTTTCTATGCACTTAAGACCAGTTAAACCCCACACTTACTCCCCACCACCCGTCTAAATCTCTTTTCGGCAAGTTCAGAATCATCAGCTCTTGTGCCAGGATCCCATCTGTGGATTGACATCTTCCAGAATCGTCTGATCTGCGCAGGCTGGGATTGGCCACCTTCTGTACCCAATGAGCACTGTCCTCTGTGATCTCGGCAGCACAGTGTGGTGGTTGTTTTGTCTCATGATTCTTCAGACTCCTCATCCTCACTCACACACCCTCTTTCTTGCTTTCTGGCCTTGGTGGGATATGTTCTCCAAATAAGCTAGAGAATGAGTTCTTAGGATGGAATTACATTTTAAAATATTACATTTATTTTTTCATGTCTCTGTGTGTCTGTGTGTGTTTCTGTGTCTGAATATGTGTATATGTATCTCTGTATCTGTCTGTGTATGTGTGTGTATGTGTGTATGTATATCTGTCTGTGTATATGTGTGTATCTGTGTGTGTGTCTGTATGTATGTGTGTATATCTGTTTGTGTATGTATGTGTATCTGTGTGTGTGTGTATCTCTCTGTGTATGTTTATCTCTGTGTGTGTGTGTGTGTGTGTGTGTGTGTGTGCACGTGTCGTGCTGTGTGTATGTGCAGAGGTAGGAGAACATCTTGCAGGATCGGTTTCCTCGTGACGCTGTATGCACCCTGAGGCTGACCTCTGGCTGTCAGGCTTCATGACAAGTCCCTCGACTCAGTGAACCATCTCCATGACCCAGGATGGACATTTTTTACTTTGAAGGTCTTAAATTATTTTTATTCTACTATGTGCTTACTCTGTGTATAGAAATCATGGCAGGAAACAATTTTTCCTTAGCGTTTTTAGGTTACAACACAAAAATATTCTATTTTCTACTCATACTGATAGTGCTGGCTTTTTTCATCATTTATTTCACCCTTTTGTTGGTTCCATAGTGACTTTTTTTTTCATCTGTCATATTTATATTTTATAGACCTTTCAACTCAGAGCATGTGTCTTATAATTTTGAACATTTTCTTAAATTAACTCTGTTGACTAGTTACTTCTTCCTCTTTCTTAGAACTCATATGAAGGTTGTTGAGGCTCCTTTTCTGTTTACTTATTTTCAATAGTTCTGAATAATTTTTGTCTACTCTGAGGCTCTCCTAACTTCCAATTTAACAGGTTAAAAAAAAGCTCAGCATAAATGCTATAATGCAGATGAATTGCTCTTTATCAAAATATACCCGTTCACCTAGCACCCACATCAAGAAATAAAACCCATGCACCAGGCAGTGGTGGTGCACTCCGTTAATCCCAGCACTCGGGAGGCAGCGGCAGGCGGGTCGCTGTGAGTTTGAGAGCGAGTTTCATGACAGCCAGGGCTACACAGAGAAACCCTGTCTCAAAACAATCAAAGCAAAACAAAACAAAGATGTGCATCCCAGGAATGGCCCCTTTGTCCAGTAAATACTTCCTAACTTGTAAAAGTCTAGATAGTTTTTCTGCATGTTTGGAACGAAGTTGACAAGCTCCTTAAAGGCATACTTTGTGCCTTGATCTTTCTTTAGTAGTTTGCTCATCTGGGGCCTAAACTGCTTAATGTAGAAAGTAGTCCTAAGACCAGGAGTTCCACAGAGTCAATGCTCTTCTTTGGTTCCTGGCTTTTCTGAGCTCATGGTTTCTAAACAGGTGCCCCTGGCCTTCATAGATGTCCTTTCCTAAAGGTGAGAGTGTCTGTGAACCTAGCTGGGTCTTTGTCTGTGTATTGGATGGACAGATAATGTCGCTGTCTCGTCCTGGCAGCCTGGTTCTGTGTCACTTGCAGCAAAGGGTCCCTAGAAGTATCCCCAGACCCCAATGTGCCTGCTAAGGGGGTACAGGGCTCTGCAGCCTCCACTCTTAACAAGCTGGGGTGCGGAGACTGTACTGTGGGGGTTCCTTCCCTTCCTGTTCTTGTTTTCTGTTTTATTCAAGTGATGTATTTTGAAGCTTTAGCCAAGGGGCCCCAAAGCAATTTTTCTCCACTTTTCCCATTTTACCCCTCCCCACCCCACCCAAGTCCATGAAATACAATGTAATGAGGTTTTCCTATGGGTGTGAATATTTTTATCTTAAAAGTTTTTCTCCTCGAATACTTAATCTGAAAGCTGACAGAAGCAGTCACATTGTTGAAGAGTTTCAGGTTTTTCTGTAAAGAGTTTCAGTATTTTGCCTGAAATCCAGGAAAACTTATAATTAATTTTACAATTTGTCTCTGCCGAGGGACTTCATTTGTCCTGAATTATTTGTTTCGAGTAGAGGAGCACATCTTCTTATCTGCTGTGAGCTGGGATTGATTAGTTTCTTTCCCTGCTCAAACTTTTCGAAATCTTTCATTTCTTCAGCGCGTTCGTTCTTTCCTTGGTGGCTGGGGAGGGTGTCAAGGAAGGCTGTTCTGGGTTGTAACTTTGTGGCTTGGAGGCTTGCCCTCGGCTGACCTCCATCTCTTAGGATATGGTCCTTCTGTGAGCCTAACAGCTCTGCGGCATGTGCTACCCGCTTGCCATTTCTTCAGCAAGCTATCTGGAACATAAACACTGTGAGTCTGCACACGGAGGCTTGACTTCCTGTGCGGGCCATTCTGAAACCCATATCTGGCTCGTGAGGAAGTCTTCAGTGTCCTGCCACTGCTCCGTGGAAGATTCCTTGTGAAGCTTCACTACCCTCTCTGTCCTGGCCTTTATCCACCTTTATAGCTCCGGCTCTTAGGAGTCCATATTGCTCATGTGACACTTTCAGTCCCGAAACGATTGTGTGCTTACTGAACCACGCCATTATCCTCACTGGGTGTGTGTGGGAGGGGGTAGCAGGTGGAGGGGGTTTCTCTCCTGCTCTCACCTTGGGTTTTCTCTTCTGTCACAGTCCAGACCCAGCCGTGTCCTGAGTAAGTCGTGGACATCACTGGTCTCCCTCCACCCGCTGACCATCCTTAACTTGTAGTTTCCCCTGCATAACTTATGACTATGACCTTGGACTGATGGTGCATTTCAGTGGTGGAACTTGCCTACCATACGCAAGGCCCTAGGCTCGCCTCCCAGCTTTTCTCCTCCCTCCAAAACATCCTTGACTTGAATTGAAGGGCCCTCTAGGCATGAGTTCAAGGCAACCGTCATCGTAATTACACAGATAGAAGCACTGAAATCTTTGCTGTTGACTGAGAGAATAGGAAATAAGAGCTAAGAAAGGGGCCTAGTTTTCTATTTGTAGTAATGGTGACTGTAGACTTGCATATAAAGGAAATTATTGGCATACAGTATTAATTATATGTATATTATTTAAGAAATTTTTGTGTTATATTTTGATTAGTATTTTAACCTCTACCACCACTCTGATGATGCTTCTGGCTTTGTTCCTTGTATAACAGTATAGCTGCATATAGCTTTAAAATGTAAATGAAATATTTGGCTTCATTTATCATTAAATGGAGTCATTTTTTCCTCCAAAACTACTTTGGGTGAAAATAAAACAAAATGAAACAAAAACAAAGAACAAACAAACAAACAAACCAACCACCCCAAAACCAAGTCAAAGTCAAAGTGGTGAATTTTGGGGATGTTTTTGATATTTGAACTTTGACCTTTAAACTTCTATTGTCGAATTTTGTGAATATTCTCCTCTTTCTCCTCCTCCCCGTCTCTTCCTCCCCCTCCCCCTCTCTTCCTCCTCCCCCGGCCCCTCCCCCTCCTCCCTCCTGTGGATACCTGATTGGCCTTGAACTCAGATCTGCCTGCCTCTGCCTCCCGAGTGCTGGGATTAAAGTGTGCATCATCACTACCTGTCTTACTTCTTTAACAGTGTGGTTCATGGGAGCTTGGCATATGCCAAACAACTTATAGGCAAGCAGGAGCCCATTGGCCCTGCCTATTTCAAATAGCATGGGGCAAGCGTTGTAAGTGACAGTTACTGACAATGATTACATGTCGATATCCCTGCAGAAGTGAGCACCGCTATACATAAGCAATAACAAATTTATCACGCATACAGCTTCTTTCTCCTTTCCACAGCCCAATGGGGAGAGAACCCTCCACCAGAAATCTTTTTAATGAACTCCTTTCAAAGGTGCTGGATTTACAGGGAATACCAGGAAGCACTGGTTACTGCTCTGTCTCTGATTGTGGTTCAGGGACTAACCTGGTGCCAGATCAAGAAGAGTGTCGGGATGAAAATCAGAGGGGATGGGCAGACAACTGGCCTATTCTGCTAGCCTGCAGACCACATGCCTGGATGTGTACACTCAACAGCACACACAGCCCCTAAATGCCACACACATGCACGGTGTTGGTTGGTTGCCATGTCTGTCACCATTAAGGCCACCTGGACAGAGCATCATGCACCCTTGGGGAAGCAAAGACATCAGCATATGCTTTCTTTGCTAAAGAGCTGGAGGTCAGCTGATCCAGCTTTAGTTACTTTATTGTTGGATGCTGTTAGTCATGTTCTACTGTCAGGTGTTAGTCATACGATGTCATCATGACCTTGTTTGGGCTCAGCTTGGTCAGTATTTACCATTGCCAAATCACCAATAGCAGGAGTCCATAGAGGTCCGCAGGTGTTTTCTGTAAATGGTCAAATCATAGCTGTTCTAGGGGTTGGAAGGTCCTGTGGTCTTAGAGTTCCCTGACCATCTTGCTGTGAGGTATGAAGCAGCCGTGGGTGTGGTAATGACTGGCCGTGGTAGGTTTTAGTTACACTAGTTAGGAAACTGACCGTGAGCCTGATTTGCAGGAAGGCTCACACTGTGTCCTAGCTCTAAAGCACAGCGGAGAGATTTTGCTAGGGTCCAGAAAGGCATCCAAAATGAGTGAGATGAAATGGCTGGGGGCTCTGGCTAACAGAGAAGGCATGCCTTTGCTAAGGGGCTGGTTTTGACTTACCTCTAACCATGTTTAATTGGCTCACAGATGCACGTTTTGACAATTCAAGAATACTTGAAATTTGGGTTTTTATACAGTTTTAAAAAAAGCTTTAGTCGCTTTATTCTTTGTGTTGTGGGTGATTTACCTACTCATAATGTATGTGCGTGCCTGGTGCCCCGGGATCTGGAGAGGGTGTCAAATCTCCTTGAACTGGAGCTACAGACAGTTGTGAGCTGCCATGTTGGTGCTAGAAATCAGGCCTGGGCCTCTGGAAGAGCAGCTCTAGACTGCTGAGCCATCTCTCCAGCCCCTAACAGAGTACAGTTTATCAGTTGCTAACTAATTTAGACTTTTAAAGAAATGCAGTTAAGTGGGGGCGGGGGAGGGCTGGAGAGATGGCTCAGTGGTTGGGAGCTTTGACTGCTCTTCCAGCGGCCCCAGGTTTAATTCCCAGCAATCACATGGCAGCTCACAACTGTTTGTAACTCCAAAATCTGACACCTTCACACAGACATACACGCAGGCAAAAACACCAGTGCACATAAAATAAAAATACGTTATTTTTTTTTTTAAAGAAAGAAAGAAAGAAATGCAGTGCAGCTGAAGCTGAGTGCCTACTCATTCTTTTCAGTCTCACACTAGCTCTCCTTTAGCAAATTCTGTGTCCTCAAGTGCAGCTCTGCATTAGGCATTAGTAGAGGCATCTGCAGACTGCACCTCACATGCTACCTGTGGCCTGTGCTGGGGCTTCCACAGCCCTCCTGTGGCCTACAGTGACCGTTTTCTGCAGATGCTCCAGAAAGATTCCAAAAGACACAATTGGAAAGTCAGCTATGCCCCAGTAATAAAGCTGTTTTTCTTCTAAATCACTCCCTTTAGGAAATGGCTTTGTCCTTGTCACTGCATGCTGGTGTTTCTAAAGAAGTGTGTTAAATGTTCCTCTTAACTCAGAAGTGCCCACAAAAACATGTACGGCATCTGGAAATGGTGCTACCTGTATTCACAGCACTTGGGAGACAGAGGCAGGAGAACTGCTGTGACTCTGAAGTAAGCCCGGGCTACATAAGTGAGACCTTATCTGTGGGGCAGGGAACATGTGTTGGGAAGAAGAAGATAGATAAAGGCTTAGAGTCTGCTAAGGCGACAATGTTCCGTCTTCAGCTTCAGACCCCGAGGACTGAAGAGAGTTAGATGTGGCATTAAAGGCCATTTGCTAGCATTCTTCTCTGTAGATAGCAAGAACTTGGCTTTTGCTCTCTTCTTTTCCTTATACTTGGTAGATGTGATGTGAATTGATAGTCATAAAGGAATTCCTTCTCCTCTGTCCCTCCCTACTTTATTCTGCCCCATCCCACTTTCTCTGGTTTGAACTCTTATATATGGTCGCTGTAGAGGAAGATGTTCAGAATGCACGGACTCTATATGGGCATGCCGTGTCTGGGATCTGGGCACTTTGGGATTGTTGGGTGGGAGCTAGTGATGTGTGCTCTGCTGTCCATCTTATGGTACCCAACTTTGCATCATTTTGCCTTCAGTAATCCCTCCAGTATCCCTGCCAGTCCAATCATTAATACTTTCAAGTCCCCTTTTCTCTAGGTGTTCTGTTTTGATTTTTATAGCCCTTGTTGAAGCGTCTCCAAACCTTTTAAGTGTTTATTCTACTTTAGCAGCAGTATTACACTCCTATTTGCTCTTTAAATTTTATTTTAAAACCATGTTGCCAGGTGTGGTGGCGCACGCCTTTTAATCCCAACACTCGGGAAGTAGAGGCAGGCGGATCGCTGTGAGTTCCAGGCCATCCTGGTCTACAAAGTGAGTCCAGGACATCCAAGACTACACAGAGAAACCCTGCCTTGAAAAACCAAAACCAAAACCAAACCACCATATCATTTATGTATATGTGCATTTACCTGTGAGAGTTGCTGCGCATCGTATGTGTTGCATGCAGGAGCCCGTGGAGGCCAAAAGATGGAGGAGTAGGAATACTGATACTAATAGACTGAGTTGTGGGAACCAAAAGCAGCTCAGTGCAAGTTTCCACCCATGTCTCCTGGTTGCCAGAGCTCTAAAGGCAGATGCAGACCTTTTCTGGAGTACACAGCCCAGTGGGTTAAAGTGTGATGGCATTTAAATTTGAGATGCTCTCTTACCAGTTAGCAGTGCTGATCTAAAGGCCCCAGTAGAAGGGACCCTCTATCCAGGCTGGGCTCATTATTTCGGTCAGAGACACCCTACATGCCTGGCACAATCCTAAGGATATAGCAAGTGCTCAACAAATATTTCCTAAATGAACTTGAGACGTTTTCAGCCATCCCTGAAAGACTTAGTGAATGTGAGAGTTACACCTTCAGCTTCTTTGTGTTTCTCTTCCACTCTGGACCCAGAAAAAATGGATCTGGAATTTTTTTTTCCAGAACTATCACAGTCACTGCATCTTCATACAAATTCTAGCCACTTCATTGTTTTGTTTTTTCTCTTGAAAATGTATGAGGTAGTCCTATGTTATTATTACATCAAAGCATTGGTATTTATTGTGTGGTATTATGTTGTCTTAGCCTGCTAGAGGATGTTGAAGGTATTCTGGTCTTTCAGCTTTAAAGTTAGCAAACAGCACTACAAGCTACAATGCCTGCTCAGTAGTCACTGTCACCCTTTGCAAGTAGGAGCTGTAGTGTACATACCCAAAAGTAGAATTCTTTCAAGGATTGAAAGCTTCTGCATTCACAGCTTTAATATGTGTTGCCAGATTGTTCTCCACAAAGGGTATGGCTGTGCTAGGTTGCCACACTCTTACCAACACTGCGTCTTTGAAAGTAAAGACATAAACAAAACAGTGTCTTCTGATCTGATAGGTGGTAAATAGTTGTAAGTTTAATGTGCCTTCTTTTCTATGAATGGGTTGAAAAATTTTTTCCCTCTTGTGTCTCTGCATTTCTCTTTATGTGTGTCTGGGGATTACTTGCATCCCTGGCTGATTTCCTTTTAATGCTCTGCTTCCTAGCAGTTGCCCATTGAACTAACTGCTGATGTGTAAGGACTGTTGGAGTAAGACAGATGTCCCGTGGCTCTTCTTGGTTGTTTAGACTTCCTCGTGTGTTCCCTTACAGTCTCCCCTCATCTGCAGTGTGAGGGTCTGGTGTTTTGTCTATCTGTGGTGAGCTAGTGTTTGAAACTATTAAATGGAAAGTTAGAAATAAACCATTAGTAACTTTGACACTGCATATTTCCTTCTGAGCAGGTGAAATTTGCTGTCCTCCTTACTGTGCCCTGCACAGGATGAGTCACCTCCATTCCAGTATCTCTGAGCTGTATACACTAAAGCTGCAGTCTTTTGGTAACTTGCAGTTATCAGGTCTGCTGTGGCTATCCTGCAGTGTCAATGTTCAGCTAAGCATTACTATTTCTGATAGCAGCCCCAAATCGCAAGTGTTTAATGCTGGTGGTTTGTAGTGCCAAAGAGGAAGGCATTCAGTGAAAAGGTAAAGTCCAGTAAAGTATTTGGGATACAGAGATGGCCATAGAAACAGGAAGTGAAATCAGATTGCTCTTGGTGTGTTTCCTTGTTTGTTTTTGAGACCGAGTTTCTATATGTGTCTCTGGCTGTCCTGGAACTCACTCTATAGACCAGGCTGGCCTCGAATTCACAGATCCACCTGCCTCTACTTCCTGAGTGCTGGGATTAAAGGTTTGTGTCAACACCACCTGGCAGCTTTTATTAGCCCATATTATTGTAATTTGGTCTATGTTGTTACTACTATTAATCTCTGATTGTGACTAATTAGTAAAATAAACTTTGTAGATATGTATATATGTGAAAAACATAATTTCTAGGCTTCCCACGTTTGTTGGGATCTTTGGAATGTGTCCCCATGAGGAAAAAAAAGGCTGTATTACTCACCTAAATGTAAATTTTGATCATCTTCATTTTGACTACTTCAAATTTATGAGTAAATTAAGGCAGAACTGATATTTTCCTTATGTTTTATTGCAGTGTGTATGTGTGTGTGAATGAGTGAGAGAGAGAGAATGTGTGTATGTGTGTGTGTGTGTGTGTGTGTGTGTGTGTCTGTGTGTGTGTGTGTCTGTGTGTGTGTGTGTGTGTGTGTGTGTTTGCATTAGGAGGATGTAGTCCAACCTTGGGTATCCTCCTTAGGAAGATTGCTCACTTCCATTGAGATGGGCTCTCTTATTGGCCTAGAGCTCGCCTGTTAGACTAGACTGGTAGACTCGTTAGCCATCAAGCCATAAGGGCCATGTGTCTTCACTTCCCTAGCATTGGCATCACAAGCATGCCTCACCACACTGGGCGTTTTGATGTGAGTTAGTTCTGTGCTTGTAAAGTAGGAGCTTTGTCAGCCAATCTCCAAGCTTAGGGGGTGCTCTAATTAGATACCATTGGGTTGATGGTTCCCGTCAGACTGATGATAGATGCTTGTGTTGCTAAGCTTCTACATTACTTATTTTTCTATGTGTGCAAAGTGACGCTATGGCCAAGGCAACTTATAAGAGACAGCATTCAATTTGGGGCTCACAGTTCATCATGGTGGGGGGCATGGCAGCAGGCAGTAGGCATGGTGCTGGAGAAGTAGCTGAGAGCTTACACCCACAAACATGAGGGGGGGGAGGGAGGGAGGGAGAGAGAGAGAGAGAGAGAGAGAGAGAGAGAGAGAGAGAGAGAGAGAGAGAGAGAGCCAGCCCCAGTGACACTCCAGCAAGCTCACTCTTCATAGTCCTTCTCAAACAGTTCCACCAGCTGGGGATCAAGCATCCAAATACAGGAGCCCATGGTGCCATTCTCTTTAAACACCACACCTTCTTTAATTCTTAGATTTAGGCATAGTTCTCTTGTTGGCTTTGAGACTGTGGCAAGCATGTGTTATACTGTGTTGAGAAACTAGCTCCTAATCCCATTATATTTATATTTTATGGAAGAATAATGATTTCATTCAGTGATATCTCTCTCTCTCTCTCTCTCTCTCTCTCTCTCTCTCTCTCTCTCTCTCTCTCTCTCTCTCTCTCTCTCTCTGTCTCTGTCTCTCCAAATATGATGAGTTTTACATCTTAAGCTTTTGGATGTGAGCTACTTTGTAGAGATGCCCTCATATTCCTAAAGGTCCCAGAGTGTTCCTCTAATGCTATGCTGGGCCTAGCATCCATGTTCTTATTAGTTAGAGAGCTAACATTGGTGTTAGATGTGAGATTGGTTTGTGTGCAAATGTGTCTCCTTTTTGTTTTGATATGTATTATTTTAATAGATGTATCTGGAACATCTTTGTCAGCAGAAGGGACAGCCCACTACGATGGCCTGTTCTCTAAATGTATACAGCAGGGAGGTTGTGTTTTGTTGTTGTTGTTTTTAATTCTTTGGCCCTGTGTTTCCTTGAGAGAGGATGTTTTTGTAGTTTCCTCTCCACCTTCTATGGCTTCTTTAGCTCTCACTTTTTCTGGATTACTGTGGCAATTAATATCTTTTAAAATCCCCTTAATTGAGCTTTTCTAGTTTATTTGCTTGGTACTGAGCAAAATAATCTTTTATTCCTCTCTGAATCTGTTTTTTTCCCTCACTATTTAAGTTTTTGTGTGAAAGATAAATCTATGGTAAGAATATTCTTAAATGTCTTTTTAAAAACTATGACACAAAAGGACGTTCTTTACACAACAGCCATATTTTATTAAGATGACAGTAATCTCTAAGGTGCTAGCTGAGAGCTCAGGGATGTAGACTTTGTCTTTGCTGATCACTTCCCCTCTCCCAACAGGCTCTGAGGATGAAAGCGAGGACGAGTCCAGCTTCGAGGGCAGAGATCCCGACACTTGGCATGTTGGTTTTAAGATCTCGTGGGACATCGAGGCACCGGGCTTGGCAATTCCTCTTCACCAGGGAGACTGCTATTTCATGCTGGGTAATGTAGAGAGACTCGGGGTTGCCCCTCTTTTACTTGTCTGAGCTTACATCGTGGGGGCAGGTGTGGAGTCTGTCTTTTGAAATAAGCTTTTGAATACTTTGTATTCACAATGATTCCCCCCCCCCCCCCCCCGGGAACATGTAACTCATTACTTTTTTGTTTTTATTTATTTATTTTTGTGTGTGTGAATGGCCTGCTTGCATGTATGTTTGTGTACCACATGCATGTCTGGTACCCATGGAGGCCAGAAAAAAGGGTTGGATTGCCAGGAACTGGAGTTACCGACAGTTGTGAGCCTGCTTGTGGGTGCTGGGAACTGAACTCAGATTCTCTGCAAGAGCAGCAAGACTGTTTCCTCTCAGGATCAGATGGCGTGGCTGCAGTAGCTTTCCTTTACTCCTGTTTTAACTCCTTGGGAAGTTGTATTTATGGGCTTACAGTAAATGACTCTGTGGAGTTTGGGGTGCTTGAAATTTTCCTGTTTTGTTTTGGAGTTTTGTGTGCAAGTTTTTCTCCAACTTGTTTTCCACTGCAAAATCTACAAATGTATGCTTCGATTGTCTTTTCTCCTGAACCTTCTGAGGGGCCAGGGAGTGGCCTGCCATGTAAGCATGAGGACCTGGGTGGGATCCACAGAAAGAACCCACAGGAACAAGCCAGGTGTGCTGCTGTGCCCTGGTAATCCGAGGACCAGAGAGGAGACGGGGCTCCCTGGGGCTTGCCGATCAACCTGCTTAAGCTAGGAAGAGACTGTGTCTCAAAATACAAAGTGAACACTGAAGGAAATCTTATCATGGTTAACCTCCAGCTTAAACACACACACACACACACACACACACACACACACACTGGAGCACACAGGCACACCTTCACAGGAACATGTACACATGTGTACACATGAACACACACAGGTCCTCACAGGTTGTTCTCTCCTTGGCTGTGCCTGCCAGGTGTCTCAGGTTTGTCTCCTTCCTGTGTGCTTACAGAGATCTAGTGGCCTGTTGGCTTTCTAGCTAGGAAGAACTGGGGCTCGTGATCGGCTTTTGGTGAGGATTTTTTTCTGTAAAGCTTGGTGTCTGCAGAGTTTCTGTCCTGCAGGTACGAAGCGGGCTTCCAGGAGACATTGCAGAACAGCAGGTCTTGCTCCTTGCCTCCTGGATGTCACTGTACGAAAGAGAACATCAGTGTTTCCCAGACTGCAGTCCACCTTCTGTTGGTGTTCACGGTCTTGCCATAGTCACTTGCTAACTCTATATTTTATGTGCTATTTTCTTTAAAACTTACTTTTTTTTTCCACCACTGAAAAAAACTTAATTTTGAAGGTGATTTTATTTTCACTATTTTACATGGAAAACCAGTATCAACTAGTCCAAGTCCAAGTGTCTTATAAATATAAACGCAGAGAAACCAAAAGTGTTAAGTTCACACTACTTTTCTTTGCTTGGAGATCTTAAGAGTCTGAGTCTTGTTCTTTGTTTTAACAAGAGACTAACAGTTTATATGAGTACTATTCAAATTATTCTTACAGTGAATATATGCCAATAAAAAATGTATAGCAATAAGAAGGAAAGAAAACAAGAATCTTATTATTACTCCTAATGTCAGACATAGATTTTCATCATTTGATTAGAGTAGTGGGTACTAATAGGAGATCTCCTTGCTGAGATAGAAATTATTCACATTAGAGAAAGTGAGGGTGGGGCAGACACACCGGCCGACAGACACCCTAACATCATTAGCATTGAGGGAGTGTTAGTGCTACAGTAGGCCAGTCTGAGGCTTTTTGCTTGGTTTTGCCATTGGACTGGAAGGAGCCACATGACTTGGTTCTACATCCTTTTGCAGCTTGCTTTCCAGTATACAAACCTGTTTCGCATAAGCAACCTCAGAGTCTATAAGCAGCCTTTGGCGGGAGATGTCAGAGGTGCAGATCTGTCAGTTGCTCCATTCATATGCGGCAGAACAGAGACCAGAACACCTGGGCCACAGGCTCCACACACAGTGCTTTTCCCACTTCAGTTGTGGTCCTGTCAGCTGGATCTCAGGGCACTGAAACCTCTGCAATGCTGGCAGTGCTCAGGCTGTTTCTTCCCGTCATTCCCCTTTCTGGTTTCAGGATCCAACTTTTTATTCTGACATCTCCATTCCCTGTCACTGAATGCCATTTGTCTAAAAAGATTATAACTCAAGTTTTGTGGTCTCCAAAACTTTGGATATTTGGCTTGCATCCAAACAAAAGGTTTCTCTTGTGATACTTTGCTGGTACTTTCTATTAATAATTTGCATACGTGGAGGCCATGAGAGCCAGAACGGGGCTTTTTCAAGTAGCGTCCTATTTAATCTGTACATGAAGCCAGTAGAGTGGCATTGTAAAAGCCATCTTTTACAGCTGTCTTTGTGCATTTAATACCTTTCTCTATGACGTCTTCTGATTAAAAAGCAAAGTGTGGAGGCAGGAGAGACAGCTCAGCGGGAAAGGATATGTACTCCTTGTGCAGAGAACAGGAGTTCAGTACCCAGTGCCCATGTTGGGTTGGTTAGGACTGCCTGTAACTCCACCTCCAGGGCATCTGGTACCCTCTTCCAGTCTCTCTTGGTACCTGCGCTCCCACGAATATATCCACACGCAGACACACATGCATGATTTAAAAAGAAAAAAAAAAGTAGCACGTGTTCATTCTAGAGAAAAGAAACTCTGTAGACTATAAAAGGAAAGGATATAAAAACAAGTTTCATATGTGATTAGTATATTCCTACCCAGCACATGAATATCTGGAATAGCAGTGATATTAACAGCAAGCACATCTACCAGGAATTAATGGCAAGCCAACCACTCTGTTAATTTGCTTGTAACCGTGAGAGGCAAAGCTATCGTGAGAGAGGACGTTTAGCTAGACTGGTAGACTTAGCCGCAGTTCCATAGCTAGTAAGAGGCAGGAGTTAGAACCTGACACGTGCGTCTGCTCAGGTTTCAGCGTTCCCACACCAGGCCTTTCTTCCCCCCAGGGACCCCAATGTCCCCTCCTCACCCTATTCCAGCACTTAGTTCCTGATTTGGGCTTTCACCCCATTTTTCTCTATTAAGCATCATGGCTCTGCAAAAGAAGAAAAGATGACAGCGTTCTGTTTAGCTTTGTTTTCAGTTTTAAAGATTTTTTCTTTTTAATTTAATAATTGGATTAGTAATGAAAGCATTTAATGAACTACATTATTAAAACAATTAAACGATTACATTTTCCTTTTGATATAATCATTACAAGGAAAGTACATGTTCAAACATTCACTGAGTCTCTAAGTGCGGTACGTGATAAACTCAAGAAATCCATGCTTTTTTTAGAAGTTGATATTCAGGATATAAAAATCTAGTGCTACCTTCAGACGTAGGTGGCATTATTGGTTTCCACCATCCTGTTTCAGGCAGAGTGAGTGCACCCCAAAGTCTGCATCTAGGGTGTATTTTTATGAGGACATCATACTTGACCTTTAAAATGAATTTTGAGTGCTTCTCTTATAAACTACAATAAGCTCCTATTTTAAAAACTCATGATTAAAAAAATTATAAAAGCAACTGTCGTGTAGCTTTGCCTTTTGACATTAGCTTTTTAAAAATACAAATCCAGAGGCCGTTGAGGGCTCTGGGCCCTATGCTGGTAACTGAAGCCTGAACTTCACAGCACTTACAAAAAGGAAACAGTTTAGCTCAATTTATAATAATATATTGGTCTGTAGAGGAAGTCCAGGCCGAACCCCACTGTCTCAAGTGAATACTCCAGGGGTGTCTGATGGCGAACGTGTCGGGTGCCTGTAATAAATCCACTGCCGTGGGCGTGCGCAAAAGCCCTGTTGGCAGTGCCTGAGGACACACTTCATGGGGTTGTCACGGTTTTACTTTTAAATTGGAATCTTTGCCCTAATCTCAGAGTTAGACAAGACCAGATTTGCAAACAGATTTACAGTTCTCACTAATTTTCCAACCAGGACTTCAAAACACACTTAGCAGAGGGGGTGGAAAACCCACCCCACCATTCACTTTGCTGTTTCTCAGGGTCGCATGATTTACTTGGCCACAGCTGTTTTCCATAGACTGCTTGTAGCCAGGGAGTTAGGGACTTAGGAGTGCTTGGAGACAAACTGGCTTTACTTTTCATGGAACAGATTATACAGTCCAAGGGACAGCAGCTAAATTCTGTTCATTAACCAGGAGCTGGGTGTGGAGGTGGGGTGTTTGGGGACAAAGGTGAGTAAACATTGGACAGACCTCTGCTGGTCCCCTTGATGTATCATCATGATGTCTTAAATGTCACTGTTCCTGCACGGTCTCTCTGGTCTTTTTTTTTTTTTTTTTTAATGTCTTTGTTGAGCTGAATCTCACTTTGAATTGTCTGCTGTTAGTATTGTAACCAGCCACTTCAAACCTTGCCTGTCAAACGCAAAAATGAACTTTGTGGCTGAAGTCAAACAAGGCAGTAGCAATGGAGATGCCTGGCTTTGTTGGGTCTAACCTTCACTCACCACGGGATAGGGGAGAGCAAGGCAAGGCTGTAGGGCTTCCTGCCTGCCGAGCAGCTTCCGTGGCCCCACAGCATCAGGGCATCTTTGAGTCTTGGCCCTCAGTGTAAAACGAGAGCCTTCCCTAGGTGCTGCTTCTCCCTATATTTGTTAGGAGTTGGCGTAGGTGTGTGGACCTGTGCTTTGCAGGCCACACTTAGTACAGGGACTTAATGCAGAGAAGGATGGGGCCGTGGCATGCTGGACAACAAGGAGGCAAGGCAGGGAAAGGGGAGTGCTGCATGTGGGCCTCTGCCTGCCTCGGGCCCTGTGTTCTGTGGGCTTTGCAGCTCATGGCTTCACACATCTATCTCCATAGCTTTGCAGGGTAACTACAAGAGTGGTAAATCTCACCAATTGGCTCTGCAGGGTGACATGAGGTAGCACCTGCCCCTGGCTGGCTGGAGCCCTGCTAACCAGCGTTACTTTGTTTGAGGCTGCCTTTCCATACGGAGCCTGGTCATTTCTTTAGATTTATCTCCCCGCCTATGAAATACCTGTGGTTTAGCGGCAGCAAGGCCAGAGCGCTGTGAACATTTGATGCGGTGTAACCTGAAGTGTGACGCCTGCTTCTGTTTTTTTGAGCTAACATGGGCACTCTCCTTGCAGGCTGTCACTCTCTGGGCAGGGATACCAGAGGTCGCTAGGATTTAACTTAGCTTGACTGGAGGCTCCCTCGGGACTTGACTAGGAGACTGGAGTATCTTTGTAAATCCTTCAGGTGTTCCTCAGCCCCGCTTAGATTTAGACATTTTATTCAAAGCAAAAGGCTTTTGTCATGCACGGCTGACCCCATTCCCTTCCTCCCCCAGCCTCTAAGTGACCAGCTGAAGTAAAAAATACATGTAATTTATGGCTTAATCATAAATTCAAAATAATTATACTTTATTACCTCTCACGAGCCTTGAGATGTAGGTGCTATGTTCTGTTTTCTGCCGAGGCAAGGGAATAAGGGAAACAGTAATAAATTATAACTCGAGGCTGCAGCCGGTAAGCTTGAGGAATCGCCATTTCAGTGGGAAGGGCTTGAACAGCCAAATGAGCACCTGTCATGTTTGTTTTCACTCTGAAAGGTAGAAACATGACAGGACAGTTGCAGCTGCTTGTCTAATAGGGGCGTGCGGTGGTGTTCTTGTCTTCTTAGTAGTGGCAGAACGTGCGGTCGCTGATGGGTCTCATGCCCGGGTGAGGGGAGCTCCTGAAACTTTCACTCTCACACATCTGGCCAGAGGCTGACATTTTCCCACTTGTGCTTTGTGACTGGCTTCCTGTTTCTTGGTATCCAGTAGAACTTGGAGGAGAGCTGTGCCTTATGGACAGAAAGCCAAGCGCGCTCTTTGTTTCTGGAAGGATTTTCTTCTCCCTGACACTTTCAGATCACACCCAGGTTCATTGCTGTATCACTTATGTCTTGAAATGTAGCTCATGTGCATGTGATGGGTGTCCAGTGAGGGCTGGGCACTGTGCTTGAAGCTTTGGTTTGCTGCGCTAAGGTCAGGAGGCGTGGCTCAGCAATGGAGCGGTCGCCTTGCATGCATGAGGTCTTGACTTTGATCCTCAGAACTGCAAATGATACTCTTGTGTTTACTCCCTATTACAAGATCATCAGGAAAGTTGTTTTGCTGTGACTCCCCCGCCCAGAGGAATATTGATGAGGATTGACTGCTGATGTGTATAGGGTTCCCTTCTTAAAGAATGTATGTGTGTGGGATATGTACGTATCTGTAGCGTGTATGTGTGTGTGTGTGTGTGTGTGTGTGTGTGTGTGCGCGCGCGCGCGTGCGCATGCGCCCATGCATGGCAGCCAGAGGAGGATGTCCAGTGTCCTCCTCTATCCCTCTGTCTTATTCTCTTGGAGCCAGGCTGGTGGCTAGCAGGTCCCTACCACCCTCTCATCTTCACCGCTCCCCCAGGGCTGGGGTTACTGCCATACATTGCCACAGCAGACTTTTCACATGACTTCTGCACTCACGTGAGATTTAAATTCAAATCCTCATAACTTGTTCAAAGTGTTCTTGTCTACTGAGCCATCTCCCCAGGCCTTGCGGCTCCTTTTGAAAGGAAAAATACTCTAAAAGTAGTTTGTGATTATCATATTAACATATGGATGTGTTAAAACACATCAGTTTTAACCATTTTTCTTTTTGTTTTGTTTGTTTTGGTTTGGGTTTTTTGTTTTGTTTTTTTGAGACAGGGTTTCTCAGAGTAGCGTTGGCTGGCCTGGAGTTCATTCTGTAGACCAGGCTAGCCTCAAACTCACTGAGATCCACCTGCCTCTGTCTTCCCAAGTGCTGGGACTGAAGGTGTGCACCACCACCACCCAGCTTTTGATTGTAATTTTTAAATGGGAGACTTATATGTGGTATGAGTTTGAGCTCAGTAAAGATTTTAAACAGAAATGAGCTTTAGAGACACGTAACTCTGGTTATTTTTTTCCTCAAGGCGATGAGGGATTATGTATATAAATGCAAAGCAAAGCTGTTCCTAGTCTCTCTACGAATTATGTAATCATGGCCTTGGGTTTCTCTTCCCTAGACTGTTCTAAAGATGACTGTGTTTTTGGTTCCCAAGGTGAGGGCTGTTTTAGCCCTATCTACTCTAAAAGACTTGACAGTAAGTTGGGCACGGTAAATGCTTAATAAGCAATTATTAAATATGGGAAGGAGTTGGGGCTCCATGGGACTTCCCCCTTTCAAGTTGGCGTGTCTAACACTGCCCCTGTCTCGTTCTTGTGTAGGCGGCCATGTTGATGAGATTTCATGGGTAGAGTTTCATTGACACCTCTAGGAGATTCTTACAGGTTATGTCTTGGTCTAGCTCTTACAGTCTTTCTGTAAGGTATGTTCTGAGATGTTCCCAGTTTTAGGTGCAGCAGTGGCACTGCTGAGGCTGGCTTCACACTGTCACTTGTTCTCTGCTTATTGACTGTTGGTTGTGGTTTACTGTGATGGTCTCTGACTGTCACTAGGAGAAGTTTCCTTGATGAGGACCAGGAGCTACCCTTACCTGTGTGTATACGCATTTAGATTGTAGTTAGGGATTGTGCTGACTTAGTCAAGTAACAATTATATGTTCTCCTCCAAGATCCATGACCTCACTAGCCTGCGTAGTTGGCTAGGTTTCCAGTACCAGGCATGCTTGCCCTCATACTGAGTGAGCATAAATAACTGAGCTGTAGCGTTTGGTCCAGAAGTGTTAGCTTTTCTTCTAGAGGGCCACTTTTTGAGGTGTGTGTGTGTGTGTGTGTGTGTGTGTGTGTGTGTGTGTGTGTGTGTGTAAATTCTTGATGCTAGTGAATCTTTAACTATTCCTGACTAGGGAATTCTATGTGTGTGTGTGCTTATGTCTGTGTGTTCTATATGTAAGGATTTAGAGGCTTGTTCAAACAGGAACTTAGTACATATTTAGAGAGATTATCTATCTACTCTAACTTTTTAGATTTCTGATTTTTCTACAGGACATCTTAAAACTATTATATCATCTTGCTTAAATGTAAAAGATTAATTTGTACGGTTATTGAGGATATGAAAGCATTGATATGCTGTGGTTATTTTGTCAATATGGCTTACTAATGCTTATTATCAGACCTATAATTGTTATTACAGTGGTATTTTCTAACCTGCTAGCAATCAATGAAAACATAGACACCTGTTATATTTTAAAATAGCCTTAGTTAACCTGGGACAGGGCAGATATTAATCCCCTGAACTACTTCCTGTAGTGGGGCAGGTATTCCATACCTGTCCCAATCCCATGCCATCTGCTTCTACTAATTTCTATCAAGCTACTGCCGATCCATAATCCCAAATACTTGCTAATTATCATCATCTGAGCCAAGTCTCCACCCACACTTTTCCTCCACCTAACCCATGGCCCAGCCTTCTTCTCCTCTGGTCTCTCTTCCTCCCAAGATTTTCTCTGTTTCTCCAAGCCCTGGAGCCTTAGCCATACCTATCCCATTTTCCCTGCCCAGGTGTAATGGCCTTTTATTGGTCAAACAGGGTAGGCTTTTAGGCAAGGTACAGGTGGGGCACAGAGACAGCAAGCAATAATTAGAATCCAAATACACCAGACCAACCTCCAACATTAGTAACTAAGATAGTTTTAAAATTGCAATAGTATGTTCACTTTCTTAAAAAAAAAAAATGGAAGAAAAATGCGAGATGAATTTAAATTAACTTGTTATAAATACTTATTACCAGTTTACATATTCCTCAACTGCTGTTTAAAAATTGGATGTTAGAAGGTCAGAACGTGTGGAAGGCACAGAGTTAGCAGTGTCTGGGGCTGCTTCTGTGGCAGTCATTAGCTGGATTTGGGAGGTTCTCGCCTCACCTGTTACTTGAGTAGTAGGCAGGAGTGATGGCTCTCTCTAAACAAGGCAAAAAACCCCAACATCCTTAAGCTTTCTTCTATCAGCCCAAATTTGGCCTCCTCCTACCCTTCAGTTTCTCCACTCCCCTCTGGCCTCACTGCCTTGGGAGGGCTTGCAGCTTGGAGGAGGAAAGGGAGAAGAAGAGAAAGCGGACCTGAAGATCTCTGTGCAAGTTTAGATAGCAGAAATGGATTGTTAACCTCAAGACTATTTTCCTTAAAACACAACAGCAAAGTAAACATTCCACAAGTTAATTTACAACAAGAGGACAGAGGTGAGCTCCCCTGCTCCTGTCTTGTTTGCCTTGTTTGTATGGCTCGGCATGGAACCCAGGGCCTCGCAGTGACGCTAGGCGAGTACTCCAGTACTGGGCTATTCATCTAGGCCAGCGTTTTTTACAAAAACGTTCTCAGTCTTTTACATTTGCAGAACTTAGCCTTCGCTGGACAGGCTTTACCATGCCTTTTATTTAGGTTAATGACTACCTCTCCATTGAACATTTCCATTTGTATCTTCATAACATGGTGTATCTGAATTTCAGAGAATAGTGCTATTGGGAAATTAATAACATATGAGGCATACTCATCGTAGAGAATTTACAAACTAAAGGAATATGTAAACTAGTAATAAAATTTATAACAAATTTATTTAAATTCTCCTTTCATTTTTCTACATTTTATAGTGTTTTTAATTATTATTTTTAGCAAGTAAATATGTATTACTCCAATGTTTGTATCTCATTTAGTTCCCAGTGCTGTCTTGTCCTCAATACTGAATATTCTTTAATAATATATTACTTTCAAGCAATATGGTAGAATAGGAGTTTCCAGCACCAAGCTCCCCTTGGAATGCCATTGATCAATTATCTATGCACAAGAGTGCTTTCATAGCAAGTACATAATCTAGAGCAGAGATTCCAGCATCTAGGTAGAGCACAGAAAAAAGACAGCAGGAAGAGAGTAGGAAGGACTGCTTAGTTCTTCTGTCACCTCTCCCTTGTGCTGAGACGTTCAGACCTGAGCAGGGGGCGGGGAGTGAAGTGAGCATCTGATTTGCTGCACACATGCCAGCAAATTCACCCCAACGAACTCTGGCCTGAAGTACCAAGTCTACCCAACATCAGGCATCTCTCTCCTGGCCCAGGCTTCAGTCTGGGCTCCGGAGACACAGGATGTAGGTTTGTCTCTGTGAACCTAGGCTCTGGCTCAGGTCCCATGTTGGCTGTCTTTGTGCCACATTTGTACAAATGTACTCCACATTTGACCCAGGGGCCATATCTGGGCAAATGGACTCAAGGCCTAAGATTACTTCCACAGACTCTAGAGCTAGAGTGGTACCTATGAGCCAGGCCTTCCGACCTATTCCTGTTGATCCAGGTTCTAGGCTAGTCCCAGAAACCAAGGACAGATGTTTATATTATTGACTCATGGCCCAGGCTTGCCTCTGAGGAGCCAGGAATCAGCTGAGCTGTTGAGCTGTCTATTGATGGTCTCTTAGGGGGATATATATATATATGTAAAATAAAAAATATATATGTATTTTAGGGAGAAATATAAATGATATATTCAAAGTTTTGCAGAGAAAATCTGCCAAGAAAGAGTACTATACATGACAAGGCTGCCCTTTAGAAGTAATGGTAAGGAGAATTCTTTTTTAGACAAATACAAGATATAGGCATTCATTACCATTTGATGTGTCTATAAGGGTTGCTAAAGAGACATCATCACATGGAAATGAAAGGCTGCTGACTGACAAAATGAAAACAAAGTATGAAACTCACTGTAAAGGTAAGACTTTAATTCGGAATGCTCTAGTTTATGCAAGTAATTGTGTTGCATAAATAACTCATATAAAAATTCAAAGTATCAAAAACTAGGATAGCTAGCTGTACTGATGAACACTCCATACATGAAGCATCTAAACTGACATTAATCAGGAAATGTGAGTGGGGAAACTAAGGCACAGTGTTCTTGTGATGGTGCTATTAGCTTAACTAAAATAGACTGTTCTTGCTGTAAGCTACACAGGCCTCATTGTAACTAAGGAATGTGTAGTGGATACAGAGAGGATGAAGACAGGGGAATCAAGTGCACCACTGCAGAGTAGTCACCGTGTCATAGAGGAGGCCAGGACAAGAGGAAGAAAGCAAGACACGTAACATAAAGCAATGAAAAATGGCAATAAATAAATGGATTCAGCTCTCTAATCGTGCTGAGTTATAGAGTTGCTACATGCATTTCCAAAATACAAAACCCAACTGCAGTAGCTCTCCCTTAGCCCTGTGTTCCAAGAGACCCAGTGGATGCCGGAAGCTATGGGTGTGCCAACCCTGGCATATCCTGTTTTTCCCTATACATGTGAATTTATGATAGTTTAACTTATGAATTAGGTATAGGAAATTAATAGTAATAGCTATAATAGAATAGCTATAATTTTGCTGTAGGAAATGTTCTGATTAATAGCAGTAACTAATAGAAAGACTATAATTTACCATAATGAAGTTCTGTGTGTATGGATTTTCACCAGAGATCCCAGCATTTACTCCTCTTTTCTTATTCTGAGGTGTGACACAGTGCCTCCATGATGAGATGCAGTCAAATGAAACTGCACTGGGTGGCACTGTGGCAGGTGCTGATGGCCTTCTGATGACGCGTCATAAAGACTGTATGTGTCAGATGACCCTGGGTGTGCTGCCATGGTGATGCGGATGGTGGGGGTTGGGCTCGGTTGATTTCCAGTAACTGAAACAGCAGCAAATAAAACTAAGGGAGGACTGCTCTCTGGGCCACCTACCAGATACTTGTCTTAGCCAAGTTCTCCTCTGAAAATGAACGGGCAGCAAAAGAAATACCATGCAAAGTAACAACTGAGGGCAAAGGTCACTATGCTTACATCAATGAGAGGTTATGTCAGACTCATGAGATGCACAGGTGATGTACAATACAAAAAGTTGGTAAGCCTTTGTATGTGGAGTAGTTGTGAACACTGGAGTACCTAAATATGTGAAGCAAATATTAGAACTGAGGGGAGAAATAATTAGCTCTGTGTGTGTGTGTGTGTGTGTGTGTGTGTGTGTGTGTGTGTGTATGTGTGTTGGAGAGCTCAGCTCCCTACTTTGAATAATAGATAGATCATCCAGACAGAAAATCAATAAGGGAACCGCAGGCTTGAGCAACCATGTCAACCCAGTGGTGCTTACAGACATGTCTAGAACAGCCCATGCAGCAGCAGGGTATACAGCGCACACGAAACGTTCCCCAGATTAGATAGCATATTTTGCCACAAAACATGTATCGACACTTTTAAGAAGCTGTTTTCTTCTTTACCACGATGATGTAAGTGCAAAAATATCAGTGACTGAAGGCATACTATAAAGTTCACACATACTGGAATCTAAGAACTCCCCAAAAAGCAGTTTGTTAAAAGGGAAATCCAAAAGGAACTAAAAACATTTTTAGAGAAATGAAAATGGAAACAAAAATACCACAACTTTTGAGATGCAACAAAAGCATCTCTCAAAAGGGGATTTTATAGCAATAGATGCTTATATTAAGTTGGGGAGAAGACCACAAATAAACAACTTAAATTTATATCTCAAGAAATTAGGATATGAGAAACTAAAGCACTTAAGTTTTCAAACTAGCAGAAGGAAGGAAATACTGAAGAATAGAGGAGTAGAAACAAGTGAAATAGAGATCCTGGAAACAATAGAAGATGCTTACAAAACTAAAATTTTAGTTTTTTGAAAAGCTAAACAAAATTAACATGTGTTTATTTAGGTAGATTGAGAAAAACAAAGAAAAAGGGCAGAAAGACAAAATTAGAAAGGAAAGGAAAATCCTAACAACTTGTACCACGGAGTGGGCGGCAGTAATAGATCTTAAGAGACTGCTGAGAATAGCCTTATCTGAACCAATTTAGTAAGCTAGAGTAAAGGGATGAATTCCTAGACACATGCCATTTACTCAGGCGAACCTGTGACGAAGTAGAGCATCAACACCGACAGGTGTGTGGTGATTGTAGCTAATGGACCAGTAGTCGCAGTCTCTCAGAGGAGCAAGGCTAAGCTTCCGAGGGCTTTGCCAGACTTAACACCGAACATTTAAAGAGCCTACAGCAATCTCCTAAGAAACTGCAGAGGAAAGAACATGTCCACACGTGACTTATGAGTCCATCGTTATCCTCCTATTGGCAGAGAAAAGCAGTAGGAAAAAGACTATTACAGACCCTGTATCTCTGAGGAACACAGATTTTACAAATTCCTAACAAAATACTAGCAAGCCATACTCAGTAACAAAAGGATCATATAGTAATGCCTGTGTTTATCCGTGGAGGGTGGGAAAGCTAGGCACGTGCACACTGATCACCAGTGTATATTTTATTGATCAAATAGGACAGAGCACGTGGTGACTGTTACAGGATGCAGAAAAGCATTTGACAGACTCAGTGTCATTCTGTGTCATGTGAAAAGACCACACACGTGTCAAGACAGGGCTGCCTACTATTAGCATTTCTAGTCAGCATAGGACTTCATGCTGCAGTGCAGTTAGGAGAAATAAAGACATGTAAGGCTTCCGAGTCTGAAACGTGGTAGTAAACTTCCTGTGACTGCAGATGAGGCTAGTAGGCAGGAGCAACTCCAAAAAGAGAATGCAAAACCAAAAACCCATTAGAACTAACAAATGTAGTAAAATCGCAAGATGTCAGCTAAACATAAAAAATTAGTTGTGGTTATAAAGACATTGAAGACACAAATAAATGAATGAGTAGCCCATGTTCATGGATTAGTAGAACCAATTCTGTCACTATGTCCATATTACTAGAATTTCCTGAAATTCCTGTCAAAATTTTAGTAAAACTTTTTTGCAGGAAGAGAAGAAAAAGTTGCTAAAATTTATACAAAACCACCAAAAACCTTGAATAGCTAAAGCAGTCTTATGCAAGAACAGTTAAGGTGGTTGGCTCATAACCGTCTCAATTTCTACTGCAACCTGTAGTGATCAAGACACCATGGTTGTGGCGTTCGTGTTAGTTGCTTTTTTCATTACTGTGGCACAATATGAGAAAAGCAACTTAAGGAATGGTCTGGAATGGCTCACAGTTTGAGGTTATAGTCCTTCATGGTGGGAAAACACAACTACGCAAGTGTCCACAATTGTGAGTCACATCGTATGAGGAAGCAGCTTGCTCTTTCCTTTTCTTCACTCATGGTGCCAACCTATGAGATGGTGGTGTCTAATTCAGGGTAGGCCTTGCTCCTTAGTTAATCTGTTCTGGAAACACCCTCAGAGATTCCCCACACCCCAAGGTGTGTTTCACTGGTGGTTTTAAATTTAATGAAGTTGACAAGTTTGACCATGATAACATTCATAACCTTGGCTAGCCTGGAACATCGTATTTGTTCAGGCTGCCCTCAAACTCATAGAGGTCCCCCTGCTCTGCCTCCTGAGTTCTGGGATTACAGGTGGGTACCACCATACCTAGCCATAATGTTTTATATTTTTTTGGCATAGTGTATTCATGTACTTGGTCAAACATTGTGTGCTACAAATGCAGGTCTTTTCACAACTTCGGAAACAGGTGTGTCGTATCTTTGGTCACTCTTCTTGATTGTGCTTTGGTTCTCAGGGGTCAGTAGTAGGCATTCTGGTGTCTTGTGTCTCTGGTCACTGCCTTTCCATTTCCTTTTGAGTTCCAGAGGTATTTCTTCAACTCACTCATCTACTTCTGTAGATTGATTTTTTTTTTTCCTGGCAAGTCATTCTCCATTCCTGCCAGTTGTGGTTTTAAATGTAACAGTTCTAGTTAAAGACGAAATGGTCTCCAACAGTCTTCACTCATCTCACAGGATTCCGTTTTCACATCACCTTGGGCCTTCTAACAGCTGCCGCATCTTCTAAAATCACGGAGCTTCTAAAAAAGTTGAGAATTTTCTAGTGTGCCTTCCTCTTGGTTTGAGCTTCTTTTCAGAGGCTCTGTCAGACAAAGTGGTTCTGTTTCTTTGAACTGTTGTATTTTTGCCTAAATCTGTGATTTCTTCTGGTCTGTTTATCCTTCTACAAAGAGACTATTGGCTCCTTATGATTTGTCCGTGAGAGACTGAGACAAATTTCTGGCCAAATGTGTTCTTGCAGTCAAGATGGCAGCTTGGTATGTTGGAACATGCTCTATAACTTCTGTATGTCTGTGTCTTCCTGTGCAGGGATGCTTGCAGTATGATCACATGTGACTCACTGTAGCATTGCTCCTTGTTCCAAGTCTTCACGTCAGCCCTTCCTGGCTCCCTTCGCAGCGCACAGCTAGCAATAGCATATGCTAGCCTCTGAGCACAGGTGGCTGTGTGCATACAGTGATGGCCCTCAGTGACAATAGCCCTGGCCTAGGAGCACCTGCAGCTTCCCCAGGTCCTGTGGTAGAGGGCGAGCACTCCTCTTGGGATCTGATTGTATAATTATTGGGCAGGATGCTCTTTCAGAGACAGGCAAGATTGCCCTTCCTTAATCAGATTCCAGTGGTCTGACTTCTAGCAGACGCTGCCTTCTGGAGTATTTGCCCCTTTCTCTAATGCATGCTGCTGTAAGAGCTTCTGGTGTGTTTCCCTTGCAGTGTGAAGATTCTCTGGGAATGGAGCAGCCAGTGCCTGTGTCTAGTCTGGCATCTTGCCAGGAGCTTCCCTTCCCCCTCTTATCAGCTGTTCAATCCCGAAAATGTTCTCACTCAGGGGTGTCCCAACATCTAGAAAAAAATCAGGTCATAAATATTAAGATTGAGAGATGAGAGTGGACAGGTGAGCATGAGTGGAGCGCTCAGTAACAGGGAGATTGGATTCCACTGTTCACCTTATTTACTTCAGGAGTGCCGGGAGCCAAGCTCCTGATCCTTACTTTATGAAATTTGGGGAAAGTCACCCCATGACTCACTGAATGACAAAATCAAGGAAGTCAGGATCTAGGCAGATTTAGGGAGACCACCTGTCTTGGTTTATCTTGGGGTGTGAGGCTGTCCGTGCTAAAAACCCGGATTGGTTGTCCTTGTGCACCGTTAAACTCCTACCTCTGTGGCTTTTATATGTGAGATGAGATTTCATGCTCCCATGGACACCCGGGGCTCTCTTTACCCACAGCCACAGTGCTTCTTATATTGCTGTTTTGTTGAGTGATCTGTAAGCCCTGATTATATGTTGTAGTCAGAGGCAGGTTATTTATTTAAGCTATATTCTCAGATAGCTCCAACAAATTCACATGCTTTTTGTGTTTTCTAAAATTTATTTAGACTTTGATTATAGCTATAATACAGACACTCACAAATATGCACAAACACAAGACACACACATACAAATACACACACATACTTTTACAAATATACACACACAAACACACATAAATACACATATATACATGTATACATGTGTACACATGTAAATGTTCACACACATACACCTACATACATACACACACAAAAAACTTACAGAATATAATTTTAATTGCATTCTAAAACAATATCTAATAAAACATTTATGAATCTGTATATTTTCATATCTATAGCTATATATTTTTGTATATACACGTGTGTGTGTGTGTGTGTGTGTGTGTGTGTGTGTGTGTGTGTGTCTGTGAAAGCTCAGAATTGGGGAATGGAAAATGATTTAAAGTTAAATAAATACTTAGATTCTACTATGATAATGGTTTTAGATGTTCTATTTAAAATATATCCAATAGAAAAAATTATGAAATGATGTATAAAATTTTCATTTCAAATGAAAAGGCTTGTTTATATTAGTCAAATTTGAATGTATTTGTCTTATGAATTATGAATATTGTAATGTATTTTTCTTTAGATTTATATGTTAATTCCATTAATATGGGACTGTCTTAGTATGTCCTTTGAAATGTTCAATCCACAAAGACTGAGCCACTTTTTATAGACTTAGAGTTTTGAATAAATTAGTTCTAAAATGAAAAGTCAAGGTCCCCCACCTCCAAAAGACATAAAGAATTAGAGGTATTTGGAAGCATTTTTCAAAAAGATCGTTTGATTTGAGTTGCAAAGGCTATAAATAAAGGCTCACTCACACAGCAAAGGATTCCTCCATAGGGTGTTTGCCGATTGGCTCTAGTCTTGTTCATCGCCCTCAGTAAAACACAGCGCTTCACAGATACATCCAGTACAGTGACCTTAGTGATGTCTGTGGATCTTGTTGTTAACAGTGTAGCAGCACACACCTCATCTGTGCATTTTCTAGACACTGTTCCAATTCTTTGAGGAAGTCTGGCCTGCAGGTCCCCTCTGACTCCTGGTTTTCATTCCTCTGCTTGATTCAGAAGCTCCGTTAAGCAAATGATGAGGACGGCATGCTCCAGAGGGCCTCCACCAGATGCCTTAGTGTGTCCTTAGTCCTCCGGGACGGCGCCCTGATAAGAGCATGGTCACCCTGCCCTCCCTGTCAGGCTTGACTCCAAGCCTGTGCACCGGCTTGGCTTTGGTCCTCTGTACTGCTGTGTTTATGTCTGTGCTTAGAGGTCCTGACATACCACAGATGTCTCGTTCAACTTATCAGTGTTTTCTGCTGTCGTTTGTAGAATATTCTAATGTTTTGTGATGTTCTCACCTTCATTCAGTTTTCGCTTGAAGCCCAAAGAGTTGATCTGACTTCTGTTCTTTCCCACTTAATTTATTCAATGCATTGAGAGGTTCTATAGTCCTTCACTAAAGCGTTCTGAATCCTGTCACTGTCATCTCTCACTGTGGTACAGGTCACTATCAGCTTCTGTACGACCTACTGCAGTCTCCTCACTAGTTTCCCAGGGTCAGTTCTTGCTTGTTTTCTGTCTTCTATTAGCTGTCAGGTTAACATTATAAAGATGGGGTTGATTTTATCTCAAATATCTGGAAATTCAAGATCAGGGGATCATGTCTGGTAATGTTCTTGCTGGTGGAGTCCTGTTCTATTACTAGGTATGGCACGGAAAGAGACAGAGAGTGTGTGTGTGTGTGTGTGTGTGTGTGTGTGTGTGTGTGTGTGTGTGTGTATACTTGTGTGTAC
Source organism: Acomys russatus (assembly GCF_903995435.1). Classification (NCBI taxonomy): domain Eukaryota; kingdom Metazoa; phylum Chordata; class Mammalia; order Rodentia; family Muridae; genus Acomys; species Acomys russatus. The sequence goes on from NC_067162.1 coordinate 17,496,578, forward strand.
CTTGTTTTTCTCCCTCTTCCTGTAATGTTACCAGAATTTAGTCATAGTGCGCCTCCCTAATGACTTTACCTAATTCTGATCACTTGGTTGAAGAACTCGGCCTCCAAGCACTCTAAGTCACATTAGGTTTGTACGGCCTCACAGTGGACGTTAAGTTTTGATACTCAGGACCCCACAGGCTCTCAGACCACATCCAAACCACAGTATCATCATCTTGTTCCTGTAAAGCTGCCAGAGTTTAGTAAAAAAAAAAATGTCAGGCCACATGATTTTACTAAGAACTTTCCAGAGTATCTAGACGAAGACCGTGGTAGTTAACTTTTATCCGTGTGTATATGTGTGCACGTGTGTATGTGATTCATATATAATTGTGCTGAGATTAAAGGTGTGTACCACCACACCCAGATCTCTTAGGTATTCTTAATTCAGTCAAGTTAATGGTGAAGTTTCATCTATGTCTGTCTGTCCATATATCTGTCTGTCTGTTTTCTTGTAGTGATTTCATTGTTTTAGAAGAGTTTTGGATTCATAGCAAAGATGAAGAAAGCTTCCTACCAACTCCTGTTTGTATTAGGGTTTTCTTTTCATGTTGTACTGTCTGTAAGTTTTGAAAAATATCTAATGACATGTAGTTAGCATTATAGCATCATAGAATAAACAATTCACTGACCCGAGAAGAGTCTGTGCATGTGTGGTCATCCCTCTCTCCTCCATAAGTCTTGAAACCTTTGGATTTGTGCTGTCGCTATGGGTCTGCCTTTCCCAGAGTGTCACAGAGTTGAAGTCCTATAGTGGGCAGCCTTTCAGATTGACCTCTGACACTTAATACTATGGACTCAAAGTTCCTATGTGTCTTTTTTTTCTTGCTTGATCACTAACTTGTTTTTAGTGTTGAATATTACTGCTCTGTTGAGTGTACCACAGTCTGTCCATTCATTGACTGAAGGACATCTTGCTTGGTCCCAGGTTTTAGCCACCATGGATAAAATTTCCATAGCATTTTTGTTTCTGTGTGGGTATTAGCATCAGTTGTCTCAGCATCATTTGTTGGAGGCACTGTCTTTGCTCTTTTATATAAATTTCCTGTTCTCCATTTGCCAGTGACCAGTTAATTTAATCTATGTGGGTCTACTTTGGGACCCACTTTCTGTTTTATTTATCTCTGTATTTGTATAGACACTATCACAGTGTCTCAATCATGTAGCTTTAAAATAAAATTCCTGTGTAAAGTCGTGCTATTTCTTAAAATCACTTCTGGCCCTTCTTAGCTCCATTTACACCTTAGAATTATTTATCTTGCCGGGAGTTTCACTAGGTTTGTGCTGAATGCACAGTACTGGCTGAGCATAGCTGACAACTTGACAGTTTTTAGTCTGAGTGTTCATGGACATGGACAGCTGTCCATACTCTTAGTCCTCCAACTCTTCCACCATTTTGGTGTTCCTCATGTAGATCTTTTATTTTCTATCTAATTCTGGATCTCATGCATTCTAGACAAGTATTTGCCACAGATAACCCCCAGTCCTAGATTGTATAAATATTTTGCAATTGTATTTAATTCAGGGTATGCAAATATATATTGTATCATTAATTTCAGATTTCATTGGTATCATATGGAATGTGATTTTTAATTTTAGCTTTGTATTTTGAGCCTTGTTGCAATGTCTTATTGCTTATTCGGTGTGAAGTGGTTTTTGTTGTTAGTTGGTTTGTGTGTATTTGAATTGTTTTGTTTTTTCTTCATTGACAGTCCTGTCAGATGTGAACAAAGATAGTTATGTTTCTTTTTTCTGAATCCCTGCACCTGTCATGTAGTTTTGTTGCATCATTAATACATAGCTAGAGCCCATCTGATGTTGCAAAGAGTGGTGAGCGGGCAGGAACTTAGGTTGTTACTTTTGTTTCTCACCCTTAGGTATCAGCCTTAATTTTGAGTTTGAGGCTTGGGTTAGGAGTTTGCTTGTGATCTTTATGGGAAAGTCTCTCTTTCAGGCTTGCTGATCATTTTCCTTACGAATGGCTGTTGGATTCTGACACATTGCTCTCTGTACCTGTGGGTTGAGGAGACATTTCTTGAGCTTTTGATCAAATCAGATGGATTGCATCAATTAAGTTTCAGGTGTAGAACATGTCTTCCATCCCACTTGGTCACAATGAGTCATTCTTTTAGTATGCTATTGAATTCATTTTTTTTTTTAACTCCTGTGTTAATAAGATGTTGCACTTTAGTTTTAGTTTTGTTTTGTTTTTGTTTTTGTATTGTTTTCTGGGTTTGGCATTAGGGAAAGACTGACTTCATGGAATGAGTGGCCATGCTTTCATTCTCCTTATAGGAGCTGCCTAAACTTTGTCCATCAATTTCTGATGGGATACAGTGTGAATATTGTTTGGATACATTGCTTTTGGTTTTGGAAGGTTATTAATTATCTATTTAGTTAATAAAGATGAAACTATTTATATTGTATATTTGTATGTGAAGTTTAGCATATTATGCTTTTCAAAAAAGTGACTCAGTTAAAGCTGGATTATTAAAATTTAGCGGATAGAAATAGTTGTGCCATTCATTTATTATTTCTTAATGTATCTGTAGTGATGTCAGCTCATTTCTGATATTACCAATTTGTATCTTCTAATTTTTCCTCAACTTACATAGAGTCCTATTGATTTTATTAGTGTTTTGGTTGAACCAGTTTTGGGTTTCATAAATTCTGTGGCTTTCTTTTATTATTTTCCAAGCATAAATTAATTTTCCTTTGTATATATTCGTTGTCAGTTATATTTTTACATAAGAGGATTTTCAAATAAGAATGTCCTGTGCTTTGAACATATTCACCAGTTTTCTATTTCTATTTCACTAATTTCTCTTAATTTTACTTGTTTTCTTGTGTTCAGGCTAGATCAGTTTACTCTCCTTTTTCTAGTTTTAGGAAACGAAAGCTCAGATTGTTGGTTTCAGAGCTTTCTCCTTTCTAAATATTTGTATTTGCTGCTAGGACGTTTTCTCAAAGAAGTCTGCAGGGTGTTCAGCATTTCCGGTGACTTGCTTTGGTGGAGATAGGGAGCACTGGCCCGAACACCCGCTGTGCTGAAGGCTTGGTCCCAGTGTGTGACAGTGAGAACATCCGCAGGTCTCAAGACAGGGATGGGGTGGGGTGCGGTATCATTGGAGGGGAAATCTTGCCCTGGTTCCCTTCTGTTTCTTTCTTTCTGTTTCATGGCTGTGAAGAAGTGAGCAGCTTTCTCTACTATGCTTGTTTGCCACCATAGTTGTGCCTTGCCTTAGGCCTAAGGACGGTGGTGCCAGCCAGCCATGGTCTCATAATGTATCTTCCTCCTCTTACTCGGCTCTTTGACGTATTTTGTCACAATGAAAGAAAAAGTATAGAATTTTGCTTTTATTTAACTCAAAATCTTTTGTAGTTTTTCGAGCTTCCCCCCTGTGACATGTATTGTGTGGAAATATATTTTCCAGCTATCTTTCTAGTGGTTTCATTGTTGCTGCTATCTGAAGGCAGACACGCCATGGCTCTCGTTGTTTTAAATGTATCCATGTGGATGAGATGGTTCAGAATGTGCGCTCCCTTGGAGTCTGTTTCCTGTGAGCTTAGTAGGAATGCACATTCTGCTGTTGGGTTGAACAGTCTTTTTAAATTTTTTGAACTTTATTATAATTTATTTAGATTCCATCCTGATTGCATCTTCCCGTTCCTCCCTCCCTCCCTCCTTCCCTCCCGCTCATACCCTCCCTAGACCTTGATTATGTTGCTGGGCTCAGTATTTCCTTTTTTTTTATTTTTATTTTTTGACAGAGAAATGTTTAAGTGTCCATCTATAGTCTGTATAGTTCTACCAGACTTTTCTTACATAGCATGAAATTCTACAGTCAGGTGGAAATATGTTACGGATTTTGGTATTTTCTGGGGGAACCAAACGGTCCTCCCTTTTTTTGTCCTGAAGTGTGCTCTTTGATATTAGTATAGCCATGTTAGCTTTCTTGTTTGATATTACACATTACCCAACATGTTCATTATGAATTATTTCTCCACATTCAATTTCTATTTGCTCATATAACCCCCCCTCAGCCACAGTGGTTTTCAATTCTACATTTGATGAAACCATTTGCAGAGCAAACAGATGCATCAAGGTGGCCATAAGGGCCCGTTACCCTGCAAACCCAGAGCCCTGGCTACCCCGTACCCTGCTTTCAACGGCTTCCTCTCGATTAACAAAGCATGGTGTACTTTCCCTCCGTTCCCTTACTCCAGTGTGTTTTTAACTTAGATTGTGCTCTTTATTTACAACATTTAGTTGGGCTTTTCCTTTTGAACTTTAATGACCTCAACTTTTTCATTGAAATTCAGAAACAGTGTTCAAGTTTCTTATCCTAGAGGCAAACCTACCACTTCGGGGAGAGAGCACCGTCCATACAAGGCAACATATCTTGTAGTCAGCTGGAGTAATACACTGATCAAAAACTCCAAAGGCCTTTCTTGCTCTTTTCCTTCTCAAGAATTTGATGACCAGGAGTTTGGAGCTATCGAGTTTGTCGGTTCTGCAGTGAGGCACCTAAAGTGTAGGAAGTTCACATTAGTTGTCCAGATCCTAGACTGGGGAAGGGGCTGGGCAGGAGCCAGTGTGCCTGACGGTTTTCTTGTACACCTTCTCTAGCTAGAGCAGAACCATACGTCATTTCTTCAAGTGTGCCCTTGTGCCGGTGACAGTCCCTCACCAGGTCTCAGTACCCTTCTCCGGAATCACCAGATTGACCAGTCTCAGCGTAATCTTCGGAAAGCCACAGGCATATTAGATGACCGATTGCTGGCCCAGTTGAAATAGTAACTGCCGTGTTTGTGCTACTTTCTGTTTGCTTTTGTTCTTTTTCCCTTCCTGTTCCGCCATTTGTGATTTTGAATTGCTTCGTATGATTCTTGTTTCCTTCTTACATAACACTGATTCTTCTTCTCTTTTTGCCCTGGAAGTTGTAAGCTTTGTTTACAGCTACTCCAGATCTGTCCTTAAAAAGCTGCCTACTGCTTAACAAGTGTTCAGGCACACTAACAAAGTATTCCTGATTGCTCTCATTTATTGCTGTCCACATAGCTATACATAACAAACTTCTCTGTAAGAACATGGGTAAGATACAGTAGCTTTTAATGTTTGCTTCTTCTTCCTGAAATGTCTTCTTCTCTTCTGGAGACTGAAGACCTGCATTGCTTTTCTTCTGAAAACTTAACATTCTTCAAGTGTGAGTCTGAACAATAATTTTGGTTTTCATTTGTCTGGAAAAAGTCTATCTTCCCTTTCCATTTGAAGGCTCTCCTCATGGTGGTAGAGCTCTAGGGTGTTGACCTTCCATTGTCAATGCTAATTATTTAACATCCCGCATTTCTTTCTTGCACAGTTTCTAAGGAGAGGTTGGGTTTCGGTTTTTATCTTTGTACTCAAATAGATGAATTGTTTCTCCTTCTGGCTTCATTCAAAAATTTTTGCCTTTGATTTTCTGAAATTTGAATGTAGCCCAGGAGTGGAGTACATGCTTTCATGCTCTGGGGTCAGTTTCAGCATCCTCAAAGCAAAACAAAAACAAGGGATAGGACATAGATAAGTATGGGATGGCGTTCTGCCATGGGCACTTCACTTCGCTGTTCTGAGCTTCCATGGGTTGGCATGTGATACTGACTCGTGGACACTTTTACTCATCGTTGCTTCTAATTTTCTTCTCTTTCTTTCAGTATTTTCCTTCTGGTATTCCAATTATACATATATTATACTTTTTATAGTTGTGGTGTAGTTCTTCCAGAGTCTACTTTTTCTAGTCTTTTTTTCCCTTTGGTTTGGGAAGTTTCTATTAACATATCCTCAGCTTTGAGATCTTTCCTCTGTCATGTCCTGTTTGTTAATGAGCCCATCAGAAACACTCAGCATTTCTGGTCGAGTTTTGATCTTGAGTGTTTCTCTTTGATGATAGGAATCTCCACCCTTTGCTCAAGTTCTCCATCTGCTTTTGTATGTCGTCTACTTTTCCCTTTAGATCTTTAGTGTATTAATCACAGTTTTTAAAAATTAATGGTCTGATAATTCTAGCATTCTTGTCATATCTGACTGGGTCTGATGTTTGCTCATTCTTTCATGCTCTGCTTTTTCACTTCTAGGATGCCTTTTCCTATTTCCCATGATGTGTTAGAGGGTACCCCAGGTGAACTGAAATGCATTAAATAAATAGGCTTTTTAGTGAGGTGGTGAGGTATGTGGGGGGAGGAGAATGGTTGGTCTTATGAGTCCATCTTGGTCTTTTAGGGAGTTTGGGTTTCTGAATTGTGAATTTCTCAAGTTATTCTCGGAATTTTCCCTCCTTCTTAATTGGGAAAGTATTCATCATAGAATCTGAACTGGTACATTTTATTTTTCAACAAGATGGGGCAGAAGTTGTTTGTTTAGATAGTCACACACAGAAGATCTGAGGTGCCAGGAGTGAGTACTTTGATCCTCTGAGGAGTTGTTGACCTGCTTTCTGTTCCTGCAGCTCTGTCTTCATTAGAATGTCAGAGAAGTAGTCATGCTGTCTTTGATAGTCACAAATATTTTGCCTTTTTATTCTCAGGGTTTTATGATTTGGCCTTGGACATTTAGGTCTATGACTAATTTTGATTGACTAGGCTAATTAATTCTGCTCTTAAAAGATGACTCATCGTGTAAATCAAAAACCCTGTGTCATCTCACATCCAATTGATATCACTGCAATAAGAAAGAAAAACAGAAACTAGCAAGTGTTGGTAAGCCCGTGGAGAAACTAGAAAGCTTTCATGCTGATGATAGAAGTATAAGCTTGTGTGGCCATATCGAAGACTGTGTGGCATTTTCTCAAATGTTAAAACAGAATCACTGTACAAGCCAGGAATCCCATTTCTGAATATATGCCAAATGCATTGAAATCCAGTGTCCAAAGAAATAGCTGTACACCGATGGTCATCCCATTGTTGTTTACAATAGCCAAGAAATAGATGTGAACCAAGGGATGTTAACTAATGAGTGGTGAAACAGTCTGTACTGTGCATGCACATGTATGTATGTATGTATGTATGTATGTATGTATGTATGTATGTATTATATGTCTGCCATGAGCCAGTGGAAGCAGATTATACTTTTGGGTCTTGGTTTTGTTGATTTTCTTATGATTTCTTCTTATCTGACTAATACATGTGAGCTAAAACCTCTCCCTACTGATTCTGGTTATACTTATTCATTCAAGGTATATTTTTAGATTTTTTTTTTTCTTGGTGGATCGCATGATGTTTCTTGTAAATGGAGCTGCATTAAACAGCTCTTCAGTAAAGCAGTGACGTATGTGGAAAGGAAATGATTTGTGCCTTACAATTCAGTCTTGGTCTTTAGGGGATTTTGTGCTCCCAAACTATGAGCCTCACAAATGACTCTCTGTGTTTTTCCCCATTCTTAATTTGGACAGTATGTAGCGTAGGAACTCAACTTATGTATTTCCTTCCTTAACTACAAAGGAGCTAAAGCCAGTGTTTTCTTGTTCTTGTTTCACTTTCACTTGGACTAATGTTCCATTGAAGTCTGAGTTTTAGTGTGACAGTTTTCTTTGTTTTTATATATATAGTCCCCAGTTAACTCCTGAGTGTCCTGACCACTGATGAAGAGCTGCCTATACCCTTTCTTGTCTCTGTCCTCTAGTCACTATGTTCCTTTTCCTGCCATCAGAAGTCTGATTACAATGAGCATTGTTTTTATTTTACTTTGCGTCTGGTTTTTGCATTCCTTGACTCTGAGCCTTTCATTTTCATCAGGTTTAAAAATGTTTTGGCCTCATATTAGAGTATGTATGTATAGAAACATAAGGAAGGGTAGGTAAACAAGGTCTTCAAAAACCCCAGAGATATGCAAAATATGTCATTTAAAAATGTTTTTTATTACTTTAAAGATTCATTAACAATGAGACAAGTTAACTCCTGGCAATACCCAGCCTACCTCAAAGAGGATGATGAGCATCAAAGAACCTCCTTATGGAGTTGGCTTCAAATGTGGCAAACTAGCCACTGGCAAAAGGCCCTCATTTCTACCACAGACAAAATTCTGCCTAAAAAACCGGTAAGCTTGGATGCAGGCGGAGTCAATGGCCAAACTCTGCCAAGACAGGGTAAGCAAGTCCTCAATAGTTCCTGCCTCACAAATATATCTGTCACATATATTGGGCCAGAAGGCTGAAGAAGATGCTCCAACATTATAGAGAGTTTTGGGTGACTGTTCAGGTAACAAACTGTCTCTGTCATCTTCACATTTGGAAAGCTACTAACCTGCACTCCCGCATACTCAGGTAATCAAATTTATTCCTTCTCAAGTCTCTGATGGAGTTGAAGACCAGGTAGCTTAGTTTTACAATGAAGCTTAATTGTTTAGGGGTTAAGATGTTTTTAGGTCTAGATAGGTGTTTTAAGTTGATAATGACAATATGTGATGGAGATTGATTTACATTCAGAAATTTTTTTGAAGCACCAAGATAGGAAAGATGTCTTCTTCAAGGCCAAAACACTAAGAATGTAACATTTATATAATTCCTGATTGTGTCATGGTTCTATTGTATATATGTGTAACAATATAAATCTATATGTAAAAAATAATATAATAAACATAAATAAATAAATAAAATAATAAAAAAAGAAAATGCTTTGGCCACCTTGGCCTTTTCATTTAAAAGTTGTTTGTTGAAGTTATTTGACTCAAGTTACATTTGTGTTGAGCTGTTTAACATTAGCCTATAGATCACTGATGTGCTCTCCTCCTTTTGAGGTCTTTTGAAATGCTCCCTTTATTTGGAAAGTTTCTTTTTCCATGTGGTTTTTTCCCACTCATTTTTTTCTTCTATAGTGTCTAAATTCCTTTCACTCTCAAATAATGGCCTTTTAAATTTCAGATGCTAACTGTCTAACTTTCAGAAGATTCTGAATATGTGCATAACATTAAAATTTACTTATGTAAAGGGAAGATCTGTATATATCTTATGTAGATGTAGATTTCTCTCCTGTTATTTTTTTCAATGAATACTAGAATATGTGCTATTTGATGTATGCCTATTTTATTACATTCTTAGGCTTAATTTTTTTAACTAATATATTTTATTATAACTTATTAACTGAGTGTAAGTTACTTATAACTCGACTTACCAAACCAATAGGAAAAGAGAATTAAGGAACACAATAACAAAACTGTAAGGATATGAGTTCTGAGGAACGATTCTCTTGGCATTGCCAGCAGGATTTTTTCTGCTGGAACCTGGAGTAACCTGAACCAGGAACCTCAGTAGGAGCCAGAACCCTGAAGCCCTCCCTCGAGTGGTTCTCTCTTGGAGCATCTCGATGTGGAGCAATGAACAGCCAAAACGATCCCAAGTCTCCAAAGGCCCCGCCTCCAGCTCTGGGCTCATTTATATATCTCCTCCCAGAGTCTGTTCACAGATCTTTTCAGCTGACAGCAATCAAGCTCTCTCACGAAGTGGTTGGTCTTCTAGTGGATTAACCTCACCTGTTTTCTCACAAGACTGTTCTGATCCCACACTTGGGATCTTAAAAAACAGGTTTGTCTCTCCTTCAGTTCTTTAACTACTGTTAGATTATGCCTTAATAGAGAATTAATTAACGTAAATAAATGGATTCTTAGGAGACTTAGTGCTGGGTATATTTTAACAACCCTTGCTCTGTCACTAGTTTGGCCCTGTTACTAATGTGACAGACACTTTTCCTTGTCCTTGGAGCTTCCCTCTTCTGAGACTACCCATGCCTGGGCTTCCATGAGCTCTGGGGCTTCTCAGGCTGGCATTTTCTGATGCCTCCTTTTCATCCCTTGGGAATGTTTACTCACACATACATAGGTGGGTGCTTAGCTGGTGAGTGCTTCAGGTTCTGCCCCCAACACTCCCCTCCCCCAATCAATACATTTTAGGAACTTTGTTGGCTTGGCTTTCCACCCGCTAATCTCTGTCTTCCTACTTCACTTAACCACTATGTGTTTGAGCCCCTTTCCAGACACTGAGTTAGGACAATTGTAAACCTACTGGCACTGTTTCTCCTCTCCTTGAGATCTGTTTCCCAGTGTCAAAAATCTTTGATTCCTGTTTTTGCTTTGTTACTTTTTACTGTTAAAAGCATTGCCTTTTTAGAAGCAGAAGCAGTGTGTAAGCCTTGATACTGTCGTTTCATGCTCTCAGGGAACTGAAGCGTTCCCTTTGTCCTCTTGTGTTTCCGTTACGTTCAGAGGCTGTCTGTGTGTTTTCTGGCACCCGTGGGGCTTGGTGGAGGTAACCTTGCAGTTGAAGTCATTGTTTGTCTTGGTATCTGGTGGAGGCCTGTGTTGCCTAAAGTAGAGATGGCATGCTTTTGAGGCACCCACTGCTCAGTTCTTGTCTATGTAATAAGTGAGGTAATGCGCTGAGTGATTGTGATAAAGACTATCTGGCTGTAACATTAATTTTTAAAATACATAGAAACTTGGCTTCTGATTTGTCTGTCGGAGGTTGTGGTTTTGTTTTATGCATATTCTTCAGCTAATAGAGCACCGTCACCTATTCCTTTCTGAAGTCATGACCCATAGGCTTGAATTCTGGTCCAGCAGCCCAACATGCCTGATTGGTTAATTGTCAGTTCAAAATTAATACTTCAGTTAGATAGAAAGAGGTGGACTTGGAACAAAAGATGGATAGTCGTGGAGTATTATTGATAGCATCCTGGTGCAGTGATTTACATATACATATATACACATATATGCAATATATATTATATATAATATATAGTATATATACTGTATATATGTACACACACACACACACACACACACACACACACACACACACACACACAAACATCCTGGTTTAAATGATTCATTTGATACATACACATGAATATTTTTGTGGCCATCCTATTCACAAAGACAAGTTTATGTAATGCAAGGCAAGTGTTAACTCCTTAGTGACTCTTGTTCCTTGTATGATCCAGTTAGTATTTGCTTTGTATTTTAGTTAAACAGTGCATACTGTGTACTGCCTAGTAAACATTAATGAAATAATTTATTTTTCCTGCAGATGATCTCAATGCCACCCACCAGCACTGTGTTTTGGCTGGTTCACAGCCTCGGTTTAGTTCCACCCATCGCGTGGCAGAGGTAAGCAAACATAAAAAATGTGATGATTCACACCTAACTGCATGTGGCAGAGGTAGTTGAAGGAACAGTTTATTGTAGGGCTTTGAAGAGTCCTTGATCAGAAAATCACTTTCATGTAATTCGGCTTTACTCTTATGTACTTAGTGTTTTAGCTCTGGGTTGTGGCTACTGTAGTTTTAAAGTTTATTCACAGTATATGATACACTTATTTTGTCTTTTAGAGCTGAATCTTGTTTTAAAAAGTGTTACATTTCTTTATTATTTTGTGTGTTTGTGTGTACACTCCCCTGCTATGTGTGTGAGCATGTGTGTCTGTGTCTGTATCTGTGCCTCAGCATGTGTGTGGAGGTCAGAGGTCAGAGGTCAGAGGACACCTAGTAGGAGTCAGTTCCTTCCTCCACCATGTAGGTCCTGGAGATGAGACTTGGGTCTTCATGTTTGGCAACAAGTGTCTTGCCTACTAAGCCATCTTACCAGCCAAAGGTGTTTGTTTTCCAAAAAGAAGGTAAATGGCATTGGCATGTGCTGCTGACTTAAGACTTCCCTGGAGGACCATGTCTGCCACTCTGTATATGTTATTTGAGTTCAAATGGCTGAAACCAACGTTTCCCTTAATTTTTGGTTGGAGACTGGGCATATGAATGTAAATTCATGAGAAGCTTACAGCGATGTCAGAGAGCTTCTGAGCTCCCCAGTCATGTTCACAGCCCAGTTTGCCGGCGGTGGCTGCCTGTCAGAGGCTCATCCTGGATCAGAGTAGAGATTATATACAAGGAACATGTCTAGCAGTTACTCTTGGAGAACAGGCGAGGAAGGATCATAGACTGGCTCCCTGTCCAAGTTCTAATTAGTGAGTGAATTAACTAATTGCAGGTTGCTAGAGATCAAGTCCAAGGCTTTTCACAGTAGGCAGCCACTGAGCAACAACTGCAGGCCCCCAGCTTGCCAACTGCACTTTGCCTTATAGCTTGACTCTTCAGAGGATAACAGGAAGCAAGTGTGGGGCTGTGGGACAGAAGGAATCAACCTTGTAGAGTAGCCCAAGTGCCACGTCCTGCCAGCCCTGAGGCTGCACATGGTTGCTGAGTCAGGCAACAACATGTCTTTTTCCTGGATTGTGTGTCGTGGCACTATGTGTCAGAAAGGGCGTGCATATTTTCACCGTGCCCATTAGTCATTCTGCTTTCCTTTTCTGCAGTCTTTTCTTTGTTGTTTACTCATTCTTTCGAATGTTCCAGTGTCTGTCCTTGTGCCTTGGACTGCAAGCATGGGAGCAAGAGATGCCCAGATAACCATTCTGCCTAACCCTTCTAGTAAACTCTCTCTTTGTTTGGGGAGAAAAATGTTAAACACATAAACATACAAATCCTTATTCTAGGTTATTGTAGTTGTCTCTTTGAGAGGTCAGTGCCATTGGCAAGTGTCAGTAGTTCTAAGTAAGTTCTGTTTGGAGGGAGGGAGGGAAAGGGAGGAGGGAGAATGCAATATTTATAGAGCATCTGATGTGGGACAGATGACTCCATTTCCTTTTGTGGCCCTCTGTCTAGATATAATCCTCCCAAGAGTGCCGTTCTTGCCAATCACTTGAGTATGTGCTGTGTAGGCATTTCTCTCCTACATCTTCCACAGTCTAACCTGTAAAAGTATACAGACAGGCTTATTAGTGCCGTATTCGCAGGACCTATGGCCACTGAAGAATAATATGGTTGGAGTAAATATTTGATGGAAATACCAATATTCTAGAATTCATATGATTCTCAGGATTAAATGAGCTATTGCATCTAAGTCTTTTAGGACAGCGAACAGAAACATAGTAGAAGAGGCGAGGAGAGCAAGCAAGGCCCTGTGGGAGCTCATTCCACCTCTGGAATCACGAGTGGACACGAAGCAATAAGGAGTGAAACATCGCGATTGTGAGAATTTCCACTCAAGAGCACTTGAGGTGTTCTTTTAGCCAGTTGTAAGCAGAAGTGCTGATGTCAGGTGCTGATAAGTTAGGTGTGGCATAACCCTGATACCCTAGACCCGAGGGTGGAGCTCGCACATTCCCATCCAGCCTGGGCTACAGAAGACATTTCGGATGAGAAACGAGAGCAGTGCAGAATACGGAGTAGCAAAGAACAAGCCCAAGGCATCACGGTGAGATGAAGTTGGAAAGTTAGAACGTATCCCACCCTCCGTCTTTGATTCCTTTTCTTATGCTGACCAAATATTCTTAAGTTTAGCTTCCTCAGATTAATCATAGCTATTCTTGTATCTTTTGTATTTTAACCCACCCCCCCTTTTTTTTTTAAAGCATTAATTCACTTTATAAAGAGAGGGACTATGAATAGTGGTTCTCTTGGAAGAAAACATTTCCAAGTCAGGCTGGGAATGTAGCTGAGTGGGTAGAGCGTTTCCCTAATGTGCCCGAGACCCTGCTTTGGATCGCCAGCATACCATGAATGGAACAGGCGGTGCATGCCTGTGGCACCAGCACTTGGGAAGCAGGAGCAGGGGATCAGAAGTTCTAGGTCATTCTTGGCTGTAGAGCATGTTTGGAGCCTGCCTGGAATATGTGAGACCATCTTAAAAGAAAGAAAGAAAGAAAGAAAGAAGGAAGAAAGAAAAAGAAAAATTATTGCCAATCTATGATTCCTATATTCTTTAATGTAGTATAGCTCAAACTAAATGTTATTTTAATAATTGGATACCTATAATGTTAATTACTTAAATGCCTTGTTTCTATATTATATTTATCAGTCAGTAAATGACTGGAGCAGTGGGCTGCTCTTATAAAGTGTTATTGGAACACAACTACACTCAATTTGTTTAGATACTACTTACTCCTGTTTTGGAGCATCTGCGATAGTGCTTGTGATGTAAAGTCCAAAATATTTATTGTCCTGTTTTTTTTTTTTAAATAAATACTGCTAGTTGTATTATACATGTTTCAAAGTAAACAGGACTTTGTATAGGTAAGTAGCCTAAAATTAAAAATAACTTAAAAAAATCATTATGTTAGTGCAACTTTCCCTCAAGAAAAAAAAAAATAAGACTACTGAAATAAAAACTGGTAGCCTTCCGTACACATAACAGTTCGATGAAGCTGTATATTTGTATACAATTGTGGAGATGTACATGGGGCTAGGTACACAGTGCCACAAAACATCCATGTCTCTGGTCTCCTACCAGCACACTTAGGAATCAAGCCTGGGAACTAATTCAGTTAAAGAGAATTGCTGAAGAGGCTTGTCCAGCAAAGGCAGAGGTGAGGAGCTGGGCAGAGCACTGATGCCTCTGTAGGCTGTGATGCGTTAATGAAATGGACTACATCACAGGGGTGAGAATGAGTGGTCACTTGGAAGCCTCAAGTGTAAGCCATGAAAACCAGCTCATGCTCCAGTCAGCGCAGAGGCAGGGACTCAAAACTCGACATAGGCTCAGGTGACAGAATGCTTCATTTCATCCTGTGTTCCTGTTTTCAACGGCCAACGAAGGCAAAGGCTTCCTTCTTTTCCTAACACTGAAGTGCTCTCCCATTTCTCTCAGTAGAAGAGGGAAACGAAATGACTGCTTTGCAGGCCTCACATTTCCCAGAGCCACCTCACCTTCTGACACACTTGTGTGGTGTGACTGACCTGTGCTTTTTTCCCCAAAATGATTGCTGTTCTGCTGCTCACCTTAGGCGGGAAGCAGTTCATCTTGTGCAGGTGGCACTCTGCTATTCCTTGGGGTTGATGGGAGAGAGTGCTGTGTGTGGAGAAACTGGTTGTGTATGAACAGAACTGTTCCTATTGGCTCTTTCTCTTTATTTGATTTTGGTTTTATTTCCAGAATGGTTTTGAAATTCAACAGTGATCTGTTTTTCTTTTAGAAACTTAAACTTTATATAGAATTATTGTTAAAATAGTTAATTACTCAGCCAGCTCAAAGTTTAAAAAGCAGGTTAGGTTATATATGCATTCTTTTGCCCTCAGACTAACTAGTTCTGCCTTCCCAGAGGCCACCTAATGTTATCAAGCTGTGTTGTCATTTCAGTGATATTAAGTATCAGTTAGAAATGCAGGGGCAAATGTGTTAGCCTGCCCTCTTCTCTATTCTGTATGTTTTGTTTTATTTCAGAACCTTACTGATAATTAACTACTAACAAGTGATTCTTATCTTGGTGTGGGCATTGGATTTTTAGATATGACAGCTAAAGCATAAATAACCCAAGGGGGGAAAAAAAGCAGAAAACATGGACTTAATCACAAAATTAAAAATTCTTGGTACTTCAGAGTAAACTGTCAACACAGTAAGGGTACAATGAAAGGAAATATTATCAACTTATGCATCTAATAAGTATGTAATTAGAATATGAAAAGAATGTTTAAAGGTCAGTAACGCAAAAGAGAAAGGATTCCGTTTAAAACGGCAACTGAGCTAAATAGGCAGGTGCCAGCAAAAGTTTAAAAATAGCCAAGAACACACGAAAAGTGAACACCATAGCTGGATGTGTAGCTCCATGGTAAAATACCTGCCTTTCATGTACAAAACTTTGGGTTCCCTCCCCAGCACCGAAAGCAAAATAAACAAACAAAAAATGTTTATCATCATTAGTCATTAGAGAATTGCCAATAAAAAAAACCAGGGTCAAATGATGGTAATAAATGTTGGCAAGGCTGTGCAGAAATAGGAGCTCTTCTTTACTGCTGCAGGGGATGGGACTTTGGTGTAGCTAAATGTTGGGACTCTATGGCACAGAAATCATATGCCCGGGTATATAGCCAAGAGAAATGAAAACTTGTACATGAATGCTCATCATAGCCCAAACAGGACATAGTCCACATGCTCCTCACATGTCCATGTAATTGAATACTGTTTGACAGCAAACAAGGCTGAAATACTGATGCATGCTGCCACAGGGATGAACTGTAGAGACACACTAGGGTAAGAAGCCAGACACAAAGGACCACACACAGATAATGATTTTAATGACCTGAAAGGTCCAGGACAGGCAGGTGCATGTGTGCATGTGAATGCGTGCGTGTGTGTGTGTGTGTGTGTTTGTGTGTGTGTGTGTGTGTGTGTGTGTGTGTATGTGTGTGTATGAGAGAGAGAGAGAGAGAGAGAGAGAGAGAGAGACTGACTGAGACTTCAGCATCATCCTCTTACAGCATGAGGTATGTTAGGGCTGGTGGACATGGCAAGGGTTTCATTTGCAGAAACAGAATCATCCCAGAGTTAATTGTAGTCATGGTGGCGCAACTCTAAATATACTCAAAACAAAGAATTGTTGCTTTGACTAGTTGAACTTCATGATAGGAATTATGTTTCAATAAAGTGGCCAAACAAGGAATCAAACTTCAAAAACCTCAGGTCCCACTCATAAGCTCTTTGTACCAATTATATATAAAGTCAGAAAGACAAAGTCCTGCGTGTCTGTTTTTTTAATGACCATAAATAAAGTTAGGGTTAGGCTTACTTCACTGAGCTGGGTCCACACTGATGGAGAGTGTAGGCTGCTCCAATTCTTAGATGTGGACATAGGCATGCATGTGACTGCCTTATAGGCAGGCCACTCCACACTTAGGATGCAAAAATAAACGTGAAATGCTTACTTGGTGATTGCCACTTAGAAGTAGGTCCAGGGGAGCGTTGTGAGGAGAGGCTCACTCTTCTTGCTCGGTGCTGCTTGCCCTCCTGTTCTCTGCACTCTGGGATCACTATATTAAGCTACACATTAGTCAAGCTACTGTTGTAGACACAGAAACTTTAGTGTTTGCCAGGCTCATCCATATCATGTTGTGTAAAGCGGCAATGTTTTTTTGCCACAAGGTTTGCTTGGAAGTTTTTTTTTTTTCTATGCCCTTGCTTTTAATTATAAATATTAAAAGAAAAATATGTTGAGACTACATTTTTCTCAGACATCCAGAGGATATCTATTTATCTTCTTACTTACCTACCTACGTACCTTCTCTCTCCCTCTCTCTCTCTCCCTCTCTCTCTCTCTCTCTCTCTCTCTCTCTCTGTCTCTCCCTCCCTCCCTCCCTCCCTCCCTCTTATCATCCTAGGAAATAATTTCATTATCAAAATAAGTGAATTCATACTCCATCTGTATCCTTGGCTTTTCCAACATAGGTTGCTTCAAATGAGTGTGTGCATTTGATCTCTGTCACCTTTCCACAGGCCTAGAGAGGGGTGGACTAGCTGTATCTGTCCCCACTGATATAGAGGTCCCAGCTCTGCCTGAGTCTGCTTTGCAGCCTACACCCCACATTCTTCATTATTGAAAAACCTATTCCAGGAACTGCCTCTCCCATCTGTATGTCGAAAAGGGAAATCCTGTGCCTTGAATTAGAATGTCATCCCCCACCCCATTATTGCTGTTCTAGTTTGTGTGCCTTGTACCAAGTTCTTCCATCTTGCTACCATCCTCCCCCCCACCCCAAATTGATACATTTATGATACAAGACAAAAATCACTGTCTTTGACATCCTTGCCAACTGGTTATTCAGTGAATAATTGTTTATTACATTTCTTCTACATTTAAGACTCAGTTTGAGATACTGCAGTATATGTAGAATACACATGCAAACATGCATGTGTATACACACACCTCATGCATATAACACACCTCAGGGCCCTTGCTTCCCTTTAGAAAGAGGAAGTCCATATACTGAAGGCAGCCAGCAGCCTGTGTTTCTGAGTAAGGCCTGGCTGGCCACACAGGATCAAGCGAGCAGGCCACCTCTGTAGTTCTCATTTGGGGAGCATGAGCTGTGAGCATGGCAGATAAGTGGGTAGAGCAGAGGCAACTGCGAGCGGCAAGAGTGCGTGGTGAGCTTGGAGGCCGCTCATGGTCTTACCCGTGCTTCTGTCTTGACAGTGCTCAACGGGCACCTTGGATTACATCTTACAACGCTGCCAGCTGGCGCTGCAGAACATCCTCAACGACACAGACAATGGCGATGTCTCATTGAAGTCCTTTGAGCCTGCAGTTCTGAAACAAGGAGAAGAAATCCACAATGAGGTGAGGATGGCCAAGAAGCTGATGGGTCCGAGACTCACCCTGCCTGCAATTTCTTTCAGATCTATACAGGAGATTGGAGTCAGAGGAGAGGGCAGGTTACACTAACAATCAGTAGCTGGAGTCCTGTCATGCTTGTGCTAACAAAATATGGCAGCCTACACAGCTGTTAAATGGTGGGAATTCATCCTCTTAGTCTGGTGGACTGGGGAGCCCAAGAGACAGGCACTGGCACTATGAGTGTCCATGAGTCATGTTTCAGGATTCATAGATGGCACTTTCTCATTGTGTCTTTGCATGGTAGAAGGGCCAACCAAGTCCCTCCTTTATATGTGCACCGAGTTCATTTATAAGAGCTCTTGGAGATCCGTTACGTCCCAGAGCAAGCTGTCACCTGACGGTTAGGATTTCAAAATAAGAATCTGTATCTGAAGGGCACAATCATTCAGACCATTGTTCTCTTTGACGTGGTTTCTACAGGAAATAGGCAATGGGCAGGAAGACAGCACTGTTTGGGGCTACATTTTACCATTAGATCCTTGAAACAAGGGAACTGACTTTTCTAGTGGATGGGGATCAACTCCCAAATCTGTGGGTAGCTCTGCCCTAACTTCTACAGAAAAACACTGGCTTTATGCTAATGGTTCTTCTCAATCCAAACACCCTTACAGAGTGACCCCAGTACTGGGCCATCACTGGCTTCATTGAAGACAGGCAGAAACACACAGGACTTGGGAGAATGGCCTCCCACCTAGCAGTGAGTGGCAGTTTCTTGCCTTAAATTTATGAGACTAGCTGCTTTTCTGTAGTCTGTGCGGGCAGTGCATCTGCATGGTGAGGTCAGTGCATATCCTAAGCTTACTCTCAATTTCTCCTTTATATATTGTTAACTGTTTAGTGTTTTTAAACTTTTTTTTTGCATAAGTAAATGACTTTAAAAAAAAAAAAAGAAACTCTGTATTGCTACTTCAGTGATATCCTCTACAGTTAGCCAAAAATAAATGTAAAGTAGATGTCTTAGTCTCAGTTCTATTGCTGTGAAGAGACACCATGACCACAGCAGCTCTTAGAAAGGAAAACACTTAACTGGCGCTGGTGTACAGTTTCAGCTGTTTAGTCTATCATCGTCATGGAGGGAAGCATGGGGGAGTGCAGGCAGACACGGTGCTGAAGGAGTTCTACATCTTGATCCGCAGGTAGCAGAAGGGAACTGTGTGTCACTTTGGGCATAGCTTGAGCATATATGACCTCAAAGCCCGCCTCCACAGCGACAGACTTCCTCTATCAAGGCCACACCTCCTAATAGTGCCACTCCCTGTAGCTAAGCATTCAAACACATGAATCCATGGGGGTCATTCCTATTCAAACCACCAAGTACATAACCATATTCAGTGAAGACAGAGCAGTCCACGGGCTCATCTGGTGCACCCTTATAGAGAGAAGATGCTAAGGCCGCACCCCTTCCTTCATGCTATGGAGATTTGTGGTAATAATCGTGCAACTTCATAAACTGAAAAGAAATGTTGACTTTTATACTTCAAAGTATGGATTTTATTGTGGGTGAATTACAGCTCAAATAAAGACATAAGGAAAAAGGTAACGTTAACAGGTGGTAGAGGATGGTTAAAATGTGTCAGCAATCTCAGACTTTCTCCATGACATAATGAGAACTGGTGGAAACCCTGGACCATCACAGTGCTGCCCCTCATGCTGAGCTTGCCCTGGGCCCTCTTCTGGTCTTGTTAGGGTACGCTGGTGCAGTGTAGAGAGCTGAGAAACAAGAAATACAAAACACTGGTAAGATGACAAGAGCCAGAGATTGTGCTCCTCCTGGAAAGAAGTGGAAAGGGTGAGCCGTGTTGGTGTAAGGGAGGCATTTAAATCAGAGGGAGCAACACTGCATAGGCCACGAGGCAGAGAAAGCTTAGTGTGTGTGGGACAGTTCAGCAGCCATGTGAGGGAGGGTCTGAGACTCCTAGCTGTAGCAGCTGAGGTCACGGGAACAGTGTTGGGAGACTGGGGAGTAGCAGGTGTGTAGATCTGCAAGGCCCTCATAAATGCAGTAGCCTTCGGTTTTTACTATGAGAGAAGCGGAGTCAGTCCTTGGATGATTCTGCGCAGGTGAGAGATTGTTATCGTGTGAACTGTTCCATACTGTAAGAAACAGTATCAGAATCCCCAGAACCAAAGGCAAAAGACTCTGCCTTTGGGAGAATGATGGCCACCTCATGTTAAAGCTACAGCCAGGGTGGTTTCCTGCCTTCACTATGTCTAGTAAGGACCCCCATTGGAGATGTTGTTTCTAGCCAGAACTCCCTCAGAGCTGTGCACTTATGGGCTGGATGGTCTCACTGGCAACAGTCTCCATCTTAGTGCAGAATTTCTAATCCAGGTATTTAGTCTGAAAGAATTCGTGACTTTCAGAGTCAGCAAACTGGGTGCTGCCTTTATCACTGTCTTGGTTGGTCATATGGCTGTGCTGTTTTGTTATTCACAGTGGAGAGGGAAACTATAAAAATCACTCAGCAGAACACTGTCAGCAGAACACTGTCATCAGAATGGGGGCAGCCATTTAGGGTTAGCCTGGGGTGATCAGATAAAGTCTTATATTCAAATAGCCTTTGTGCCAGTCATGGTCACCGCCTCCTCAACTCCCATTCTCCAAAATCATCTTAAACTTCAAGGTTAAGTTGCTGTGTCAGCTCATGATTAGAAGTTGTTCTGTGGCCATGCAAGCTGGCCTGGGATGGGGGAGTGCCTCAGTCTCCCTGCACTGTATCCTTAGTCGGTATCTAGTTTTTTTGTTTGTTTTCCTCTTCCTTCAAGGCCATGTGCCTTTCGTGGGCTAATTATAATGAAGCACTTGGAATCCTTTGAAGCCATCTGCATTGAGAAAAGGCTTGGTTTCTAGCAAGGCAACATAAGAAGGGGATGGCTTTTTGATACACTCCCCCCACTTTAAGATGCAGAGAAATGATTTAAATTCATTTATAAGCAGAATCCCCCTCTAGGTTATTAAATTGCCCGTTTCTTTTTTTCAAACCAGTGTGTTATCAACTTAAAATCTTCTAGTCAGTTTCTCCTGGGAGCGACACAGTGGGTGGCACTGTTGGAGTCTTGATTCCTCCGCTCCTGCCTCCTCTTCATGGCTGCTTTCACATGGCGTCCTGTGTCTGCGAAGCTGCAGCCGAGCACTCGCCTGCTCCAGTGCTTTTAGTGCTTAAGAAACAATGCAGAGAGCGCAGGGAGACATATGTCCCTTAGGACATGTGCACAGGCTCATGAGCAAACCATGTGGCCAGCTTGGGGACAAACATGGCAGAGAAAAGACAGGCACTGCTGGCTTTCTTTACAGGAGTGGTAGCAGTGTGGCGATAGCGGTTTTGAAATATGATTCTGGAATGCTTCTTCTTCGCATCACTTTTCCCCCAGACAGACTCTCCCTATGTAGCTCAGGCTAGACTCAGACTCAGTCTTCTGCTTCAGCCCCCTGAGTGCTGGGACTCCAGGCACGCCCCGCCACCAGCGGCTGATCTTTAATCTTTGTTCCACATCCTGAGTGTTCACTTCAGGCAGGCCAATGGTTCCTGTTTCTTTTCTTTTCTCAGATTCTCTTGGTATTTCTGAGAGAAAACTAAACTTCCTTCATCTCTTTTTGGCTCTTCTGTGGAGAAGGCATGTGCAAGGACAGAGGTTACAGACGTGGTCTTCTGTGTTGTAGCTATGGACCTGAAGTCACTGTGCAGTTGCTTTCATGGTTCTCGGACAATGCAGAAGGTCTTTCATGATTGGCTGAACCTCAGGCTGCAGTCCACCTCTTCCGCCCATGGGCCTTCATTTGACTCTGTATGGGGCTTGCTCAGACGGTTGGAGAATAGGTTTCCTTGTGCGCATGTCAGAAATCAGGCAGTGTGGTTCATAAGTGAGCAGAGAACTGAGAAGACCCGCAGGGGGCTATGCCGTTGTCTTCTCTCTGTTGTTCTTGTCTCCGGGGACCCGTGGAACCTTTCTGTCTCCTGTCTGCACTTTGCTTTCCTGATGGCTTGTCTTTTCTGCTCTGCTAGCTCTGAGCTTCCTCTGTGGGTTTTGTTCTCTAGAGAAAGGATGGAGACCTTGCTTCTGATGTGCTTGGAACTTTCTAGGCCACTCAATATGCCACACTTTGGTTTGTTTTTGTTCTACATCTTCAATAATAAGACCTGATTTCGTGACTTTTGTAGCACAGCTCATTTCACACTGACTTCAGAACTCTAATTCTTAAATTAATTTGTGTTTTAAAACTGTGTTTTGTTAGTAGGAGTAGGGTTAGTTGGTTTTTTTTAAAAAATCTTTTTGTGCTTTATGTTTATTTTATTAGTTTACAACTATTTCATTAATAAAATTTAAACAAAATTTTATTTTGTTGTTTTTCTCCCCCAACTCCCTAGCTGCATCCCTCCTCCTTCCTTTGTTTCTCCAGTTTGACTCAGCCGTGAGGTCCAGGCTGGCCCTGTTGGCCACCTCCCTCAGCCTAAGAAGTGTGCCCTGCAGCAGGCCTGGCTTAGAACCATCCTTCTGTCACCCCCTTCTCTGCTGCAGCCTCCTCCTCCTCATTGATTGTTTTTAGTTAGCATGCAAAACAAAAGCTTTCATTGTGACATTTTCATATGTGGATTTCAGTTCTTGTTGCTGTTTAACTATTAATTGGCCTCCACTGTCCTCCCCTCCTGCCCTGTTCTGCTCCCCTTTGTCTCCCCAGATAGTCCTTGTTGTCACATTACATATCTCGTTGCATTCTCTTGTTTCATGCTTCCATGTAGGTCTCTTCCTTTGTCTCATAGTCTCTTCCATTTCTAGTCATGTATGTATGCATGCATGCATGGATATATTTGTATATTTGTCTGGGTTACTTTGTTTAACATAATGATCTCTAGTTCCACTATTTTCCTGAAAATGCCATGATTGCAGTCTTGTCTAGGGCTGAGTAAACTCCCACTGTGCGTACATACCACACTTTCTTTATCTATTCATCTGTAATGGGCATCTGGACTTGTTCCAGATCTTTGCTGACGTGAATAGTGTGCTGACTTAGAGTCCTTCATGTGTACCCTGGTATAACGGAGTGGTATGCCTGAATCCTATGGCAGTGCCAGGCCTGGTTTTGGCGTCTTGTTTTGTTTTGCTTTGGTTTGGTTTGGTTTTTGGTTTTTGGTTTTGAGGCACTCCATATCGATTCCATCATGACTGCATCCATATATACTCCCACCAACAAAAGTTTTCTGGTTTTCCCACAGCCTCACCAGCATGTGTTGTCATTTATTTTCTTGATAACTGGGCTGCAATGGAATTTCCAGGTGGCTTTAATTTGCACTTTGCTAATGGCCAAGGATATTGAATACGTTTAAGTATTTGTCGATCACTTGCACTTCTTCCTTGAGAACGGTCTATTCAATTCATTCCATTTATTAACTGCCTGATTTGATTTTGTTTTGTTGTTGTTGTTGTTGTTATTGTTTGTTTTTTGTTTTTTGTTTTTTGAGACAGGGTTTCTCTGTGTAGGCTTGGCCAGCCTGGACTCACTTTGTAGTCCAGGCTGGCCTCGAACTCACAGCGATCCGCCTGCCTCTGCCTCCCAAGTGCTGGGATTAAAGGCGTGAGCCACCACGCCCGGCATCTGATTTGATTTTGTGATGTTCAGTCTTGGAGTTCTTTTGGGATCTAGGCAGTAATCCCCGTTGGGTGTTTAATTGGCAAACATTCTTTTCCTGTTCTGTGGGTCGTCTCTTTGACTTAATGATTGTTTTCATCTCTGTGCAAAAGCTTTTTAGTTTCATTTAATCTCATTGGTAATTCTTGGGGCTATTCTCTGTGCTTTTGAGGCCTTTTCTGCAAAGTCGTTGCCTGTGTCTATATTCTGAAGTGTTTTGCCTTTCTTAGCAATTTCAGAATTTCAAGTCTTATATTAAGGTCTTTGATCCATTTTGAATTGATTTTTGTTGGTGGTGAAAGATGTGAATCATATTTCATTTTTTCACATGTGGATATTGTTTTCCAAGCTCCATTATTGAGGTAGATGCTGTTTTCCCAATGTGTCTTCTTGATATCTTTGTGAGGGATTAGGTGGCCCCAGTTATGTGGATTTATTTCTGGATACTCCATTTAATTCCATTGGTCAGTGGGTGTGGTTTTGTGGCATTGCTGTGCTGTTTTTATTACTATGGCTTTTTAGTATATTTTGAGATTGTGTCTTGTGATGCCTGTAGCTTTGCTTATTCTGCTCAGGATGCCCTGGCTATTTGGGGTATTTTGTGCTTCTATATGAATTTCAGAATTTTTCTAGTTCTGTGAACATTGTAATTTGACTTTTGATGGGAATTGCATTGAATTTGTAGATCACTTTTTGTAATATAACTATTTTCATAATATCCTGTCAGTGCATGAGCATTGGAGGGTCTTTCTGCCATCTGGTGTTTCAGTTTTCTTCATCAGCGTCTTATTTCAGTGTAGACATCTCTTGCCCCTTGGAAGAGGAAGAAGGTTGTGTTATCGTGAATGGGCCTTCCCCCTTATTTCTTTCTTGGCAACTTAAGAGGTGTATGGAAGAAAGGACTGGCGCTTTCTGTGTGTTGATTTTATGTCCTCTACAAGGCAGAAAGCCACTGTCACATGGAAGAGTTTTCTAAGGTGTCTTTATGGTCTCTCAAGTTTAGGATTATTTTGTATGTAAATTGAGATCATTTGACTTTTTTTTTTTTCTACTGGTATTCCTTGTCTGTCTTTCTCTTGGCTTATTTCTCTAGTTAAGATTTGGAACACTGGGAGCTAGAGAGATGGCTCAGAGGTTAACAGCATGGCCTGCTCTTCCAAAGGTCCTGAGTTCAATTCCCAGCAAGCACATGGTGGCTCACAACCATCTATAATAAAATCTGGTGGCCTCCTCTGGCTTACAGGTGTATATTCAGGCAAAACATTGTATACATAATAAATAAATAAGTCCTTTAAAAAGGATTTGGAACACTATGCTGAGTAAGAGTGGAAAATGTGGAAAGCCTTGTCTTCATTCTGATTTTAGAGGATTTAGTGTAATATTGACTATAACTTTTAACTTGCTAAGGTATGTTCCTTCTACTTGTAGTTCAGGGATTCCATTATGAAGGGACATGGGCTTTGCCAAAGGCTTCTTCTGCATCTACTGATAGCCCTGTGAGTTCTGCCCTGACGTCATTTGTGTGCTTTATTACATCTTTACTTGTATGTGTTGCACCATCCTTGCATGCCTGTGATGAGCCCATCTGGTCATGGGTCATGACATATGAACGTAGGGATTTTGTTAAGAAGTTTCATTGTCTGTTCCCCAGTGAATTTGGTCTACAGCTTCTGTTGCTGTTCTCTGGTTTGGGGATTGTGGTAACTCTGGATTTGTTCACTGTGCTTGCTAGTCCTCCTTCCTTTCCTGTTTTATGAAAGAGTCTGAGAAGTGCTGGTGTTAGCCCTTCCCTAAAAATTTGACAGTGAATTCATCTGGTTCTAGGCTTTCTTTGCTGGGACACTTTCAGTTACTTCGTCAATTCCATTGCTTTTTTTTTATGGATTTAAGTAGTTTTATATCTTAATTTAATTTTAGTGGATCATACATGCTGGAAATTTATACATTACAAGGAAACACTTCCTAGTCTTATATCTTTCCTGAACATTCAGAACCCTGATTCTTTAAAAAAAAAAAAAAAAAAGTTACATTTATTTTTTATTGAGAATCAGAAGGGCTTAGACCGTGGCATGCAGTGCATGTGGAGGTCAGAGCAATCAGTTGTCTCCTTCCACCATGTGGGTTCCCAGGCTCACAGGCAGCTTAATGGGCTTGGTGGACAAGCACCCTTACCTGCTGAGCCAAGAGAGTGAGATGTCTGAGGAGGAAGAGATGGCTTTATTTGTTGGCATGTTCAGGACCCTGCATTTGCTTTCTGTCCTGTGGCAGAGTCCTCCATACACCTCTCCCTTCTGAGCTTTCCATCACAGAACCACAGTGCCCTAACCTAATAGGTTGACAGGCTTTTGCCTGTCATGTGGCAGTCTTTTGCTTTGCTATATACCAGTGTGGCCGAGGCGTCCAAGTTCTGTCTTCTTCAGCAGAAATAACCAGCCCAGTGGTTGGAGAGCTGTCGACAACCATTTCACCTCTCCCTACAGTCAGATTTGAGGCTCTGTCAGGCTATTCTGGCTGTGTGAACAATTTCACAAGAAACCCATTAAAGGGAGCTCTTTTTCTCTTGTAGTAAATGTGTTGCTAAACCTGGATCTTTGCTGAAGTTGAACTGTGGCCACATTCATTCTCCTTTCCAAGGACTTAGATTTCCCTTCTGCTAACCACTGTCTTTTAGTACCACAGATAAGGTATAGCAACTGTCTGAATGTTGCCCACATTCCTGGTTTGTTTTGTTTAAACAGCTTTAGCTGAAGTCATTTCCACACATCAAACAAACACTTATTTAGTGTAAACCCAAACCTTTTCATTAGACTAGGTCTTCTCCGGTTTCTTACTTGAGCCATTTTCACCATTGTTAATCTTCACAAGTTGCCTTTTGTTCTCCTCATGAAAGTTAAGTGTGGAGAAACCAACCCCGATCCTCTGTGGTCACAGGTGACCATGACAATAGCTCAGCTCTCTGTGTGTGGAACATGATCACTGTGCAAGGCAGACATCACAGCACGGGGCTGGGGTTGCTGCGCACTCCTTCGGAGGGCAAAAGTAAAAGGAGTTTGGGGTTAAGTCTAGTTATATTCTGATGACGTAGTTCGATGCTTAAGTGGGAGACAAGCAATAGACGACTCGTCTTTACGGTGTTGCTCAGACTCTGGTCTGTGTGTGTTGGAATTGTTTCAGATGCAAGGATCTGAACTAGCTTAAGTAGAAAGGGGCTTTGGCCGTAGAGCATGCAGTCAGAAACTATCTCCAGGACTTGACTTTCATCTTCTCATCTCATAGTCTCTTCCTGCCACACTGGCTCCAGTTTGACAGCAAAATGTCTATAGGCTCCTTCCTGTGTTCTAGACTTGAGCCCTATTCTTCTGGAACCCAGAAATGCAGGGGGATGTTCGCCTTCACCCTGGGTCTCTGCTGATATTGGTATTGTAGCTGGAGCTCCGCCTACACCACAGGACTGAGCCTGAAGAAAGGATGAGGGTGGGATCTGTGTGTCCATCCTGTGGTAGGAGGAATGCCTCTAGGTGGTCAACACAAACAGCTTAGTAGCTTCATAGAAAAGAATGTAAATCACTGCCTTCCATCTTTGTGACTGTTTGCCTATTGCAATTAGCCCTTACTGAGTCAACAAGTGAGAACCCTACCGGCTGAGTAGGAGGCTGAATGCCTCTATAACTAATTACATATTGTTTGCTTATGTGGTTAAGACGATCACAGCTCCTCCTGGCCCTTGGGTAAGTTCTTTATTTTCAGTCTAAGAAACAGACACCTGATACTCTTACTATCTGCCCATACCATTGTCTTCTTGGCTTTTACTAAAGATGTTTAATTGCTTTGTTATGACTTTCCATCATACTCAGTGGAGGCTGATTACACTTCAGGATCTGAATATTGTTCCATCTGCCTGAAACATGTAGCCTGACCCGGGCTGTCATCCTAGCAGGACCTCAACCCTAAGGATCCGTATGCTTGGCTTTCAGAATGCTCTGGAGATAGCAGGGTGTGTTGGGATCTGGTTGCGCCAAGCTTTTCTCACCTTTCTCACCCTCTGTCTATTAAGTTGCCAAAGGAGAACTAAGTGGGGATGTCCTTGTCCTTGTTGGTCTGTCACAAGGACATCATAACCCACCACCTTCTTGTTCTGCTCCACAGGTCGAGTTTGAGTGGCTGAGGCAGTTCTGGTTTCAAGGAAATCGAAACAAAATTTGCACTGATTGGTGGTCTGAACCCATGGCTCACCTGGAGGGGCTCTGGAAGAAAATGGAGGGCGTGGTAAGTGCACGAAGTCTGACCGCATCTCCCAGGGTACTGCACCGTGAAAATCTCCACCTGTCTAATTTTTATAGGCAAATACCTTTGCTGTCAATGTAAATGATTGTGTTGTTTCACTGTAAGGTAATGGGAGGAGCCTGCAATTCAGTCAGTAAAGCCTCAGCTCTTTTTCTGCTGTTCTTCACAGAAGGCACTCTGTTAGACATGAGCTGGGACACAGCGTGAGGACAGGGCAGCAGTAATATCTAATCTTCACCTGGGTTCTTATGTTCCAGACACTATCCAAAAAGTCTTCCTTGTCAAACTTTTAAACTCTTACAACAGTTGATGGAGTGCTGTGAGCCCTAACTTATAAGTATAAAATCCTAGGTGTAGAGAAATTAGATACTTGTCCAGGGTCACTAAGTAGATGACTGAGATAGAAGCACAGGCTGCCAGGCTGCAGTGTGCATGCTCTCAGTCACCAGAATGCAGCAGTATAGCAAAGAGAGCTTCCCAGCATGATCACTGAAGCTAAAATTAAAACCATGCAGTGGAGCCTAAAAAAATAAAAATAAAAAAAATTATGGGCTGGCAAAGGTGGTCAGATTATAAAGACAGTTGCCACCAAAGTTGATGACCTAGGTTTTATCCCTGGGACCCACTTTGTAGAAGGAGAGACTGGACTTTCAAGTAATCCTCAGATCTGCACACATGCGCCATGATTCAGATCAGTATCAGCTTCCGGTCATTATTTCTGGGGCTGCTATAAGGGTGCTGGTCTAGTTGGAGGACCACGTGGAGAGGAGAGGATGGGGTGCGTAATCTGGGGAGAAACATTTAGTCTTGGAACTGTAAAAACAAGATCAGAAATCAGGGCATAACATGGACTGTATCAGCTAGGGGGCGAGTAGAAGCCGCTTGATGGGCCTCGACTGGGATAACAATAACAACAGCAAATGCTTGCATGATATTTTCATGACTGCCGAAGATTTTATGCGTACAGAAGAACTTATGTGATATCCATGGCAACCTCATGGGGTACGTATGACTTTTGTCTCACTTTTACATGTGAAGTTACAGAAACCTTATGTAACTTCCCCAAGGTCACCAGCTAATAGGTGGGAGAGCTGGGATTTGAACTCTAGAAGGCTTGCTCTAAGCTTCTTGCCCTTTGTCGGCTCACTGATCTGCCTCCAAACCCTTGACTTTGGGTTGTAGAGGAAAGGCGATAAAAGCCTGTTGACCTCCAGAGAGTGCCGCTTCCCAGAACGTGAAGAGCGCTGAGAGCCATGAGTCATCTGCAGGGGTGCCCGGCGATCGCCCGTCCCCACCCTGAATGTTTTTCACACAGCTCCATGGACCTTTATTTGGATATACAGGAAGCTAAAAAAGGATGATGCATACAGTTTGATGCGTTGAGAGATAAACATGCACCTGTGGAGCCATAACCGTAGCTGACACTGAGACCTGTCTGTCACCTCCAAAAGTGTCCACTTGGTCTGCCAACCCAGCGCTGCTGTTTTGATAAAATGTTAACATAGTGCCTTCCCTAACCCCTGTCTTATAATAATGAAGATACCAAGGCACAACAAGTCTGAAGGCCTCAGCTTAAGTGCGCATTGGAACGCACACCTATGAGAACAGACGTCTCTGAGATCCATTCAGATCTTTGCACAGATCAACATCTGGGAAAGGGCCCCCAGGACCCTTGTAGAGTATCAATAATCCCAAAGGCAGAGTTAGTGCAGGGTAGAGCAGTGCGCTGCCAAGGTGAGCATGGTGACGATGACTCTCTCTCTCTGTTCCTAAGCCAAGCCCTGGGAGAAAAACCTGTTTTTCCAGAGTGTGCACAACTTTGGTGGTTGTGTGAGCTTTTGCTTTTTTCCATTTTACATATGCACTTAGAATCCTGCTTGCTGAGGCCTAATCCTTAGACATCAGCCTAACTTTGAAATTGTAATTTTATTAAGATGTAAATTAAGACTTAGGAACAAGTAAGAACTCAGTAATTTTGTAAAATAATTTTTGGAAAAAACATTTTATTTTAGGAGTTTTTGATTTAGGCGTATTCAACACCCAAATGAAAATTTTAGCATTGTGATCATACTAGCAGTATTCATTATTAATTCACCAAAAAGACATTTGACTGTGTACACATACTTGGTAGCAGTGGTACATTAGCTAAAGAAACTATCTTCTATTTATTGTATTTTATTAAAAACAAAAAACAAACAAAAAATACTAAAGGAATAGAAGTCTGGGGAATTTTCCAGAGCCATGGTTCTTTGCTGGCTAAAAAAAAAAAGGTTGAGTGTCTCCCCCGCATACCACAGTTGGATCATTATCAGCAGAGTGAAGGTTTGGGCCAAGATAAAAGGGATGGTTCTTCTAAATTAAGTTGAAACATTGCTTCAAGCCTTAAAAAAAAAAAAAAAAAAAAAAAAAGATTTCTAATAAGCTCATGATAAGTTATTTTTGCTATTGAAAGAGACAGCAGAGAGTAATCTTTGGAAAAGTCCCTGGCTCTGTGGCTCTTAGAGCAGTGCCATGTGGTATTTGGGTATTGGGGTGAAATGGGCATTGGTTGGTGAGAATCTGGCTCTGTCAGCCCTTTCCAGCCTTATTCTATTTGTAAGCAGTAGGGGGCAATGTTGAGCTGCTAGTTGGCGGTCCCAAGATGCTGCCTTTCAGGAAAATGCATATAAATGTCCCATTAACTGCCAAGAATTACCCCTGTTGCTTCAAGTTAGCTGTAATCTCCAAGATTCCATAACACAGGAAATCAGTTGTGGGTTCACAGATTCAACAGCAATTTCACTTCAAAAGTGCAGTGTTTGGCGCACATCTCGATTCTGTGGAATTACGCTAATCGAAAGGGCATTTCTGAATGTTCAAACTTTTCTTCCCTGGAATATATTACTCCAGATTATTATGATTTTAGACAAGTGGTTCTTTGTTATCTTTTGCTTTTTAGAGTTGCAGAGTCATGCGTGCGTTGTGGATAGATGTCTTTGAGCAATGTATCGCTGTCTGTTCTGCAGTATACCTTCCCCAGCCAGAAACAGGAGACCTGCAACCTTGTGCAATGCATGCACTGCTTTCCCCATGTGGCTTATGAGTCACGCAGCCTTTGATGGCCCTTGTACCCGGGAAGAGCCATATGTTGTAATCCCTCTCTGTCTCTCTGTCCTCTTTCTCATGTAGTTGGGAGGGGTAGTCTCCAGAAGCCTACAGGAGAATGGAAAATGAATTTTGAAATAGCTGTTCTCCCATTAGTGGTAATTGCTGCACATGTCATAACCAGCCACATATTTCAGAAAGTTTAGTCAGCTGTACATAAACTCCCCTGGCCTCTTGTTACCCACTCCCTGTCCCAGCAAGCACCACTTCTCTCCCAGAGGATGGTTTTGCTCTGCGCTTGCTCTTGTGATGTAAATGTTAAGCATGAGATTTGAATGACACCCTGATAAGACATCACATCCCCCCTGCATATTACTTTGTGAATTTGCTGAGCACTGAGCCCAGAGCAGCATGATCCTTTGCACCACGTCAAGCCTTTCTTGCCTTCTTGGCTCTCCACTCAAGAAGTATTCTAATGCTTGAGCACTATTCACATATTCTTATTTTTATTTTTTCCAACCAACCCACCACCTCTCATCAGAGATTATCGTATTATGAGGAGACTCTTTGGGATAGGAGAGTTACCATTTGAAAGAAAATGTGCTGGCTTTTCTTGCAGGCTAAAGAGGACTATGAAAAGCCCTAGTCTCCTGTGAGGCAAGGCAGTCTTGCTGTGGCCTGAGATGCGGTGGATAGGCCATTTGTCTCCTAGGGGCTGGTATCTCTCTTTGCAAAACTGACATTTATTTTACCTATAAAATGTTTTAACACTATCAAATCACGATGAGACTGAAAAGAATGCTGAGTGTGAAATCCTCTAAATTGATGACATTTATTCATTTCCTTTTGACCTTAGAAACCTCGATTTTGTACAATCCAATGGACTTATTCCAGCCGAGCTTCCTGAGCAAGCACTCAGAGAAGAGCTGGTGGTTTATGTACTGCTGGGGATTTCTTCATGCATTTTGTTGTTGTTGCTTTTCCTTTTGGGGGGGAGAAAGTGGCTCCTGCTCATCCTCTGTGCTTTGATCCATTTCCAATCCCAGCAGTCCTTGGTGCTACAGTAGCAGGCGCCATGCAAGACGATTGGCCTTAATAACCTTTGTTGACTGTAGTGGGTGTGAGCCAAGGCTGGATTATTTTAATGTATCCGTTTTGAATCTGTGTAAAATACAACATGTAATTATGTTAGGTAAGCTATAGGCTACATTTAATTTGCACATTTCTGTTAAAAATTGGCTCAGGGGAGTAGAGAGATATGGCAAATAAGTGGGTGCTTCATTTCATAACATAACCAGGTTCTTGTTGTTAAAAGTTTTAGAAGAAAAGTGTCCTTATGACTGTGAAGGCGTCCCTGACAAGTTATTTATAATAGTTTAATTCCGAGGTGAGTCATGCCTCTCTGCTTGTCATTGTGGGCTGCATAAAGCATCAAGGAAGCTTGTTCTGGAGACAGCCTGCTGCCAGAGGGACAGCTCCTCTGTTTGTGGCTCCCACAGTTGCAGGGAATGAGCGAGCCAAAGAGCAGTCTGTTTATTTGTTTAGGGAAAGGCTAATGAAGCCATCACTACAGCTGTGGATAAAATTCTTTGTTGAGTAACATAGGAACAAGGCTGCTCCTCATGTGCTGAAATATATATCAAATACAATGACATTTAGATAACAGCTCACGTAAACTCATTTTAAAATTCCTTCTAAATTAAAGATTTTAGGGGACATTGGGGATGTAATGAGAAACTATAAATAAATATTTTGGGGTCATATTAATGGTAAAATCACCAAGCTTTAGCATATATATTTATGTTATATAGACATGTAGTTAACTTTCCCCATAAGTATTCTTGTGAATAGTAAGTTACATGTGCTAACATAATCTTTTTGTTAAGGATTTTTAAAAAATATATATTAGTGTTTTGCCTGCATGTATGTCTGTGTGAGGGTGTTGGATACCCTGGAACAGACAGTTGTGAGCTGCCATGTGGGTGCTGGGACTCTTAAATCCAGGTCCTCTGGAAGAGCAGCCATCTCTCCAGCCCCGTGCTAACATAATCTTGTCTCCCATATTTCAGTGTTTCTATGTCAGTTTTTACATCTTTATTTTTAATTGTGTGTAATTGTCTGTGCATGGTTGTATGCACGTGACTGCAGGTGTCTTTGGAGGCCAGAGGCATCAGGTCCCTCCTGGAGTTGGAGTCAGAGGTAGTTGTGAACCAACAATGTGAGTGCTAGGAATCGAACTTGGATCCACTGCGAGAGCCGGACAAGCTCTAAGCCATGTTTCCAACCCTAGAGTCGGTATTTCTCAATTAGGAGCAGAGCATATTATAGTAATTTAAGATCTGGTATGAAATGTCTACTGGTTTTCAATTAAGATTTAAATTCCCCTCTCCCTCTTTGGACTGGGACATTGCCGAATGGCTCAAGATAAGGCCAGATTGGAAGCAGGTTAAACAGTTACAAGCACCCAATAATTCAAGTTCTGGAACACAGCATTTTAAGGCCTGTGTGTTTATCTTTGGGAATTGGGAAAAAAGAAACAACTCGCTTTCAGCCACAGAGGCTAAAACCTTTGGCTTACATTTTTGGTGATCCTCAAGACATCCACTGGAGTTTGGCTCTTTGCACCCACCCCTCAACTCCAATTTCTCAAGACTTTATTGATCTAAAAGCAAAATACCTTGAGGGAGGGAGGATGTCTTATGTGTAATTTAGCACTTAACGCATTTTGGGTTCCTCTTGATAGATTTTTTTTTTTTTTTTTTTTTTTTTTAGTTTCTCTTAGAGCAACCCCCTGCCCCAGTTGCTACCGACTTAGGAATGACTTTTTTTTTTTTTTTAAAGTGTGTGTATCCTGTCCTTCTTGGGGGGAAAAAAATATTACAATTCCCAGAGAATTCAGACTTAAGCCTCCCAAACAGAGTGTGCCTGGGAAGCACAAAAGCCGTGTTTGTGATTCTCTTTGAAGTGTTTTGCAACTGGATAAGGAAAAATTTAGAAAGCGGCTGATAGTGTTCAGGGTAAATACTTAAACCCCTTTAGAGAATTTCACACACAGATACTGTGTGCAGAAAAAAGGGGTACTTATGTTTCTTAAAGCTGCTACAGCCTGCAGCTTTGTACTTAAAGACAGAGGTGTTGAATAGAATTCTACTGAGGATACGCCAGTGACAAGATCTCCAGGAGCATCAGAGCCGGCCAGTGGTAGGCTTTCTGTTCTTAACCCTTGCGTGAGCGGTGTGAGCAGAGCCTTCTAGTGCCCAGTGCTAGGATGTGCCAGGGATGCTCAAAAGACTCAGCTGCCACCGCCGTTCCAAGCACAGCCAGAGCACGGCTCAAAACACTGAAAATGGGGACATTCAGCAGCTAGGAAATGCCAAAGAAAGTGTGCCATCTCTTTTAACTGCGATAATAGGGCAGGGGTTCTATTTTAGCCTTGGCACCAGAGCATCTGCCAAATTTTGTCTACCTTCATTAAGTACACATACACACACATGCATGGCATATGCACACACATACATGGCAAAGAAAAACAGTTTTTATACATTCTATTTGTTAAACACACACACACACACACACACACACATTCTCTTTGTTTCAAATGTTCTTAACTACTGTGAAATTCAGATCTGTGTAAAGGGTGTAAAAGCCCTACCACTTCTCCTGTGGGAGTTGTGGTAGCCTCAGCTGCTGGAATTTATTTTGGGTTCCTTTGACAAGCAGGCCATAACATGCATGTGTGAATTCAGAAACCCGGATGCCAGACTGGTGTGTCAGGAATTTCCTTTTTTTTTTCTTTTTTTTTTTCCCCAGGAAGGACAAAGGCTAGTGCGCCTTCTTCCCTGTAGTCCTTTTTCAGGGGCTTGGAGGAGGAGCCGCTTGTCTAGTCTATCACTCACCTGCCTGAGAAAGCCTATGTGGTGCCCTAGGTGAAGCATTGTCAAAATAAGTCAATAAAAAGGCAACAAGCCCATGATTTTGAAAGGAAGCAACCTTTTCCAGGATCCTGTCCCCATTTATTTGGATGATGATGATGATGAGGATGAGGATGAGGATGAGGATGACGACGGTGATGATTTAGCTGTTTCAATCCCCAAATTAGCTAACAAGTGGTCCCTAAAACTGTCATCCTCTGAAGAACACTGCTATAATGATCTCCTGAGAGAGCGTGTTAGGGATTTTAGAAGTTAGTGTGACTTCCCCTTAATTAGAGGTATTGATCGGGGTTCTACCTCACCCCCAGTTCCATCCCAGAGCCGAAGGGACTCAAAGCAGCTTGGAGCACAATGCTACTCTTGCAGTGATCCCATCCACCGAGTGTTAAAAGTTTGTGGAGTGGGACTGAGGATCTTGTCATCTTTCTGCAAAAGGGTCCCCTGGGAAAAGTGTGCTCAAACTGCTAAAAACCACGCTCCTCTGAGAACTGTGGAAACTCTTCCATTCACCAAGAGTAGCATAACCGCCACCCTGCTCTTCCTCATAGACACTGAAAAATAACGAGCCTGGACTTTTCAGAAAGGGACTGCAATGCACTGCCTCTCTATTCCTCAAAGCACCCCTGTAATCACTGGCCAGCGATAGTTTTCACTCTGTCTCCACCTAAGCCGTGAATTGTGATGGACTTCTTTGCACCCTCTTTCTATGATCTCAGCCTCGTCTGGAACCACCTGTGACCATCTCACTTGTGAATATTGTCTCAGTGTATACCAAAGGCTCTGCTTGGTTTTGACTGACTAACAAAATTAGCTTGCGAATTAAAAAATGTGGGTTATCAAGTCAGCACTGAAAGCAAAGTGCTTATCTTGTAGACATATCTGCTTTCATTGTACGGACTTGAAATGGTGGTTTCTTGTTAGTGTATAGCCCTGTTACTTAAGCATTGTTAATTTAAATGAGGAATTACAAAATACCCACAATTATTCATCAGATGTTAACAAATGTTGTATTTCATTTAATATGCTAAATCAGCGCTTCTCAACCCTTAGGTTGTAGCACCTTTAGAAAACCTTATCTCCCAAAATATTTACATTATGATTCGTAACAGTAGCAAAATTACAATTATGAAGAAGCAACAAAAATAATTTTATGGTTGTGGTCACCACAATGTGAGGAGCACAGCATTAGGAAGGTCGAGGACTAAACTGATCACATAGGTAACACGGAGCTTCGTAAAGGATGGGACCAGGACAGTATGCTGGTGGCCGATAATAACTTATATGTTCTTGGTGCTACAGAGTCATCCTGGGAACCTGTGAACTAGTCGGGATAGATGGATGCCTTCCTGTAGTAAGTGCTTCACCCTAAGCCTATCTCAGTTCAGAGTCTTGATTGCTATAGTCCCCAACCCCTCTCCCAGTTCTCCCAGGTCCGTTGGATTGAGCTCCAAGTCTGAAAAGGCTGTCTTTTCAAAATACACTAACCTTCCCCACTTCTGTGAGAGCAGCGTGGCTCAGCACCGAAGTTTATGGGAACTGCCCTGTAACTAGCACCCCACCCCACCCCAGCTTCTAGGAAGCTATCCCAGCCCGCTATCTACACACTTAGAGTTCCTTTCAAATGTAAGACACTGGCCTGGTCCAGACCTACCACCCCACTCAGAAATCCATCTTCCTTGAGTGGCTTTCTGAACTGCAGGACCCACACTTCCGCCACTGTCTTTGTGTTTGTTTTTGTCTCTGGGGTATTTCTTTGCTTTGCTTTTCTCATCCCTTCACTTCACATTGTCTTGTTCCATCCTTCACCCTCCTCTCTGAGGCCCTTGCCTTCTGTGCTTGCTCCAGAGCACCTCGCCATTAGACTGAGTCTCTTTCCTTCCAGCCTCCCCTCTCACCTGGCAGCTGAGAAACCCTCAGCTTTCCGTATGTTCTCAGCTCCTGGGACACTGGCTGGCACACAGTAGGTGCTTACTGTCCACTTACAGAAGGGAGAACTAAATGTGAGGTGAGTGTTGTAGTCCTCCCCCGTGTGTGGGGGAGCCTGGCCTCTAGGACATAAACTACCTCCTAATGAAAAGGGGTATTTCTGAGCAGGTGCTCCACTTAGACGGCCCTCAGTACCACACTAGCAGCCACCTGCAGCCGCAGCAGCTTCTGTGAGAGCATAGTTGGAGGCAGGTTGCATGCCTTTGGCATTTCTAGCTGAGTAGTTTGAGAAATCACTGGCAAATGACTTGTGTAAATATGTGTTTTTTGTTTTGTTTTGTTTTGCTTTTTAATGGGAAGTAGGCTTTTAGTTCCCAGAGTCATCTTATCGCTACAACTTACGAGGCTGGCGCTTTGTCTCCTTTCTTGGCATCGTTCATGTCTTAGAGGTCCCTACTCTGAAAAAAAAAATGTAATAGAGAGTAAAATTATGTCAACGTTAAACGACTTCTATAGCAAAGCTGAACTTTGTTGTGGCTAATTTCAAAATATAGAGAAAGCGGCATGCACTGGACAGGTTTTGGGCACAGAGCTAGGAAAATCCCCGAGGAATAAACTGACTTCCGCCAGACAAGCTGAAAACTGATTAAAATATTTATCATCCTTTGGGTATGCAATAGCTTTTGATGATGGAAGGCATATTAATATTCATCTTTGCTGCTTGTCTACACTTCAGACAGATCCCAGGAAAGGATGTTCAAATGACCAGTTTTCTTTCCTCACCAGGAGCCTTGAGCCCCGGTGCAGCTTGGAACCAAGACATGCCTTGTGATGTGACTGAGCTTTTCCTCTGGGGGATGGGGATGGGGGAATACAAACCAGGGGAGACCTTTGCACTGGGAAGCTTTAAAGGATTACTGCTTTCTCGAAGGAAGTCTTTAGCTAGAACAAAGGGAAAAGTTGGGCCATAATTTTATGAGCTACAGAACTACTGTGCTGTCTGAGTACAGGAAATGGACCTGGTTTCTTAGGCGAAGTCAGGGGATCTAAGCTTTATGGTTTTGATGGAAATGCCACTGGAGGTAGCACCTCCCCCTCCCCCTTTTCCCAACCACTTTGTTGAGGAGGAAAGAGGAAAAAAAATGAGTTGTGTCTGCCACTTATGCTCTGGTCTTCTGGTGTTGTTTGGAGTGTACCATCTATCACCCCTTCATCCTCAGCCAGAGGCTGAATAAATAGACTGTCCACATAGCCAGGCTGAAGTAGTACAGAGTGGCTTATGGGGGTTTTAGCATTAGCCTCCTCCTCCTCCTCTTCCTCTTTCTCTTCTTCTTCTTCCTTTTGAGAGAAAGATTTGATATTAGCTGTGTTAATTAAGCAGCATTTTCTGGCTAGATTGAAATAACCTTGTTTACATTTTGGGTGCAAATATGAGTACTGAAGGACATGACCTTTTTTCATGGTTGGTCTGAGAACAAACTAGAAATTGAAAAGAAGCTTCTCATAAAATAACCAACATATTAATACTTAATTTCAATATTTCATATCTGAAGATTCAGAATCTTCCCTTTTACACACTCTTATAATTCCATGCTACTCAGATATTTGTATGTGTGATAACCTAAAAAATTGGGCAATGCTTTTCTTTTAAATCTATTTGAATATTGTGACATCAGAAGAGAAATGTTCTGTCTTCATCTAGTCATTTAATCATACATCTGCTCCATGTCGTCCAGATAAGGAACATTGTACAAAGAGCTGGGACTTCGGTCTCCCAGACTGATAAGGCACAAGGCAGTAAGTGATTCAGCAGGAAGAAAATCAAAGGAGAAAGGCAGAGTCCGACACAGGCCTGTGGGGAAACGAAGGGCTTGACAGATGGAGACGGGCGGGAGAGATTCAAAGATGGCCGGAGTGGAGCTGCAATGGCAGGAAAACAGCCTGTGCTTGCAAGCTTGATTAGACTTCATGGAGTTTTTCTTGTGTGAGTTGGGCAGCAACAGATAAGATGAGAAAGATTAGCATGGACCCTTTTTTCCTAATGCATTGTATGTGTGTGTGTGTGTGTGTGTGTGTGTGTGTGTGTGTGTTTGTGTGTGTGTGTGTGTGTAAAGCACAGTCCTCCCATCGCTAACGACTATCAAAACCATCAGGAGCAAAGTGCCAAGTATGTGCAACTAAGAATAAAATGAAAACTAGTTTGATTATCTTGTGTTTGTAAAGGTTTTGCTTGGGAAACAAGTCAGGTCATATTATTTGTCCCAATTTCACAACCAGTCTGCACCCTTAACACAGCTAACAATAAACACAGCTAACAAACAACTCTACATGGTCAGAATATGAATTAAAAAACAAACTGGGGTAATTTTTTTTTCTTTCCAAATTTCTTTTTATTTCCCTTCCATTGACTGAATGCCAGGGTAATAATTTTAAACCT
This sequence comes from Acomys russatus, assembly GCF_903995435.1. Taxonomy (NCBI): domain Eukaryota; kingdom Metazoa; phylum Chordata; class Mammalia; order Rodentia; family Muridae; genus Acomys; species Acomys russatus. The sequence goes on from NC_067162.1 coordinate 17,536,090, forward strand.
TGGGCAGAAGCAGGTCTTCCTATGTGTGAGCCACTTTCAGGTTCCCTTCCATATTGGGAGCCTGACCCATCACTGGGAGTTGTGGCAAAGGAAATGGCATCTCTGTGTCTTGTCCTGGTGAGTCTGGAGGACTCAGTATTTTGAAATATTGCTGAAGGCTGCTCGTGATTTCCTCAGTTTGGCTCAGGATGGCAGACATGATAATAGGACTTAACGGGCTCTTTCTCATGGGACTGCATGTGCTGTCCTGTGTTTGCCATTGCAGTCTGGCATGCTAGTGGCACTGCCTGAAAGACCGAGGTGGTGTCCGTAATAACATAAATGGCCACCACTCATTCTGCTCTCTCCCACTGTTGTGTGTGGATCTCTGGGCCACCTCACTTGTCTCTCTCTCTCTCTCTCTCTCTCTCTCTCTCTCTCTCTCTCTCTCTCTCTCTCTCTCTCTCTCTCTCTCTCTCTCTCTGTGTGTGTGTGTGTGTGTGCTGCTGTTACTTCTTCTAAGGAACAAGGTGTTGATTCTTGAGTGGTCAGTCAGCCTCAGCTTGTTCAGCCATGAGTGTCTGAAGACTGGCTTTACTTTGATTCTCTTGAGGACTCTGAGGCCTGGGGTTAATTAAAAAGGCTCTTTCTTCTTAGGTAATAATGAGAGAGAAATGACATTATGGGGCTCCTGTTTCATTTTCCTAGAATCCTTATCAATTTTCCTATAATGTAATGTTCTGGAGAACAAATGGGTTTTGTGCTTTCCAGAAAATTCCTATTTTTCTTGTTCCCAAGGGACAGGTAACAAAGATGTTTGGTATTGTTGAATTTCTTCCAGGGCCTGCCTGCAGCGTTTATTCTGTGTTCTAATCTCACTGAATATCACTCAGGTGATAGTCACAGCCAGGCTCTGAGGAGCAACTCAAGTGATGATTGGTCTGACTTTGTCCTTTGGTAAAAAGAGGAGCTCAGGCGGGCACAGAGTCCTGTCTGGGGAACGCAGAGCCAGACCATAGTGGCTGCAGAAGCCACATTTCCAAGTGGCAGGTCCCCATGGCACAGAAGCCTCCAACTCCCAGAAAGGCTGGACTTTCCTGTGCGGTTAGCACCCCTCCCCCTGCGTGTTAACAGTGAACCATGACAAAGCAGCCATTTCTATGAAACATTTCCTCCACCCTGTTAGTGTAGCAGTGACACTTGGTTTTGTACCCCCAGCACGCCCCCCACACACAGCATGTGGTATTACTTTGTGGAGCCATTTTCTTCTCTGACTGGCAGGATGAATACTTAGTGTTGCTACCCTGTGTGCCAGAACCCTGAGCTGGGTCTTCCAGATGAGCAGAATTCATGGAATAAAAACATCTGGAGTGAAGTATAGCATTCTCTCTCCCTTAGTCTCCCCAGTCAACCATTTCCCTCCCCCAGAGGCAAGCACTATTCGTAGTTTCTCTAGACCTTTCTAGAGATATTTTGCATAGTTAAAATCATATCTGCAGCTTTTCATGTATGTAACACCGTATCTTTTTATGAGAAAGATTTGTTTTATTTGAAAGTATGTGCATGTATATGGGTCTGTGTCAGGGAATGTGCGTGTGAGTGCTGCTGCCCACAGAGATGAGATTAAGTTGTTGGAGTCCTCTGGAGCTAGAATTATAAGTAATTGAGAGCCATCTGGCAGGTGTCCTAGAGCCGAACTCAGGGACTGTGCAAGAGCAGTATGTGCTTTTAGACACTAAGCTGTCCTTTCAGTACCACAGAACATTATATCCGGCAGATCTTCACATTTTTGTGTGTTGTTTAAATTGTGACATGGCTCTTACTCATGTGGTTTTATAATTTATTTAATTAGTCTTTCATATCTTCAGTTTTTTACTTTCACAAATAATGTAGTGATGAGTATTTTTCTATATTTTTAACATATGAAATCATGGTAACTCCTAGAAAGTAGGGTTCTTGGATTAAAATATATGCATTATTATTATTTTTTTTTTTTAAAGAAAGAAAGGGTTTCTTTGAGCATATTGTTCCAGGGAAGGTATGGTGACAGTTAGGTTGTAGGAGCATGCTGGCAGGGACAGGATGCTGACCAATCGCATTTTCACCCATGCACAGGAAGCAGATACAGAACAGGAAAGTGGACGAGGCTTTATAAACCCTTAAGTCCTGCTCCCCAGTGATGACGTACTTCCTCCAGAAAGGCTTTTTATCCTAAAAGTTCCATAACGTCTCCCAGCTGGACCGAGTGTTTAAACACATAAGAAAGGTTCTCATTCAAACCATCGCGTTCCACCTGTGGTCCTCATAGGATCAAGGTCATCTCACGATGCCAAATGCATTTAGCCCGACTTCAAAAGTGCCCGGAGTCTTCCACAGTCTCACCACTTTTCAGAAGTCCAGGGTCTCTCTTGAGACTCAAGGCAGCCTCTTAGCTGTAACCCCTGTAAAATAAAAAGCAAATTACATGCTCCCAATGTACAATGTCACAGGGAATATATTCTCATTCCAAATGGCAGGAAGGGGCATAGTGAGGAAACACTGGACCAAAGCAAGATCAAAACCAGCAGGGAAAACACCAAACCCTGTGGCTCCATGTCTGACATCTAGGGCTTGAATTTCCAAAGGCTCCAATGGCCCAGTTGCTCCCGACTTGCCATCGGCTGCACACGTCGCTTTCTTAGCTTCTACTTCTCCACTCAGCTCCACTTGGCAGGTGTCTCATGACTCTGGCAGCTCTAACATTTGGGATCTGTACTGCAAGGCAGGCTGTACTTCAGAGCTTCACCAAAGAATGCTGACCCTGCAGCATGTTGCCTCAGTGGCTCTCTAAAACCACAGAGGAAGAACCGTGGTGTCCCTCAGCCCTGCACCTTGCTTGTCTCCAAAACCAGTACAACATATATGACGTTTCCAAGTTTGATTCCCAGCTTGGGATGGACCCTGAGTCGCTTGGACCAAAGGTGCGGCAGCTGGTGCATGCTGAAGATGGTGAAAAGCTTTGCCTAGATGATTGCTTTCTAGAAGCAAGCAACCCCTTAGGTACTGTCCCATCACTACTTGAAAGCTTAGCTAGGTAGGGTTTTGCCCACCTAGTATTGCCTTTCTGACCTCACCGAGAACCAGAGGTGAACCTTTACTAGCCCAGATAACCCCTTTCAGCGTGTGGCCTGATTGGAGCTCCTTATCGAGCTTTTCCCCTTCAAAGCGTAGGCTTTTTCTACCCCACTTGCTGTTTTTCACAGGAGACCTGTATGAGAGTAATCAGTGCTACGCATTCTGCTTACATGGTGTTACGCTGTCTTGAAATTTCCTCCACCAGAAATAGCTTTTCTTTTTTAGATTATTGTCCACGTAGCATAAGATTAGTTTATGTTTATGGCTGTTTTGCCTGCATACGTGTCTGTGTGCTGCATGTGTTCTTGGTGCCTTTGGGCCAGAAGAGGGCATAGAATACCATGAAACTGGAGTTAGAGACGTTGGTTAGCCTTTCTGGAGGTGCTGGGAATTGAGCCCAGGTCCTCTGGAATGCTTTCACTGCTGAGCTTCTCTCTAGCCCCGGGGCATTATAATTTAATGAGCCTCACACAAGTTCTCAGGGCATGGGCAAAATGCAACCAGATTCTTTGCCAAAATATCACTAATGGCCTCTAGCGCACTTGCTCCTTGTTGCCCTCTGAAAACCTCACAAGCTGGGCATCTGGCGTGTGCGTTTCCCTAGCATTGCTGTCTTCCATGCTTCCACCAGATGCTTGAGCCGTTCAAAGGCTTTTCCAGCTTGAAATTCCAAAGTCTCCCACATAAGGTTCCAAAGGCATAAATTCAGCCACGCCCCATTCACAGTGCACATTCTGCATTAGTTACTTTTCTTTTGTTGAGATAAAACCCTCAGATAAAAGCAACTTAAGAAAGGGCTTATTCTGTCTCAGTCTTCCAGATGGTAAAGTCCATTATCACAGAGAAACATAGCAACACTCAAGGAAGTTAAGGTAGCAAGAGCAAGAGTCTGGGTGATGTCATTGTCATACACACACAGGGAGCAGAGAGAAAAGACGTGCATTTTTAATGTTAAGATTGCTGGTCTGCTGCATGTCGCAGCACAGGCCTGGAATCCCAGAAGTCATGGAGTGGAGTAGGTAAGATTCTAAATCCAGAGTCAGCCTAAACTACACAGACTGTCTTCAAAACAAGGCAGGACAAAAGATGGGCGCGGGGTGTGTGTGTGTGTGTCATATGACCATCCATAGAGTTTGTAGTTGTGTGTGAGTTATGTAGTGTTTATGTGGCAAGTGCCAGTTTCCTGCGTCTTCACCAGTACAATCTATTATTATAATACCTTTTGACTTTTTTGCCAATATAATTGGTAAGAAATGGTGTCTCATTAGCATTTTCCTCATTTCTACTTTTCTGGTGAAGAAGCTGGGGCTCAGACTGTTGAGGGATTTGCCAGGTCACACACGTGATGAATGGCAGATCTGGGGTTTATGTTCGGCAGAGGTGCCTGCTCTCTTCCTTGCAATAATGACTTCAGCCACACAGTGCTTCCAACACTGTGATCAATAACCAGGGCAGATCTCCAGATTGCTACAGGGAGCCATCATGCCTGCCAACTGGTAAGTGTCAGGAAGTTCTCTCTTTGTGCACCATCACTGAATCAGCTGGGTCGGTCAGCATAAGAGTGCAGCTAGCATGGCATCTGGTAATGCTACTGGGGCCAACTTGAACCCAGTAGGTAGGGCTATTTCTGCTCTTTCCCCTGCCAGCCTTTGGTCTTGGTGTTCACTTTTCACTGATGGAGAATGATGGGAGGAGGCACGCCTGTTGCCTGATTTCTGTTTTAAAGTTATGTTCCTGTTGGACACTGTTCAGGTCTGAGTGTCACTTGTTGCTTTCTGATATGACGAGCCCTCTTGGCATCTTGTTTGCTGTCGTTCTTCCTCCCCCTGTCAGTCTTTATTAGGATTATTTAAACACTGATTTATTCTGGGTTCCGGGCCTTTTCCTGCTTTGCTTGCAGAAGTGCAACTCGAAGCCTTTACTGTGCAACTCACAGTTTAGTTCCTAGTTCCTAGTTCCTAGGTACGAGGCTGTTTCCAGAAGTCAAGGGGCCATTCAGATGCCCACAGAGCCCTTAGGGTTGTGACATTAGTAAACTGTCCATTTGTGGTGCAGCGATGCTGCAGAGGAATTGGTTTAAAGGAGGAAAGTTTAATTAGCTAAGTGTTTCAGTCGGAGGTCAGCTGGTCCATTGCTTTGGGCTCAAGGGAAGAAAGACTGTGGCTGCTGGAATACATGGTAGCCGAGGCTGCTTACCTTCTGGCAGCTGAAGAGCTGAGAGAAGAGGTTAGGGACAAGACAAAATCCCCGAGAGCACGCTTCCAGGACCCACTTCCTTCAACTGCCCCCCATATACACACTCATATAAGTAAATAATAAAAGAGTACACTGATCAGTGCATAAATAAAGTGAAAACATTTTCAAAAGAGAACCCAGCAGAGCTAGGCGCCTGTGGTACAGTCTTGGCTTCGGCCTGTGTGGTCTTTGTTGGCTAGCCTGCTGTTCCTGCTTCTTGATTTAATCCAATTGCCCGGACTCCTTGAGTTAAAAACATTGGATTGCTAAAATATTGTCAACCTTTTCTGGGGTGTTATTTCCCCGCATTATTGAGAGTCAGCACTAGGATATGTGGCCATTTAAACCCTCAAGTGAGACCCCAGCTACTTGGGATCTTAATCTTAGCTACATGTTTGAAGTACCCAGAAAGTTGTGGTTTTTTGGTTTTTGGTTTTTGTTTTCCAAAATGCTGCTTGGACACCAGCAACAGAGACACTGTTTTAACTGGCCTGGGTCATGGCTCTCAGGTGATATTGTTTTGGCAAGCTGCAGATTTGATTGACTATCTGAATAAGTGAACCAATTAGCAAATGAACCGGAAGGTCCCCTAACTCTAACCCAGCACAAACACATCCAGTCAGTCTGTTGTTTTTCTTTAATTCCCAGGTGGGGTGGGCTGGAGTAGGCGCTCAGAAGGAAACACTGTATTTCTAATTCTTTTTTAAAATTACTATTTGTCTATTTAATATTTATTCTTTTAAAAAGTAATTTATTCAGATTACATCTCAATTGTTATCCCCTCACTTGTATCTTTCCATTCCCCCTCCCTCCCTCTTTCACCCTTTTCCCCTCCCCTAGGTCTGTCACAGAAGGGCACCTCATCCCCCACTATAAGATCACAGCCTATCAGGTCTCTTCCTGGTAGCCTGCTTACTCTTCCTCTGAGTGTCACCAGGTCTCCCTACCAAGGGTAAGTGGTCAAATAGAGGGCACCAAAGTTCATGCCCAAGTCAGTCCCTGCTCTCCACACAATTGTAGAGAATGTGTATTTCTAATTCTTATGTGTGGTAAAGGTTAATGTTAATGTAGTTGCAGCATAAAGAATGCAGAAGGACGCATTGGGTTGGTAGGATGCCAGGAACTGCAGTGAGTGGGGACTTCTGAGTTAATCTTAAAATAGGGAGGGGGTGACATGTAGAGATAGGGGAGGGAAGAGAATGGAGTTGTTTTCCATGGAAAGAATTGTGTATGCGGGGTGGGTGGTGGGGGAGGCAAGGGGGCGTTTGTAAATGCACATTACACTCAAGGTTCCAAAAGCAGCCAAGACTGGTAACTCCATTCAAACTAGTCTCCTTCAGGAAATGGCACTGCTCCTCACCTCTCTGCGCAGGACTGGTATTGTGGAACCGTCTCTCTGAACCTTGGACTTTTTATTGTGTCTTTCTCCTGTTGGTTCTGCTGCTAGCTTGTTCAGGGCCATCACCCTGTCCCTGGGCACTACAGTGCTTCCCGGTCGGCTTCAGGAGTTCCTCACAGGGCAGCTAGGGCAATGTTTGCAACTGTAGACAGACGTGGCCATGTTTCTCCCTCATAGACACCTCAGCGGATTCCACAACAGATTTATCCTCAGTCTCTCTCCCTTTCTTCCTCCCTTTTCTCTGGAGAGTCTGCCCTGTGGTCCTTTCACAGTCAGCAGGAGCACAGGGCCCCCCTCTGCTTAATGGTCTTTGTATATCTGCCCTGGTCCTGAAATGTCTTCTCTTACCAAGGCAGGCTCTTATTTTTCAGGTGAGACTCCTTTGACCTCCTGACTAGATCAAATTGCTGTTCTCTGATTCAACCGTCATCCTCAGGAAAGCCAACCTTGGCAGCTCAGGGTTTATTCCAGAAGCCTTGGGTACCTATGGCAGACAGGCCTTGTTCCATGAAGATCCAGTGCTTGCAGAGGGAGGAGAGTAACATGTGATTTGGGGCAAGTGATTTGTGTATCTCATTAGTTGCTCCTTGCATAGAATTGAGGATTGTTGATCCATACCCATTACAAGGGGAGACACCATGTGGTTTCCTTGTACAGATCCCTCCCTTTTGTTAGAGTCAGGCCAGTCCCATAGTATTCATTGGATACTGTTATCTGTGGGAAGACAGCCGCCATCAGATTTTCACTATGAGTAATATAATACCTACACTGTTCACATGTTCCACACCGGCCTGGCAGTGAAGCCACCATCTAGGCTTCCTTGTGAGCACCATGTCTACAGCATTCCCTGGAAGCCTTGTAGTAAACCCACTGTCTGGGCTTCGATGTGCTTGTGGGATGAGCACCGGCAGCGCATCGGTCATGCCCTCAAGTGCTCCTGCCTCAGTTCGGTGTCTTCCAAGTGTCACTTAGAAAAGCCAGGATTCTTGGGGCGGTTACATTGTCCTTTTCTTCCCAGATGTCAGCAACTTCAGGGGCTCTGGCCCTCAGCATCAGGTCAGAATGGTCTGCAACCTTCCTCTGTAACACGGGCCTCAGTCTGCCCACGTAGGGAGTTACCTGACAAGGCCAAGGAGCAGTATGCCTTAGCATGCAGAGCTGTATAGTACGTGGACACCAGCTGTAGAAGCATTCTTCAGAAGCTAGTGTTTATCACCCTTCTGTGGGTGCCCAGCCTTGCCCTGTAGCTCGGGAAGACTGGGATGTTTTTGGCACAGGGAAAGGCCCTTGGCACAAGTACAAGAATCTTTATGCTGACTGGGTTGGAATCTCTCAGTGAGAAGTGACTTGTTGTCCTGATTAGAATGTAAACACTTGCCAACGTTGAGTTTTGTCTCTCACATGAGTTTTATTATAACCTCCTGTGTTTATAAACATGTCATGTGCATGAGGGAGAAATGTGGGAACCTTTTGAGTCTATAAGAGTATCTTTTCTTTTTTTTTCTGTGTGAGTTGAAGTTCAGATAACTCACTCCTATGACTTTCTGGAGAAGCCCTAGGATAGTGCGCGGGTTCTCACATCCTCATTGTCCCATTCTCTTTTACAAGTAATGGATTATGATAAATTGTAGCTTTAAGTTCAGCTGGTATCTAGTAGAGGGACACAAAGTTCATATGTGCCAGGCGTGGTGGCGCACACCTTTAATCCCAGCACTCCGGAGGCAGAGGCAGGCGGATCACTGTGAGTTGGAGGCCAGCCTGGTCTACAAAGTGAGTCCAGGACAGCCAAGGATACACAGAGAAACCCTGTCTCAAAAAAAACCAAAAAAGAAAAGAAAAGTCCAGATGTGGCCCCAGTTCAAACCAGCAGGCGGGCATTTAAATGTTTTAAAAGTTTGATATGTCAAACATTAGAGAAAGCTCACTGAGCAGTATGTGTACGTTAAACAAACAAATGTATGCACAAGTAAGCCATCAAATGTGGGAAGTCAAATGCTGGTCCAACACGCCAATAAAGAGTTTGTGCTCGAGAACATGTGTCAAGAAAAACTGTGAAGAGCTCATAGAAGAGGCACTGCCTTTGAGTTGTGCCTCAGTCAAACAGGCAAAGATTTGGTGAGTTCTACAGAGGAGAGACAGGGCCATTTCAGATAAAGCAAACAGGAGGCCAGAGGGCATGGATGAAAGGAGCATGTATCTGGAACGTAGCTGTGAGTAGAGAGGGGAAAGGGAAGGTAGGCCTGGAGTAGGAGAGCCAGTCTTGAATGACATGCTTAGAAGTTTAGCCTTTGTTTTGGGCACAGCGGTGGGATTTGGAGTCAAAATGGTACGTGGTGACAGCATGGTGGATAAGCTACGGAGATGAGAGACTGGCTGTGGAGAGCTATTGCACAAATGTTCAGGTCAGTAATGAAGGCAGGAAGGGAAGGAAGAAAGCATAGGGTGAATTCAGTTTTGTAGTTTCTAGGTAAAAGAAACTTTAGTCATCGGATGGCTAGATGCCTACTCTGCCACACTGAAGAACACAGACGAGAAAGAAATTTAGGGAGTGAGTGTGACCATCCAGCAGCATCACAAAGAACTGAAGATACTGGCCCAGAATCCACTGGGGCCATTAGAGCCTCGTCTTCACTTGGGGATTTGACCAATGTTGATAGTAGACATGCACAATTGCCTACCATGTACCAGGCACGTTCTTTCATGTGAACTCATTCATGAAAGCACCAATCACAAGGCAGTTGCCTACCCTGAGATAGAAGCTACAATAATAGGAATGAAAGGAGGCGGGGAGAGCCACAGAGACAGACAGACAGACAGACAGACAGAGGTAGTAAATGAGATGAAGTATGGGATACATAAGATAACCAGCCAGTGAAACGGCCTGACTGGCAGCCACAAAAGTGTCCAGCGTGAGCAGAGGAGAGTCAGCAGTTAACAGGGTCAAAGGGCTGAGAGAAGTAAGACTGAGCCCACTGTCGTGGTCACCATGGGAAGAGTGCTAGGCATGTCAGAAGATAAGGCGGGCAGATGGTGAACCTCAACAGGATTCTGTGATCTGCTTGGGGTGGGGGCGGGGGGCAGGGGGCTTCTCAGATCAGTTCTCTTACCAGTGATGTTTATAGGTCACTCTGAGGTGCCTGTCAAGAAGGCCATTTTATCCCCGGTATATTCCTGTAGAAAGAAGCCTGGGGACATGCAGTTGCCCACAGCTGACTTAAATGGAGGCTGACCTGAAGCCTTAAACCTTTTAATTTGCAAAACCATTGTTGTATTAAATCACAAATGGGAGGCAATTTAGCAATGCATCTCCAAAATTGCACCAGGCTCTGGCTGTGGCTTTGCAATTTATGTTGAAAATGAGCATTGAACTCTGTGGCATAAAAACAGATTGTTGATTTTGTGATTAATTTGGTCTCTGAGGCCAAGGAAACTGTTGATGCTGTATATCAGTTATAAAGTTGTGGTAGTATTTGTGGAGCAAAATGAAAAATCAATATCATAGCTACCGGATGGCTCTCTTAAAATCCAAGGTGCGTTTTGTTGCAAATTGCATGGGAGAAACTGACCCCAAAGGGACAAACCTACCTTCATTTTTCCCCACAAGAGTATATCTAGGGTAGAAAAGCAGAGGGAAATGTTGGGTGTTATTACAGTGTTGCTGGGGGTACTAGGAGAAAGATCAAATTGTCATTTAGAGTAAAACCTCACTTACAGTTATGTGTGTCCCGAGGCAACCTCAAGAAGTGATCTCTCTCAGATGGCTGTGCACTCAGAAGCCAGGATGCCTGGGTCATGTGTCAGCCCCTACTGATGTGCAGGCTGGGGCCATATCTGCCTCTTCCTCTCCCTGGTGGGTGCGGTGGCTTTAGGTTAACACTACCAGGTGCCTTGACACTCATCAGTGAAAAGAGCGTGTGTCTTCCTTTAGCTTGTTATGAATGCGGCATCCAAGGCATTCTGTTTTCCATCCCACCAATGAGGATCCGCTTTGCTGTGAACCGTGTGTGTTTGGAAGTAGTGCAAGGTGTCCCTTTCTTAGCTAGCCTTTTATTTAAGGAGGGCTGGGGGATGATTTCTGTTTGCCCTGGCAAATGAGTCGTGTTTAGTCTGCATTAGACTCACAGAATGTTGAGAGTGGGAACCTTTCGCTGATGGTACAGAGAGTCCCCAAGATAATTAGTTGACAATTGTGTTCAAGTGAAGAGACCCATTCTCAGATCCCAGCTGCTCAGATTGCTGAAGTAGCACTGGGATTCAGCATGACTCATGACCTAGGCAAAACTTGTAACCAGATTCTTTTTTAAAAATGTATTTTATTAATTTATTCATATTACATCTAAATTATTATCCTATCCCGTGTATCCTCCCATTCTTCTCTCCCTCCCAGTTTCCCCTAACTCCCCTCCCCTATGACTGTGAATGAGGAGGACCTCTTCCCCCTTTATATGCTCATAGGGTATCAAGTCACTTCTTGGTAGCCTGCTATCCTTCCTCTGAGTGCCACCAGGCCTCCCCATTGAGGGGATGTGGTCAAATGTGGGGCACAATTGAGAAATGGGGCTTGGAACTAAATAGAGAATTCTCAACAGAGGAATATCAAATGGCTGAGAAACACTTAAGGAAATGCTCAACCTCCTTAGTCATCAAGGAAATGCAAATCAAAACAACTCTTACACCCATCAGAATGGCTAAGATCGAAAATTCGAGCGACACCACATGCTGGCGAGGATGTGGAGAGAGAGGAACACTCCTTCACTGCTGGTGGGAATGCAAACTAGTACAGCTACTTTGGAAATCTATCTGGTGCTATCTCAGAAAATTGGGAATAAGGCTTCCTCAAGATCCAGCTATTCCACTCCTTGGAATATACCCAGAAGATGCTCCAACACACAACAAGATCATTTGCACAACCATGTTCATAGCAGCCTTACTCATAATAGCCAGAACATGGAAACAGCCTAAGTGTCCCTCAGTAGAAGAGTGGATAAAGAAACTGTGGTACATATACACTATGGAATACTACTCAGCTATTAAAAACAATGAATTTCTGAAATTGGTGGACGAATGGATTGTACCCAGATTCTTAGCCTCATCCATCATCCGTAGAGTCAGGGCTCCCCTTGTGGCTGGAGGAAGAGGAGGCAGCTCCAGGGAGGAAGAGTTGGTGAAATACCAGTGATTTTTGTCATCGCCTGCAGTGACCTTGCTTCAGGTGGTCCTATCAGGGGCTTCTATCCCTTGTGACTTAGGATGTTTGAGTGCTCATCTGTCTTGGGTGTATGGGCAAAGGTGTCTTTCGTGCCCATTCTGTTGTTTCTCATTTCATCTGAAGCCATGTACTCTGTGCTTTGGTTTTTTAATACTGTGATCGGTCAGGCCATTTTTAGTCCATCATTGTCATCTCCCTTAGGAGCCGACTCTTCCCAAAAGAGATGCTTCTTTCTACCTTAGCAGAGTGACAACGATTTCACCAGTCTGGACCATCTCCAGCAGCTTTGCCCCCTGCAAAAAGAACTTGACTTGATGAATAAAAGTTTGATGTATTTGATGAGTCCTTGTCTCTGATGAGGCTCTTGCAGTCAGACCCAGTGAACGTCAGGGATAACCTAGACCCTGATCTCAGAGGGACAACCTGGAGCATGGAACCGTTCCTACTGGAGGCCATGTCTATTTTCTGTTAGGGGCAACATTAAAGCCTGGTGACTTTGAGATTAAAGTGTGTTTGACAAGCAAAATTGCTGATGTCCTGATCCCTACTGTACATGGCCTGTCCCCTGCCAATGATTCACCCCAGAGAAACTTCAATTCAGAGTCTGCTGCCCTGCACACTGCCCCTTTAAAGGCCTTGTGGGCCAGCCATCAGTGTCTCACATTAGATTGTCCTGCCGCAGTGGGGACAACACCTTCCCACGGTTGCTTCCCAGGGCCTCTTTATTTGTGGAAGAAGTTTAGAGTGTTTTGCTGACTCCATGAAGATCAAACAACGGGAAGACAGGGGTGTTTCCCTCACCATGGACAAAAAGGGCTTAGCCTTCTACCTTCGAGTCTCTGTTCTCTGTGATGTCTCAGACAAATACACTCCCATATTTTCTTTAATTGTTTGCCTGTTTCCAACTGGGATGGGGATGTCTCAATACTTTCTTCTCATCTGTAAACTGGAAATAAGGGACAACAAAGAAAGCTGCTTTTTTGATAAATTGTTGTGGGACAAAATACAACTGTTCCTCAGTAATATCTTTTTCTGGAAAATAAGTTATCATAGCATTTTGCTTCTCAGGCTAAAAAAAACACAAAGCAAGGGGGAAAAAGTTTTTAAAGGGGAGGATCCCTGCCTCTTGCCAGAATACTCTTGGATCCATCCCTTAGGTAGTCCTTGGGCTGGGCAGACACAAGGAGAGGACAGATTGGAAAGTCAAATGGCATCAAGGGGAAACGCCACGGCATAAAATCTCATTAGTGGAAAGTGCTTTGTGCTCACAGACAGGTCTTCCCAGTGGAAGGCTGGCAATGGTGAATGGTGAGGGACTCACTAAAATGACTTAAATCGTCTCCCTTAAACATGTAGCATCCCCAGAGGTCAGACAGAGCCGAAACTCGAACAGCTGTACAACAAGGCTCTAAGATTGTCTTTAATTGTGTCCCCTTTCTCTAACAGCAGTAATTCTTGTTTATATTGTCAAGAACCTTTCCACTGAGCACAAGCACACCATACTTGAAGGTCAAATGCTTAACCCTTCTGCATGGTTACAATGAAAATGGACCCTTTTGTTTTCATTAATGTATACCCCAGCCACGGATCCAGGGAGAGTGGGGGCCCCAAGCGTTCACCAGGCTGAAGTAACTTATTGTAAAAGAGTCACAAAGGGGGCATATTTCTGTTTCCACACAGCACTTGTTTAGCCTTTGCCTTGTGCATCCAAGCACAAAGCAGTAGGATCATTTATCAATGGGCAGAATTTTTGGGTACCATTTTGTTCCTTTGACCTCTGTTACTTTTTACTGACCCAACCAAATTGCTTAAAAATTTTCCCTTTCTGCTGTCAGTGTTTAAAGCTGCTTAATGTCTCTGAAGTGATCCCTTTTCTCTTCAGCACTTTACACTCCTGTTTACCACAGCACCTGTTACTGTAGTGGACCATGAAATCGCAAATGTCATGCAGCTCTTATTGACTGATAATACTTTATTAAATATAAATAGAGTATCCTCCGGTCTCTGGGCAGATGCACATGTGCCCATAGAGACCCACATATTGATTCGTGGAGGTCAACCAGGAAAGGAGTTTGGTGAATTTGTTTGTTTGTCAGGCAAGAAATATTTCTTTTTCTGCTCCTTAAGAGTTACCCAAGACTCTAGGGGCCGGTTCAGCAAACATTAAATATGAGCCTTAAACGTGAAGGCCTCTTTGTTACTGAAACGAAAATACCGCAGCAGGTGGTGGACTCGAACACAGGAGGGAGGAGGGGGTTCAGTTGTTGCCCATTTTTCTAATCCTTTCAGAATACCCATTGTCCAGACCCCAAACTTAAACCACTCCTGCTCAATCCCACAGAGACAAGTTTAGCAAGAAAGGACTGCGCTCACCGATGCTTCTGCAAACTGACCTCATCTTCGGGTGTGCAGTGTATCGCCACTAAACAAGACAGGAGAGGCAGTTATCGCCCAAAGATGAGCCAGTAATACCCGCCTATCAAGGCATGAAGCGTTTCTCAGTGTGGCAAGTTAGAGTGCAGTGGGAAAGTACGCTTCCTTCCACTGTATAAGTGCAGGCAGAGATGTGGCTTCTGTTGTCTTTGGGGGCTCTCAAAGCAAGTCTGTGCAAACCATAGGCGCTCCCTAAAGCGTGGGTTAAACTCTATGCCTTCCTTGTCTGTTTATATCAAGGTGTTTTACCAGAGTCTGTAGCTTTTAAAGGGGATTAACAATCAGGGTTGCAATAATTAAGAGGGTTTCTTTTTCTTTCTTTCTTTCTTTCTTTTTTTTTTTTTTTTTTTTTTTTTTTCTCTTTTCCAAAAATTGACTGGGATGTAGTTTCCAACTCTGGACCTCAGGATACCCTGAGTAGGTGGCATTAACAAATGAGCCAAGGGGCAAAGGCAGGTTCCCAGACAAGCTTCTCTTGCTGCTGTGGTGAAGGCACACGGTCTCTGTTCATATGCCAAGCCCTCCGTATTCCCATTGAGCCACCCATAATGGTTTCTTTGATTCCAGGTCACAGTTGGGATGGTTGGAGAAAATGAACGTAGTGTAATGATAATTTTCTTTTATAAACTTGTGAAACATTTAGAGCTGAAAATCTTGTTCCCCCAAAACTTCTGACACAAATGATAGTAAGTGACAGATGTTCCACACCACGTGCTGTGAGGACACCAGATGCTGTTTCCCTGCCAGAAGGAAGCTGCATGTCTGACGCGTCGACTGCACATTTGGACTAGCAAGTGCTACGGTTGATGGTTGATGATGCTAAACTTTATAGATAGAATTGTAGCTGCCTAGTAGGAGGACTGTGTGTGTGTGTGTGTGTGTGTGTGTGTGTGTGTGTGTGTGTGTTATCAGTGTGCTCACACTCAGGCTTGGATGGAATCCTGGGCTTTGCACATGGCAGACGAACACCTTTCTCCTGAGCTACATCCCCAGCCCATCTTTGGAGGTGGACCTTGAGATAGGATTTCAATATGTAGCCCAAGATTGCATTAAAGTCAAGATCCTCCCACGCCTGCCTCCTTAGTACTACGCCATCATACCCACCCCCACATTGGAGGATGTTATAGTCTTGAGGTATCAACAACATTCAGAAGTTAGTGTTTGTTTTGATACTTCTATCTCTTTCATGTACAACATTTAAAGATGTGAGAAAAGATGAAAAGGCCCTAATTGTCTTTATCATTTTCAGTCTTTCTTCTTTCTTTCTTTCTTTCTTTCTTTCTTTCTTTCTTTCTTTCTTTCTTCTCCTCCTCCCCCTTCCCCTCCTCCTCTTCCTCCTTCCGTTCTTCCCTCTTCCTCCTCCTTCTTCTTCTTTGGTTTTTTTGAGACAGGATTTCTTTGTGTAGCCTTGGCTGTCCTGGACTCACTTTATAGACCAGGCTGGCCTTGAACTCACAGCAATCCGCCTACCTCTGCCTCCAGCGTGCTGGGATTAAAGGTGTGTCAGCCTTTGAAGTAGCAATCTAGAGTAGTTGTTTGTAGACCTGAGCTCTTACATCTCTCTGGTAAGAAATGGTGTTTGTGGTGGTTACTCTTAATGCCAGCTTGGCACAAGGTGCAATCTCCTGGGGAGAGCCTCTCAGTGAGGGATTGCCTTGATCTGGTTGGCATGTGGACAGGCCTATGACAGAGTTTTCTCAACTGTGTTAGTTGAGGTAAGAAGACCCACCCTGAGTGGGGGCAGCACCATTTGAAGGACAGGGCCCTGATTGTGGGACAAAAGTGAACTCAGTCATTTCTGTTCTCAACTGGGTATGAGCAGCTGCTTCAGGTTCCCACCCTGCAGTCTGGAACCGTGAGCTGCACAGCTCTGTCTCCCCTAAGGGAGACAAAAGGAAGGAGAGCTAGCCAGGTATTCAGTCAGGAGCTCTGTGCTTGTGCCCCAGCAAGGTTCCCAACAGCCAGAGAGAGGACCATTGTGCCTACTAGACAGGCTGTCACCAAAACTGGCCCTAGCATCCTTCACTACGTTCTTGCTCACTACCTCCACTGGCTCCTGGGCAGTGCCAGCACTCTGAGCCTGGGTACCACTACTTGCACGGTGATCTACACAGACTATTGGGAGGAGTAAATGGGATGCCATGTCATGCTTCAGGCTTTCCCAGCTGTGTGATTTGAGGTGAGTTACGCAACAGTTTTGTTTCATTGCCATTCATTATTACTGTGCAAGCGTCCATGCATGGTGTATATTGGGACATGTCTGAGCAGTATGAGCATATGAATGTCTGAAGACAACTATATGCAATATGTTCCTTCCTTCTGCTTTTATCTGGGGTCTGGGGATGGAGCTATCAGTTCAGATCCTCAAGCCTGTGCCTCATATGCCCTTACTCACTAAACCATGTCATATGTCTTGGTTTCTTATCTATAAATTATAACGATGGTGGTTAAAACAAAACCACTTTCTGAATTACTTCACCAAAGTGTCCTAGGCATGTACATCAGGACAGGACATGGCAGTTGGTAAATGTTCAATAACTAACAATAGCTAACAGTTACTTATATCAACCCCCTTCTTATAGGACTTCCATAGCTACTGTGTGCATTTCTCTTTTTATTCCTACTAGTAACACTTTAATAAAATCTACATAAATTGCCGATTAGCAGGTACTGACTCCCTACCAGAGAATTTTATCACACAATTATCACACAATTAACTGGGTATGTGGCTATATCACAAAGCTGTATGCGAGTATGTGTGCCTGTGTGTCTCTGCACCCTCACTTCAGCGAGTCTACATAGACTGCTGCCTATAGGTGGGAGCTGGGTTTGGTTGAGCAGATCCTTTCTAAGGACAAATATGGCAACTGCTCACAGCATTCTCCCTAGATTGTCTGGAGTTGTCAGTCACATTGTCAATAGCCACTGCCTTATAGTGGCCCAGAGTCTTCCCTGTGGGACTGCTAAGAAAATAAGATAGTTGAGGCTGGATTTTTACGGTGGTGTGTTTGTGTCACGGCTTTGTTCTTAGAGGCGTGGGTCTCAGTTCTTATTGCTGTAGATAAAGCGGGAAGGATAGTACCCAGCTGGTTCACATTAACTGCTCATGTTACGATGTCAATGAAGAGCCGAGACATACTTTGTAACTCAAATCTATCCTCCAGTTCAGTTAAGCCCCTTATGTGACTCCTCACTCGTCTTCCGTCCTCCACTATTTCCCTACTAAGTTGGAAGCTCCTTGTGCCTAAGTATTCTGACCTTTTCCCGACGGCCGTGTAGCAGGGACTCAACTATCGTTCCCCACAGGAGGTTGCCTTTGCTCTATGTGCCTAGTATGAAGTGTGCTAGGCCTGGGGTTATATCACCAGATTACTCCACTTACTAAATTTCACTATTTGATGGATTATTTAACTTAGCTAAGCTTCAGTTTCCTCATCGATGCCTGCTTTACTCAATTGGCATAATTGAGATAATGTCTCTGAAAGCATCTTGCAGTGTACAAGTAGACCTGCATTGGCACCTGGCCCCTTGAGTTAGATGTGGCTCTGTTGCTTACTGATAGAATGAAATCTGACAAATTACTAAACCTTTCTGAGTCTCTGGTTTTTTAATCTTTAAATGAAAGCACCGTAAATACTTTTCTCTCATAGACTAGGATTCAGATATGCGGAGCTCATGAGCAGTGCCTGGCATGTTGAAGGTGCTGGGTGACATGCCTCTTGCATCGTCATCATCATCATCATCATCATCATCATCACTACTTATATAGTGCTCACACCAGGAGATACTGGACTACCTAAGACACATGTGCTGTGAAGACTGAACAGAAGGCACAGGGGAGCAGTATACCCTATAGTTTCACCTGCACTGCCAACTTGGCTGCATTTGGAATCGCCTGGGAGACACACCTCTAGGTGACCTGCAGGGGATGTTTCCAGAGGAGGTTATTTGAGGAGTGTGAGTGTGAGCGCACTGTCATCCCATGAGCTGTAGTCCCACCCCAAATAAAAAGGAGCGAAGGAAGAAGCTAGCTGAGTGCTTCCTGACTGGACGCAACACGACCAGCCACTTCGTCCTTCTGCAGCCATGGCTTCCCCACTCTAAAGGACTGTGTCTCCTGAGGCCATAAGCCAAGATAAATCTTTTCTCCTTAAGTTGCTTTTAGTCAGGCATTGGCCATAGCATCAAGGAAGTTCGTTAACACAGAAAGGATGCCTACTCTAATGCCTGCATTGGCCAGTATGCTTAGTGTCTCTAAATCTCAACAGTTGTGCCTCAGAGCACCATCTAACACACAGTAACATGCATCACATAGCAACATTGCTGTTCTAGGGGTCTGATGCCTTTAACATGAATCCTGTTGGAACCCTGGGTAAGGGGCAATAACTGCTCTCCTTTTCAGGTGGATGAACTGAAGCCAGAGAGAAGTAACTTACCTATGGCCAGCTTGGCAGTTGCCCCCTGGGGCTCTTGTTCTTCTTCGCCATCCTGAAGTCCCATTACAGGGATATGTGAAGTATCTCCATTTAACATTACTTCCTCTGCAGGCCTGAGTTGAGTGACCCACTAGCCAGCTTTGCTTGCATTTGGATGCTGTGCCACCAAATACATTCTCAGATGCAGTGACATTTTGAGTAGAGAGTCGTTGTGTGTGTCTGTATATGTGTATATGTGTATATGTGTGTATGTATGTATGTATGTATATTGGGGGTACAAGTGTGATTTTCTAAAAATCTGTCTGCTGAATGTCCCATAAGCAGGTCAAACTGCAAGTCTCTAAAACTGAACTCTTCCATAGCCTTGTGGAGTGACTTACTATTGTCTCTGTACTTCGTTTCCACATTTAACAGAGACGTCTCTCACATGGTGATCGCTGCTTTAAATGAGATAAATTGGAGGGCATGCCCCTTGGCCAGGTAGGAGTATGCATTCGGTAACTGTGGCTCTTGCCCTTAGTGTCACCATGGGGCCACTTCTCCAAGCCTGAGGGTAGCAGGACAGCCTGTGGCTTCCTTGTCCCAAGCGGTTAAAATTTCCACTGGGGCTCTTTAGCTTGGGTGTCAGCGAGAGAATGGGTGAGTGGAAGGGGGAGGGGCGGGTAGATACAAAGAGTGAATTATAACAAAGAGCCTTTTCTGCTTCAGCTCTTGTGTAGAAAACATATGTTCAGTGATGCAGGCAGCAGTTGGGTTAAAGACACACTGTAGGGCCGCAGACAAAGGGCCTGCGCTCTGCCTGCATTCACAGAGCATCTAAACATATTCACTTGTCTCACTTGTTAGGGACCAAGCTGTCAGCTGGATCCTCTTGCAAGTGTGATTTCTTTTTCCCCTGGTCCCTTTCAAAAGCCTCCTCCTCTCCTCTCCCCCAATGTTTTACACTTCATATAATCCAGTGTGCATGACAGACCACTTCAGCCTTTGTGCTACTGATGTTTCAGCGAAGGCGGGAGCAGACCTGATGGAGAGCTTGGATAACTTTCACTTGCCCGGGGACTGGGGCACTGCTCAGGCCTGATGTGGTCCAACTTCTTAGTGCTTGGTGTAGTTAAACACTGCGTCACCTTCTGTTAGTAGTTAGGCTGTGAGGAGAGTGGTGTAGCAAGATTCTTAAAAGTGGTGGCTAGAAATCAGGGGCAGTGTGTGTGTCGTGCTGGGGTTGAGGGACTTCGTGCTTTTATTTATAGAGTGAAAAGCTTTCGGTAAAAGGACAAATGACAAGGCCAGGCACCTCCACAGTAGCTGGAGAGAAGTCAACTGCCATCCCAGCATTCATGATGCCCGTGCTTACTTCTAGATCCGCATGGTGTTGTGTGCTGAAGATTAACCCATCACTTCCTGTATTGAAACTTCTGTAGCTTGAGTGAGTTTATTTCCACGGGTTTGGCGTAACACTTTGATTTGTAATATATTAGGGATACTGTTACAGTTCCAGTGCACTAGAGAATTACGAATTAGCATGCCGCTTATTAGGCCACTAAATGTCTCTTGGTCCTTTTTTACCCCTTCAGAGGGCAAGTGAAAGTTGACCAAGAGAGAATTAAATTATCATTATACTTTATAGAGCATACTAAAATTCAGCGAAATATAAAATGGCTTTATAGTAGTGAGAATGCTTGTCTCTGTGAAAACACCTTGGTATTCCTATGGCCGTATTTTCTGGTCTGTTTTCATGCTGATGGCTCTTTTCTCTTACGCTTGCTCTTGCTGCTTCCTGACCTTGTTTGCTGGTTAAGTTGCTTGTTCTGGAAAGCGCCAGTGTATTCCAGCAAAGAGAAGCCACAGAGAGGCAGTAGTCTCCTTTGGCTTAAAGCTATAAACAGGTTGGGAGCTCATTTTGGCAGTGGAGGCAATTACAGTCCTGCTAATGAATAGACAGTCAAATCCTATGGTGCCTTCCAGTGTGAGGTAATTATAGCACCTTAAAAAAGCACATTGGACAAAAGATGCCATGTAAATATTTTCTAGCGGAAAGTGTCAACAAAGTCATCACTACCAACACGCGTCAGAACTGACAGAAGTGACTACTGAGCACATCATCATTTTAACACTCTCCTTTGAAAAATCCCTGGAAGGAAATCACGGTGGGAAGGTGTACACAGGCTGTAGAGTGTAGCAGGTGACGCTGGGGTAGGCTTGCTCCCGGGGTGGCACCTTCTTCCCTGGCATGGTGCATCATGTCAGCACATAGCAGCAGAACAGGGAGATGAGTTGATACTGGTTCCATGTTGAGTGGTCTCATCTCAGGATGACGAGAAAGAAGGAAGCGTTGTGAAAGTGTGTGCGAGGCGCCCTCCTCCTGGGAAGCTGCAGTTCGCTCTTGTTTTCAGTGTCATCCTTGCAGTGGCTCTGGGCTGTCTTGGGGAGAATAATTAAGCTGTGTCTTTCACCTCGCTATGAATCAACTTTATTAGGCAGCGAGTACTAACAGTGAAGCAGGGTAGACTCCTGACATAGGCAAATCTTTTAGCCTGCTTAGAAAACAGGAAAAGGCAGGGGGTGTGGAGGGGGGGGAGAACAATGATTTTGTAAACTCCATAAAGGAAGAAAGAAAAAAAAGCAGTAAGTATGCAGAGCCTAGGAATCAAATCCCATTTCCTCATAAGAAGCCGTTGTTTCGGTGGCAGTGGCTAATGTACTGTATGTGAAAGATTTAAGACTAGCTGGAAAGCCTGGCCTCTGTTCTATTAGGCTGCTATTGAAAAGCCAGCAGTGGAACTTCGACTAGGTGCTCTGAGGTTTCTTAATGGGCTGTCGGGGGCAAGACACCAGGGCTGTGCTGGACTAGCTCTTTCCTGTGCATTAAAATACAGGGCCAAGCGATCACACACAGAAGTATGAATTACTTGATGCTTTCTCTGTTCCATATGGCCAGCCATGTCTTTGCCAATTAATCATGGACCAAATCGGCCAAGGGCCCTCTGAAGCCCTGAAGTCAACACTGAATTGTACCTGTGCCAGTGGGGGCGGGGGTGGGGGCAGTGTGAAATAGAAGGATGGGGGTTGCTGGCGCCAAGGCCCCAGCAGCTGGCTTCTATAAACAACACATTTCTCCTTCGTCTTCATCTGGCCCCTCCTTTTCTCTTTCCTTCTGTCCTCTTCTCTTATCCCCTCTCCCCCCCTCCTCTTGCCTTCCTCTGTATTTTTCTTCTTCCTCTTCTCCTCCCTCTCTCATTTCTTCCCTCCCTTCCTTCCTTCCTTCCTTCCTTCCTTCCTTCCTTCCTTCCTCGAAGTAAACAAAAGCCCAGGCTCTCTTTCACCACTATCTGAACCGCCTAGGTTGCCGCAGCAGTTCTGAAGCCCAGTTTGCAAACACTACCCTGGTGTTCCAGGTGAAACACGCACAAAGGCCATCCCCCACAAGGCTTGACCTTGCCAGTGGTGGAGCACAAGACTGCCCTGAGATGCTGGACTGTGCTAGCAAGGAGCAGATGAGATGCAGTGACTTCTATACTAGGGGCACGTGAAATGACGGACACTGTGTGCCCTGTGGAAGAAAAGAAGCCACCAGTGCCAGTCAAAAGAATTTAAGATTTAAAAAAAAATTGGTATCCATGTCCACTCCTCTGTGTCATTTTTCCTGAATCTTTTCTATATATGACATTTCCTACCGTTGGTCAAGCACCTGGTCAATGTGCCGTATTGTGCTGGTCACTTTGTATAGGCTGTCTCACTGGGTAGTTACAGCAGCCGCAGGAATACCTGCTCTCACTGACACTCCTTTGGAAATGAGGGAACGCATTAAAGAGTCATTTCCACCCAATTCTTTCTCCTCAGACACTTCCCACTTGCCTCCTCCGCTCCCTACCTCTCTGACCTACAGATGCCTAAGAGAACATTGTGGGGGACACATTTGGTAAACTCTCCATTCAAATGACTCCGGTCTTTGAGCAAATTGAATCCAGTGGGCCTTTGCGTGGGAATGAAAAGCTGCATTGTTTGTGGCCTCTTGAAGACTTCTTTCTGCCTATGAGATGCCCCCCCCCCCACCTCATCCTCAAGACAGCCAGCTTATCTCTTTCTCTTGCCTTGTAAATAGACTCTGGAGGAGAGGGGAGGGGACCTAAGACAGCCATCTCCTGTAGTCCAGTAGAGGTGGCACCCAGTGGTGACTTGGTGTTATCTCTTAGCCGAGGTCATCCAGGATGTGTTTTCTCAAATTCAGGAAACGGGAAAGAAAGTTTTAACATTGTGTAAACATTGGCACCCCCAAAATCTCCTGCTCCCAGAGAGGGAGATAAAGGAGGCAGTGGGGCCCGAGAGGGATGTTTATTTGTTCTGCTGGGCTGTGGATCCAAGCACAGTGGAAATCTTTGGTGGTGCCCGTCCAGTTTAGAAAATGTGACGGCATCACTCAGCGCTGAGCTTCGGAGGCCACACAAAAGAGCCATCTCGAGCTGACAGTCAGTAAATGAGGGAAGACCTGAGATCGACCTCTCTTTGATGGGACCAAGGCTATCTCCGTGGGTTCAGAACCTTTCTTCTTATAGGGGGAGGGGATGGAAGAAAAGAGGAAGGGGAAAAAAAAGGATCCCTGGACTTTTGAAGAGGGGAGGCCTGTTGGGTTTTTGACAGTCCTGATGGGGAAAGAGCTTTCTTGGCTGATAACATCTGAAACCAAGTTTCTTTACAAGTTGAACCTTAGCCCGCAGCATCGCTTAGAGCAGGGCTTTGTAATTTGTGAGGACAGCGGTGGGGGCAATGACGACAGGACAACAATCCTAACAGAGGACCACACTGTGTGTACTGTTAGGAGGCCGTTCTCCACAGGTGGTAGTAAGGATGGGAACTCAGGAAGCAGGAAAATCTTGTGGCTCTGGGATCCTGCTGTTGGTACTTTGAAATCACAAGAATGCCCCCATGTAAATAAACTAAGCAGAGGCGTTGCCAGCCATATTTGTAGAGTGCCATTCTGTTTCCCTGTATGCTGTACGTCCTTAAGCAAAAGTTTTCTGCTTTTATGGTAGTAGCTTCAGTGTGAGTTCCGGGACTGTAGCCTGCTCAGAACTGTCACTCCAAGTCAGAGAGGAGCAGAGGACTTGATGGTGAACTGCGTTGTTAGCAGTGAGCACACACATCCATTCCTGTTAATCTAAACTTCCCTCTCTGAAAGCCTGTGTGTACCAAAGTCTGCCCTCTGGCCCATGTGCTCATAGGCACACTCACAATTAAGCATGAACAAAGTTACTGAATATAATTGTGTTCAAGAAAAATTAAGTGAGTTCTGTTTTAATATAATAAATTAAGAACTAAAAAAATTATTTTCAAAGACTATAAGCCTAAATTTCAAGATTCCTTAGATTCTTGGTTTCCCTCCCTCTCTTCCCTGCCCCTCCCTTCCTTTTTTCCCTCCCTGCTATGTTTTGTTTTTGGTTTTGTGTTTGTTTGTTTGTTTGTTTGTTTGTTTGTTTTTGCATTGGTTTTATGCGTGTAGTTTTAAGGGAGAAGAAACTAAAGGCTTTCTGGAATCTTAGGGTCCTTAGTGTCCTGTGTGTATCCAGACTCCGAGTTAGTTTCTCTGTTGAAATGGCTTATAGCTGAGTGTGTACATAGATCAAATATGATGGGTCTATTGTGGGCAGTCCATCCAAATGCGGATTGCCTTTGCTATATATGCTTCCCCCCCCCCCCTTAATAATGTTGCTTTAGAGTAGGTTTTACAAGCTCTTTCTTAGACATGTCTTCGGGAGCACTTTGAATCAAATACTCCTTTGGCAAATCCCTGCCTAGGTGACCACTTGCCTTATGCACCAGGTGCTCTACGGCTTGTCATTGGATATCATAAAGTCAGAGATGTCCACCAGGAGTCTATTGCCACAGCATGCTGCCCTCCCAGGAGCCTTGGAAGTGAACATGGAGCCTGTCTGTCCTGAAAGAGCTGGCACGGTGGAGCAGGAAACGTGGAGCTTACTGAACACACACAGTGCACTGAGGTGCGGTTTAGGTCCTGCTCAAAGGTAGTCAGACCAGCTGAGTTTGGCACCAGTCTGTGGCTCATGCAGGACTTCATAAGGAGGTGTGGTCTGAGATGTGTCTGAAAGAGTCAGCAGGGATCAAGGGCGTGCATCCTGTAGAGCAACCAGGTGCTTTCAGGGACTTCCTAGCAGTTTGTGTGGAACAGAAGATGCCCAGCGGTAAAACTGGCAAAGCCAGCGGACTCAAGATAGCAGGGATTCTTTTCTTTTATTTTGGCTTTGGTTTCGGCTTAGGTATTTGAGCTTAAAATGAAACAAAACTTCTAAAATTTAAAACTAAAGCATATATAAGAAGGAATGCCCTGGTGATGTTGGGGTTTGGAGGCCAAAGAGCCTCATCTCTGAGGTTACTCTGCTTCTTGGAGGCACCAGGACTTCATACATGCCGTCCACAGACCTCTGTGTGCACAGTGCTGAGATATTTGAAGGACAGTACTGGTTCAGACCTGCACTTGGAAAAATGACCCTGTTCCTTCCCTTCCTCTTTTCTTCCCTCCTGCCCTTCCTCACCTCTTCCCCACCCCTCTCCAGGAGCCTGTGCATGCTAGGCAAGTGTTCTGTTACTGAACAGCATCCCAAGCCCCCAACACGTTCTCTCTTGAAATAAGGAAATTCATAGATGCATAAGATTGATGGCAGTTTGGAGTCCATTACGTGGTACAGGTGAGAGGTCTGAGCTGGAGGAGACAGGGAGGGAGAGAGAAGTCGACATTTAGTGCTGAGGTGAAGAGAGTGTGTGCAAGGGGCAGGGAAGGGCTACTGGATGATTCCAGGGGTGGAGTCTGTGCCACTCATTCTAGGGTAGGATTAGGGAAAAGAAGAGAAATGGAGGAGCAAAGGTGCTTCAGATGTGGGCAGATGGAGGCTGGGACACTGTTTGAGAAGAGATAGCTAGTTGTTGGCTGCATGAGGCAGAACTTAGAGCAGAGGGTAGGCGTGTAGATGCCATGAGTCTACAGGAGCCCCTTAAAGTGCTTTCTACAGAGAGAGGGGGCAAAAGAGACCAGAGAATGAAGGTTATGGGCTCGGGGCGGCAACAGTTGATGGTCTCAGGAAGAAGAATCACCTGGAGACAAGGAGGGGCACGCCAAGGGCTGAGCAGCAGGAGCCGAGGAGAGAGAGAGGCCCCTCCTACCTCATGGATGGAGGGCAGGACAAACCGGCCGGTTGCAAAAGCAAGAGCTACGCTGGAAGGAAAGCCTTTTCTACCTCTTGGGGTGTTCACAGGGATGTGTTTGTGTTCCTGGTGCACAGAGTGTTCTGGTCACAATTTCCAGATAGCTTTAATGTCTTCTCTTTTAAATAGTTAACACTTTCTGGCAACTTTGGATGTGCTAGATGAACTGAGTTTGAGATGAAAGTGAACACTGATGATCAAAGTGGCAGGTGTACTGGACAACCAGTCTTGACATGAGCTCAGAGAAAGGTCCTGTCCATGTGTCTATATACAGTTAGAGGGGGCCTTGCCATTAGGAGATGACTCAGGGGGAATGCCTAGTCCTCTTAAAAATATGCTTGCTTGGTTCATTCTTATCTGGCCACAATCCTCTTGGACTTTATCGAAAAGGGACATAACTCTCTAGGTGTGCTCCTGCCCCCGTGGCTTGCTTTCCGTCTTTTGGGTGAGGGGAGAGATAATGTGCTTTGGGTGGTAGGTGACTGGTTTTTGTCTGTTTGTTTGTTTTGTTTGCTTGTTTGTTTGTTTGTTTGTTTGTTTGTTTGTTTTTGGAATGTACATGAGTGTTCTATGTTGGTACTAATGGGAAAATACTTCCTCTTATCCCCAGGGTAAGTCAAACTTGAGGAGCCCCATTAGTATAAAGAGAAATATCAGTGAATTATCATGTAAGGGGAATGTTCTTTTGACATTCTGAAATTTCCTTTTTTGTTCAGTGGCTTCTCTCTCCACTTAGGAAAGGCTATGTAGTTATACCACTGCTATCAGCCTTCCCTCTTGAGTGTGCCATGAAGCCCATAGGAATTCCCAGAACCGCGTTAGCTGGCGCTGACAAGTCCACACCTGGAGTACTGTGAGGAGAGCTTGCCTTGGCCTCTATGTGATGCTGTCAGAGGCCCTCGTTGGAATGCAGAAAGAGTGCACGTCCATTCGGGAGCCCCATTGAGCAATGACCTACTTAGAGGAACCTGGCCAAGTGACGAGCCCACTTGGAGGAAGGCAGACAGTGTGCCTTCACTTTATGGTTATCATCTCATCTTTGAAGAGCACCACTGGTTTTTCCATTTTTCTTTAAAGTGTGTGTATTCTTAATTTTTAAAAATATGGGTTACTTTAAAGACAAATGTTAGATGTTGTATAGCTTGAAAGAGCCTGAGAGATAGAGTCTGAAGCCCAGAAAACTGAGACATAGAAGTCTGGTTATTTTAGAAGATCATTAATTCTTAGCAGTGAAGAGCCCCTCGTGAAAGTTTACCAGTTTTATGAGCTTATCAGGTATGGGATAGTAATTTCTTAAGAGTCATCTACTGTTCCTTTTGTTTGCAGTGCTTATTCTTCATGTTTCTCTTTCACTTATTTTGACAGCTATGAAGAGGTTAGGCTGTTAGTAGGCACACACTGGTAAGCGAGACAATAGCCTCTGCTTTCTACGTGGAACTTCCTCGTACACTCCTCCTCCCCTCAGAGAGGCTCCTCACTGTGTATGGAAAAAGAGCCACTGGAGACAATGAACATGGTAGTAGAGGCCAGGGCATGCCAAAGACGCTTTACAGAGCATTTTCTTCACCCTGGAGCCTACTGGATGTATCCATCATCCTTTGTGTAGGTGAAGTAATGTGTACACACAGGCATGGGAATGCACTGTGTGACTCCCAGCTTTAACAGTACGATGTTGCATGTTTCAGATGAGGGACAGAGCTGTTGTAAGTAGGACAGTCTGAAATTTGGCATCTTCTGGATTAAAAGCCACAGGCTAGAGGCTGCCTAAGTTCTGTCTAGCACCACAATATTTATTTTTTATATTAAAAAATGCTAATGGGCTTCCAGCATGAACATAACCAGGAATGTTCACATTTAATACTCCTCTGCCAATGGGTTTGTTTTGTTTGTTTGTTTGTTTGTTTGTTTGAATTCTTGATTTGGTCCTCTTGAGCCAGCATCTCTAAAAGGCTGAGATCACAGAGCCCAGTTGTGGCCACGTGACAGAGCACGTGCTCTCTGCTTCACTCTCTCACATCCTCTGTCTGCCCTGAGTGGGGTATGTAATTCCTGCATCTGGGGTTGCATACTGGGACTGTCTACAAAGAGAAAGCTTCCTCTCTGGGTTGGAGGGCTGAGACATACTTCTGTGGAAGCTGACTGTGCCTTGGCATTATCTCCTAGAATTGTGCATGTCTAGATCCTAGAGGGCATGAATCAGGGTTCGCATCCCAGCTGGGACCCTTCACCGTGGAGATACTGTCTCCTGCCTTAGCTTTGTGCTGGTCAGATGATGTATTCCATTCTAAGAGTCAGAAATAGATTTTGGCGAGTTAAAAAAAAAAAAAAACAAACAAAAAGAGGCTTTATTTGAAAGATAGTGGCAACTCAGATGCTTGAGGAGCAGAGAAAGACCTTCCACAATGCTCAGGAAAAAACAGGCCAGCCAAAGACAGGGAGTCCTAGAGCTAAGGTACTCGATGGGTCGCCTCTGAAGACACTCTCTTTTCTTCATCAACCTCTCAAGAGTGTGAGAGACCAGATCAAAGAGTCAGAGTGACCTGGCTCAGGCCCTTAGAGGGATGCCGCAGTCTTCTGTGGCCAGGAGTGGTGAGAAAAAGGACTTTCCCCACAGGGAGTCTGGGTGCAGTTGCTGGACAAAGGAGCCAAAGGGTGGGTGTTGGCCACAGAAACAACAACGACGGCTGGAGGGAGGGGGCTGTTAATAATTACATGGTATAGAAAGATCAGGTGGAGTCAAGAGGTGGGTCTCAAGTTCCGGAGAGCGCTGTAACTCAGTGGTTGCATCAGCACCCGGCACAGAAGGCATGAATTGAGCAGCAAGGAAACAGCAGGACTCTTCTGTTCCGCTAACCTCCACTTTGGCCAGTTCATTTAAAATAAAAATAAAAAGCCTATTTTTATGAACTCAATGGAAAACCAGATTAATTTTCATCATGTTTTTAGAATTGTGTTCTATTTGATATACACTTATATTTGGGTAAACTGGTGTTTACAAAAGAATGTCAGAGAAGCCGCACAGATTTCACCCTGACTTGAACTTAAGATACCATTCACAGAGCTAGTAATACAACTCAACAGGTAAAGATGCTTGCTGCTCAGCCCGACAGCCTCAGTCTGGCTCTGGGACCCACATGATAGCCGAGAACCAACCTTCACAAGCTGTCCTTTGGTTCCCACATGCAGGTGGTGGCACCCATGCAGGCTGTGGCACCCATGCAGGTGGTGGCACCCATGCAGGCTGTGGCACCCATGCAGGTGGTGGCACCTATGCATGCTCACAGATATGGACACCCAAGAAAAAGTAAATAGGTTAAAAAAAAATAAGTAGATGTGGGGCTGGAGAGTTGGGTCAGCAGTTAGAGTACATTCTGCCCTTGTAGACATACTGAGTTGCTTCTCAGCATCCATGTTAGACAGTTCATGACCTGTAGCTCCTGCCCCAAGGGACCCAGTGCCCTCCTGCACTCATTCCTGCACACATGTATGCACACATAATTAAACAATTTTAGTATTCACACATCTTTAAAAAATGTTTACTGAGATACACTGTTCTTTCTGATTTTTTTCCACGCCCTCATTTCTTTCTTTGCTAGTTCTTGGTTCGCAACCAGCAAGGATGATGAGTGGTAGCAACCTCTGACATAGGTGGAAATTGAAAGTAATGATTCAAACCAGAGGGGCTGTGCAGAAAGCCTCCACTGGGTGGCAGGAAACAGGGAAAGTCAGAGCCTGTTTTGTTTTGTTTTGTTTTGTTTAAAGACAAAACAAACAACTCACAGTGACCAATCCATGAAAATCATTCCTAATAATAGCTCATGGTAGGCAATTCCCTGGGGGGAAAAACCATTGGTGTGCTGAGAAAATGGGAGTGAAAATGCACAGCGTCTGGACACGTTTCTCTAGGCGATGGTGCTTTGGAGTTTGCCCTGTGTGCCATGTACATTGATTAAACCCAGAATATATGCTGGCCATTTTTGACCATCATTTACCGTATTGATTTGTTAGCAAGGGAACTGTAATAAAAAAGCCATTGATTTACTGTCCTTATTTGCTTATGGGCTTTTTTTTTTATTATTAATTTTTCACTTTTTCTTTCTCTTTTGGGGATCATTTCTTCTAGACAAATGCTGTGCTTCGTGAAGTTAAAAGAGAGGGGCTCCCTGTGGAACAAAGGAGTGAAATTCTCACTGCCATCCTGGCCCCAATCACCGTGCGCCAGAATCTGAGGAAAGAATGGCACGCCAGGTTCGTACTGCCGGGAGGTGGGGTTTGCTGTCCCTGACCTGGCTCAGCTTGTCCCTCTCATTTGTGGGGCCATAGGAAATGAACCAGGTGATGACATTCTGAGCTGAAGTTAGCTTTCCTGCCTGTGGTAACCTCATCGACTATAACGATGACCGACGTTGTCCATATGTGTGGACAAGTCTTCCTCAAGTGTAACATTTAGCCTGCAGGTTTGCATCTTGACCGTAATGCAGCTTAAGTACCTGATGCCCAAGCACCCTTTCTGATCAGCCGTCTGAAGTCTAGCTTTGTTAGGCAGATAGTGGGAAAGCCATGCAATGCACTCTCACTACCTGCACGGGGACAGAGTGTTTGGAAACTGTGCTTATTGGTCTGCCTCCTTTTCAGAATTGGCTGAGTAGAGATCATTTTTGCTTCAACCTGCTTTGTTTGTGCGTGGGGGTACCTGTGGTTAGAAAGCTGCTACTATGGAAGGTCTGTGCAAGTCATCAGTTCTGACGGAATGTGTTTGCCGAGGAAGTCCAGTGTCATCTTCCTGAAAGAGAGTTGATGTCTCCGAGGTCGGAGCTGGCTCCTCCACATGTTGGGTTTCTTCTGCGTGTGTAGCTATTAAAACTACTGAGCTCTTTCTCCTTCTCTGCACAAGAGCAAGAGGAGTCAAGAGGTGACACTGTGTTTTATTCCAACATCCTATTTGATGCTTAGAAATTCTCTGTGCCTAGGAATCAAAGAACATTTTCATCTAGAGCCATAATATTCTCATACTGCAGAATTTATAATAATTGATAGCCGTACCAGTAATTACAAGCATAAAATAGATGTGTTTGAAAAGGCATGAAGACAGGAGCAGCATTTTCCAGGAAATGCAGTGTGAACTATTGCTCCTCCCTAGGTATCAGAAGCTGCATCCTCAGCTGCATGGTCTCTGTCTAATTCCGGACTTGTGTTTCAGGGGAGCATCACGTCGTCAGTGTTGCCCCCCTCATACAGTGTGGTTATAGTAAACGAGCTTTCAACAGCAGTGACTAAAGAACAATTTACCATTTAACTTGCAGTAATGAAATTTTGGCTTTTTTATGTTACCATTATTATATTTGTATTATATTTTATTAAATAATGGACTACCAGCACTGGGGCATCAGAGAGGTTTCTTTCTCTCTCTTTGCCACTTCCTCTCTTCTCCTTGGTGCTACTTATTAATTCAGAAAGGAGAAGAAGACTGTGTCCGCTATATTCTTTCTCCCACGCCCTTCCCTCTGAGGACCTCACAGCCCTGGTGCGCGTTCCCCAGGAGCGGCTGTCTTTTGCTGGGTGCATATAGTTTGTTACCAGTAATTTCCTATGACATCAACTCGTTAGACAGCGTGGCCGAGATGGCCTGTTTAAATGGAGTCTGGCTTCAGCATTTCTGGCCCTTTACAGCTAACAGTTTAATCAGGAGCTGGAGCCAGTGTTGAAGTTGATGTAGTCTAGTATCTGAAACAAAATTTCGCAAGTCCTTTGTGGCAGAGGCGGAGGGAAGTAGGGGCTCAGCCGCTGACACTGTGCAGGCCCTCTTAAAACCAAACACCTGAAAGAAAATTTCAAGAGGTCGGTGTCCTGAGAGCTCCAAAGGCTAAGTGTCCTCGGAGTATTAAATAACCGTGTTCCTCCCCCACCCTTCTGCGCCCCCATTTGATGTTTCCCATCTCAGTGCCCTATCTCAAAGCCCCATCCATATGAGCCGGATAAACAGACGGTCACCATATCCCTCTCTTTTCTCATCAAAGCCCTGCCCAGCGTCTGGCACAGGCTGGGCCTTGCGTGGCTGTCCAGCGGGTGGTGGTAAAAGTTATAAAGCATCCCCGAAAGTGCCTCTCTCCCTTGCTGCCTGGATTTTAAAGATGGGCTTATTGTGTGCTTAAGAATTACCCAAAGAAAAGGAAAGAAAGGAAAAGAAAAGAAAACAAAACTGTGCTTTAACAGAAAATAATTAGCACTCGCCAGAGGCCAAGCAGTAGATTTCAGCCTTTACCTTCATCAAAGCTATCAGGGGACCAGTTAGATTAGATAATAGATTTTTTTCTCTTCAGAAAGTTGCACCTGGATGACTCTAATTTGCTTATAATATACATTGAGCTGTACAACTTCAAGAATCTAGTTAGCCCAGCTCCCACTGGCAGTCACTTCAGTGCCACCGGTCTTCCTATGTCCTTTCTTCAGCAGGTTCATCTGCCATCCTGATGACCAGAGTACATTTCCAGTGAAACTTGTAACTTAGTCATAAAACATGTGTCCCCCTCTCAGACCAGGAGTGGATCTATTGTCTGGGACTCCACATGTCTGAAACCAAAAGCATATGTTCTCTGTCATTTAGCTGCCTGAGGAAAGTGTCGATTCTGCAGTGACTTGGGGGTAACTGAGTTTGTCACAGTGTCACACAAGCCTGTGATTCTAGAGGCACTTCTGAACGCAGTTGGATTTCCTTCCCCAAACTTGATAATCTTATAAACAGCCCTCTCCAAATAGGCTTATTAAGGCTGTCCATTCATGTCCCCGTCAGGAGCACCGTGTGAATGCCGGGCAAGTGTTAACAGAAGAGGTACCGAATTTCTGAAGCTTTGCCTTTGTTTATACAGTCCACTCTGCCTGACAGACAGCTTGTTATAGCTTTTAAAGAACGGGGCAAGCCCTCTGATCTGACCCCTTCTTGACCTCCGCAGCCCAGAGGTCAGTCTGCAGCTAATAAAACCCAAAGCTCTTAGGGTCTACTGTAGGAGCAGGCAGAAAAAGAGCAGCTGCCAGCACTGAGGATCCCAGGATCGGCTGCTTTGGGGTCACTGTCTGATAATGAAAATGATTACCAAATTATATGGAAGTTTAACCGCAATAGTGAGAGAGTGGAGGGTGGAGCCCAGCGTATTAGGTTTGATAAATGAACTGTGAAGAGGCCCATCTGGCTCTCAACATCTTTTCTCCCCCTCTTTCCCTACCAAAGGGAAACATTTTAAAATAACAGCAGTACATATAGACTCAATGACCCATGCAAGGAGCTGGAGTGGATTAAGATTTAATGGTGACAGTAGACAGAATTATCATTTGAAAAGTACACCAAAGAAAAGGTACAGTTTAGTGTCCACGCTTGACTTGTTTTTCTAGATAAAAATCTAGAAATCAGTGCCTTGGTTTATTTTATACAAATCCGCAGCCTATGCCGAGGCATTCATGGGATAGTTACCCACGCTCAGCTTCAGGAGGGAAACAGGCCCCCTTTGCCTTGAACATGTCAGAATAAGTACCAAACATTTTGTTTCTTCCTGCTCACTCAGTTTCAGTGTTGGAGGTTAGTGAAAATGCTTTACAAAAAGAGGGTGGACATCCATTTCAGTAGCTGGCCTCTCTGCATGTTGCAGCGCTGGGTCTGTGCATGGTTCATGGGCACTATTGTATTCCAGCTAAGACTTGGCAATTTTTCTGGATCAGATGAACTGTTTATCCAGTGTGTGAAGTTTTCCCCCCTATGTTCACTCTGCGAAAGTGTAGTGGCCTGCCTCGGGTGTGAGGCTGGAGACCGCCCCGCCCTGTTCTTCTCTGCAAAGATGCTGTGCACATCACGACTCTGCTTTCTGAGACAAGAATGGTTTTTTACTCAGCAAGCATATGTGCGTATTTTGTGTGCTTAACTATGTGCAAAATATCACACACAATCCCGTGTGCTCTGTAGCCGGTTCCATGGGGATGGGAACATGACAGGCTTCCAGAAGGGCAGCAGAAGGCAGGTAAGGGGAGTGTGCTCTGTGACCTGCTCAGCAAAGTATGCCATCGTAGAGGTCTTAAAAAGATTAGCATGCTGTGGCACCGAAGACCCTGACTCTGAGCTATATTGTCGCTGTAATAGAAGCCTCACTTAGACTGTAATTGTATTGAAATAGAAACAAAAAGCTACTAGACATTACATGTTTGGGGTTGACTTGACTGTGTGTGGGGAGGACGACGTGGGGGGGGGGGGTGGGGGGAGGGAAGGGTCCGGCTGAGCACTGAGTACGCAAGAGCGAGTGCGCGGTGCTGCTCCCCAGTGGACATTGTTCCTGTAGGAGGAGGAAGCACGATGCTGCAAGCAAGGCCATTAGGGGATCTTCCAACTTGAGATGCAATCCAAAGAGAACAAAATGCTGCATGACCTAAAATCACTGTTGTGAGGTACACAGTGAGTGACTTGAAGTATCTGCCCAAGGTTGTGCAGTCCTCACTCTGTCTAGTCACAGCACACTCCCTACCCAAAACAAAACCCTGATATCTGGGAAGAGCCACTCCCAACTTCCCCCTTTTCCTACAGTCATTGGCAACCACTAATTTATTTTCTGTTCTAAAGATTTGCCTATTATGAACAATGTTAGAAATAGACACAAATTTGTCTTCATCCGTTTAGCATAATTTCAGAGTTCATCCATGTCAAAACATGTAAATACTTCATTCTTTTTGGTGTTGAATAATATTCCATTGTATGAATATGCTCTATTTTATTTAATAAGTTGCAGCTATTGGACATCTGGTGGTTTATATTTGGGACTATTATGAATAATACACCTCTGAGTATTTGTGTGCATATTCTGGTAGGAAGTTATGAAAAGGCATACCATCGGTCTGGGAATGCCGTTCAGTGTAAATGAACCTCAGTTTGTGCAAGGCCCTGGATTTTCACACTTATGCACATATATGTGCACGCACATACACATGTCTCTGTGTGCACCTGTGTACACACATGCTAGATGATATTTCTTCTCTGTTGACTTGACTCAGTGCGTACATTTGTTTCTTTATCACAGGTTAAGCAGAGTATCCGTCAGCTTGCTTGACACTCAGAACACCCACAAATGAGATCGTTGTAGCATTTAATAGTCTCTCCCATTGCATTAATGCCCTATCCCAGCAAGGGGCCTAGACGCTGTTCATGGTGTATGCCTGGCATCTGCCAAGGCACCTGGTGCTCCAACTGACTGAGTGAAATCACTTCCCCAGCCTACGTACTTTGTGTTTTTTGTGGTGTTTTGTTGTTGTTGTTGTTGTTGTTGTTGTTGTTGTTGCTGCTTGTCCTTAACCTTGCTAAGTCAGGACCTTGAGCTTAGAAGAGAAGGGAGAACCCTGATATTGGAAAGGAATATGAGTTACTTCTCTGACCTTGTCAAGAGAACGCTCGCAGCTGGGAAGAAGGCAAGATCCTGAATTCAAAACTTTGAAAGAAGACACCAAGGGGCCCTGATAGGACCAGGACAAAAACCATGGCCTCATCTTTGAGCCAGCCATTCCTAATTTCCTGCCCTGAGTAGAAGAGAAGTGGACATTGGTGAGAAGATGATGCGTCAGGGAGGTTGGCTCCAGCCCTACAGGCCACATGAAGGTCATGCCTCTGAGTCTTAGTGACTTCCCATTTGGGCCACAACTCATCTCCAGTTGTGGTAACAATATGTGTGGTCAGTCACTAGCCCTTAGGCTGCCCTGAGAGGCTGAGACAGTAGCTACCTACTGAGATAAACAATGACCGTGTCATCTGGCCATATCCTTCATGCTCCAGAGAGTGGCCGATTCTTTGGGAAGTTAGTCAGTTGGACACTAGGAGTTTGAGCATGAGTTTGTAAGTCACTGTTCTTTCCCTAGATGAATCTGTCCTGGCTGAGGGGTGCACAGGGACATTTGAGAAGCTGGGAGGCACTGGCCTACCAGTCTCCATTAAAAAAAAATTTTTTTAAATCCTTTAATGCATCTGTCTTTCTCCTTTAGTGGTTGCAGTCTCTGCTATCTACCGCCCTCAGCAAAAGATGTCCTTTTGTGTTTCTGAACCAGATTACTTCATAAAACCTGATAACTCCTTAAAACCTCCTCATAAATGTGTAGGGATTGAAACCTTATATAAGAGTAGAGCAAGGACTGAATGAACGAAGAGCTGTGTTACCTTTTGTCCAAGATACTTGTCTTAGGCGGGCAATGTTGTTACTGCCTTTGCCGTTGTTACTGTCATCATATGAACAGTTTTATGGGGACAGAAGCCAACTGGCTTCTGCACATCTTATAAAATCAACATGTGCACCTGAGCTTCTGCCCACTTACTGATTGTGATTACTTATTGGCTGTCCCTATGGGCAGTACTTCTTAACTTTCTTGAGGAAATATTGATTCAAATATTTATTTATCCAACAAACGTTTCCTGGGGTCCTGCTGTTTTCCACACCCTGCTCCAGGCTTTGGAAGCATAGCAGTGGACATAAGTGAAGAGCACTCCTCTCTTGCAGAGCTTCTTTTGGGGGGCGGAGGGGAGGCACAGGTAGTTTCTCCAGAGGAAGCCTGCATAGCGTGTCTGCAAAAATGTCCAGAGCTGAGTGAAGGATGCTCAACAGAACTGAGCCAAAGCCATCCCATTCAGGTTCAAGATAGCAAATTGTCCTGTGTGACCTTCCTGGTAAACGGTCACTTTTGCCTTTGGGCTTGTAGAGGTGCCCACAGAACTCCAGCCTTCCTAGGAGCACAGCTGACGGCTGGCACATTCATTGCCCCTTTGACTACCAGCTCCCTGGCTCCAACTTACTTTACCAACCATCTGCCACTGTTCAAGCCTTCACTTTAAGAAAGGTTTCCGTTCAGTCCAAGTGTTGTATCAGGGAAACCCCCCCTTAAGAGAGAGCTTGAGAAACCACACCTTTGTCATAGGTGTCAGGGATCATGGGTGACAATGCACTCTGCTTTATCAGTGGTTGTCATTGTTGTTGTGACTGCTGTCAGTCACATGTTGGCTAGATTGAGTTCCTGGCTGGTATGAGGTTCTTTCCTAGGCCCCGGGGCAGCAGTTGATGAGTAACAGTTGATTAGGAGAAATGGGTTATGTAACATAGGACAACAAATACTCAGAAAGAGATTGAGTCATGACTTCTGGAAACCCAGGTCCCAGGGAAGGAAGATGGGGCTTCTGCTCAGGTGTTCTCCAGTGACTCACAGTAGGTGAGCCACTGCTGGCTGCTAGTGGGTCAGCAAGCTCCCTGTCCTTGAAAATAAGTAGGAAAAAAAGCAATCCATGTGTGATATAGGTCCTTATTAGAATCTTTGTTACCCTCCCCCAAGAGATTTCTCGTTCTCAGTTTTGAATGTGAAACAAAGTAGTGTCTCCCTCTTCCCAGAGAAAATTGTATGAATATACCATAGTGACTGACTGTAGATTCTGAGTCACACTGGCAGGGTGTAAATCTTGGCTCCATGTTCATAATTAAGGAAGGTACAATTGAAGATTACAATCAGACAAGCTACTTAACTGCCTCTGAACCTCACTTCCCCCATCTGTAATTTGCCTGTTCCATAGGGTGGATGTGAGTGTAAAATACCTAGGACAAGTACCTGATACACACTAAGTACTCCGCCACAGGTCACGTGAGTCTGAAGGAGAATGGCCCCCGTGGGCTCCTGTATTTGAGTGTTCTATTCCCAGCTGGCAGATTGTGTAGGAAGGATTAGGTGCAGCACTGTGTTGGAAGAGTTGTGGCCTTGTTAGAGAAAGTGTGTCAATAGTGGTCGGACTTAGAGGTCTCAAAAGCCCATGCCAGGCTCAGTCTCACTCTGCCTCCTTCTTGAGGATCAAATGTAGGCTCTGAGTTACTGCACCATGCCTACCTTCCTGTCACTCTGCCTCCTGCCATGGTGGTCATGGGCTAACCGTCTGAAACTGTGAGCAAGTCCCCAACTTGCTAAGTGTTCTCTCTCATACGCTGCCTTGATCATGGTGTCCTCTCAACAGCAATGGAACAGTGGCTAAGGCAGGTCAAAAGAACAAAGAGTGAGCCCCCCACCCCCCCCTTTCAAACTGCCCTCCCCTTTGACAAAGTACCCTGATGCAAACCCCACCCTAATCACGGAGGCCTGGTGCAGCTGAAGGAGTGTGGAGAGGAACTCTAACCGGTAGGCCTGTGCTAAGCATTTGCACCTGGAATTGGCAGGTGTCGATCTGGGAGTAAGAATCAAGGCGGTTCACAGACACTCTGGATCTTCTCCTCTTCACCTAAAATCGGGTGTCTTGATCCGCATGGCCCTCGAGGCAGATGGCATCTCCCAGGTTGGAGAAGAGGCTCTAGAGAGCAGTAAAAGTAGGCATGACTTTCTCCGTGCTTCTCTTGAAATCTGGGGTGGAACCAGTGGGAGCAGCTAGAACTAGTTGAGAACACCCTGTGTGCTCTCCATGAGCACACATAGGACATGGAGCACCTGGCCCAAGGCCACAGCTAGTCCATAGCATCAAGCCACCAAGCCCAGCTCATCTGCGAGGAGCACAGTGACAAAGCTTTGCCAGCCACTCGCATGGCTCCTGTGTCGATGACGTCATTCTCACATACAGGACTTCCTTCCGGTCCTTCAGGAGCTTCCCCAGTGTGGAGATTAGCAACAGTGCATCTGTGAATACATGTCTCCTCTGCTCCCTGCACACACCTCGGCCTTCAGCTGTGAGTGCATCTCTTTACGAGACAGTCGCTGTATGACTCGCTGCCATTAATCTTTTACAGGAAAGTTTCCACCTCTTATAGCTGTGTTGTCTCTTTTATATTGATTACAATCCTTTTAGAAGGTAGGCGAGTGGGGAGGAGGATGAAAACGTCAAGGTTTAGCCTCCAAGAATCTGTATACCCTCCAGGTCAAGTAATTTTGGGGCTGTGTTAATCAAGGCTGACTCGAGCAGGTGCCCTAAGGTGAAAGGGTAGAAATGTATCTGCTCCATCAGGGGTTAGTCAGCAGCTGTACAGTGTGTTTATAGCTAGCAAACAATTTACTACATGTGCAGGATAGGAAATTTATTCTATCTCAGGGGTGTCCCCAGTGTATTTTACAAATTTCCTCTGTAATGAATATTCCAGGTTATAGATAAAAGTTTAGCTGGCTTTGGTTTTTGAAGGTTCTGGGGGAGGGGAGAGGAACAGCACCGTTGGCCTGTAGGGGACACTGTTGCATCATTTATCAGAACTTTCCATTATCTTGTCCTAGGACAAAAACAAAACAATCAGAAAATAAAATAAAAATAGGCCCGGCACCTTAAAACTGCTCATTCAAGTCATTCCAGGGGTCCCAGTGTTAGGTGTGATCATGGCCTCCCCAGGGTTACACGGGCAGCGCAGGACTTAGGCGGGCACAGACAGAAATCACTTGCCACGTGAGGAAACATGCAGCGATTGGCATGGCTTCTGATTAGCCTCCTCTGGCTTCACCCCTGGACTTTCTAACATAGTAAACATTCATGTGTAGTTGGTCACCTTTGTTGCTTTCTGAACTATGCCCACTAAGTGGTATTCTAAGTGTATGCCTTGAGTGCTAGAACAGCCTTGTTAGAAATTTTAATTCTCTACTTTTTATGTATCCTTGTCTTCACTGGCAAAGGTGCTTTTTGTTTTGTTTTAATGCAGTCATATTTTCATGAACAGGTCCCCTGTGGCGCTCGGCCTGAGCTCTAAGTACACTACCCAGATCCCAGATAGCTCCTGGGCTATCCTTGGTTTGCGCGTCCACCCGCTTGCCCCCTGGATTTGCCAATAAACTTTCTAGCTCCCTGCCCAGCTCTGGCTTTTTCTGTCCCTGCACCTGAGGCCTTCAAGGTGATTGTGAGGAAGCCTCAAAAAAAAGCCTGGGTCCTGCCGAGCGTGTGTGCACACCAAGCACACTGCTAGCTTCCTTCACTCCCAGTTTCACCATCAATTATGCCATGTGTTTCGTCCAGTTGGCGTTACCCTCCCAGTGTTAATTATAACCTACAAGACTGTTAGAGTTAATTTTATAGCAAGCATATTGTCTCTTCAAGGCTCTGGAGCAGCTCATAAATTATCTTGAAGGTAAAATGTAACTTGGGGAACCAGTTATGAAAATTCCATCCATCTCGCTTAGGAACTGCAGCTGCTACTGTCAGCTGCCTTGCCGCGGCATTGTGAAGGAATTATGGTGGGTCAAGTTTAAGAGGGTAGGCCCAGGCTGTCATGGAGGAGAAAGGCTGTCCTGGCCCTGTCAGACAAGTGCCTTCTGCCAATCCCTGGTGGTTTCACTTTGTAGGCAGGCAGAGGCAGGCAGCACAGGTGGACAGTCCCCAAGCTGTCTGTGTTGATTACTTTACAGAAACTTGCAGGTAGGCAGGGCGAGAGACCTTTCCTCCTCTCTGTTGTCATGATGTTAGGCATCATCTGCAAAGTGTGAGAGAAATAACTTTATAACTAACCTGGGCTTGGTCTAGGAGCCTGGCCAAGCACCGAGGAGGAATCTCCCAGGGCCAGCCCCTCCATCAACCCCTTGCTGGCCTCACACACAGCGATTTCTATCTTACAGAAGCCCTAGGCTTGAGTGAGCATTTTATTTGTGGTTGTTATTTTTCATATAATCTGATAAAGTGATACTTCACTGCGAACGTACTTGAAAATTGCCAACTAAGTAAATTAGCGTGTTATCTTATTGGGATAATAAACACACTCCTTTTCTGTTTCCTCACCCGAAGTTGAAGCTTTACATTTCAGCCCTCGGGGCTTTAGCATTATTATTTTTAATGACTGAACACAAGTCTTTCATTTAGCTTGTTTGTATAGTCACTGTAAATGATCTTTCGGCTGCGGGTTCTCCATTTGCCTTTCTGCGTGTTATGCCAGCCTTAAAAGCTTTGAGGGGGCCTCTGAGAGTTGGGAGCTGTTCTGAGCACAGCATCTCCTAGCAGCACTGGGAACAGGCTGTGGCAGAAAAGTCGGAGAGAGTGTGTTAGGAAGGTATACCTGTGCAGATGTGCATAGAGTGTGGGTTTGAGTGAGGTGTACACACACTGTTGTGGCTGGCAGGTGAGAGCCCTCAGCAGTGTATAGTAACAGCCTCTCTGCAGGCTGCTTCTGTCGCTTTTCTGCCGAGTGTTTCTGGGTATTTTGATTGCATCCATGCATCTACTAGCTTCTGAGGTAGTGATGCCTAAGACCACTGTCCCAGAGTTCTCTAGATAAGCTAAGGATACCTGGCTCTGAGGGCCAGCAGGGCACTCTCAGGTAAAACGCTGCCCAGTGAGGCCCTAGGCTTGATGGAGGAGGTATTTGAGCTCTTGCTGACCAGGCATGAGAGTTGGATATGCGCCTTTTCCATTAACTGCTAATTCAGTAGCAAACCAACTGTCCTGTCTGGATGGCCTGGCTATGACTGAGATGGATGAAGTCATAGAGCGGGGGTTGAGGTGAGGGGGTGAAGGGAGCCCCGTTTAGCCCTGCAAGGAAGACAGATTCGTGTTCCTGGGTCTTCCCTGGTTTCAAGAGGAAAAATGAAGCCATATGAATGTACTTCAGGGGTTTACCAATTACTGAAATGTTTACAGCCAGTTCAAATATTTGTAATTATTATTTATGCTTATTAAAAACAAATCTGAAGCTGGTTGGTGTGAGATTTCTGATACAGAACGGACGTCCTCACTGCTTTGAATTACAAGCGCCTCCACTTTTTCACAAGATGGTAGTGACTCTAGCCAGGAGGCTGTACCCCATCTTGTGGGTACTGTCACTGCAGGTACTGTCACTGCAGACTTGTGACATTCTTCCCTGTGTAGCTTCTCACTCCGAAGAAATGTGCATGTGTGTTTTATTTAATTTTTGTGCCTTGATTTTGACAGTGTTGCGAGAGAAAGGATATAAGAGTTTTCAGATGCGAATGAGACGGAGGTGGTACTTGTTGTCACATTAAAAAGGATGTCTGCAAAAGGCTAGTGGTTTCAACTCTGATGAAGGGTTTGGTTTTGGAAAAGAAGGGCGAGGACCTCACTGCCAAGGAGGGATCATTTCTCCTGTTGAGTTCTGGAGCTCCTGCCCTGACCCCAGCCCCTGCATGGGGGGTGGGGCTGCTTGTCCAAGCACAGGAAAGCTACCACAGGCATCCTGTGGTCAGTATAACCTTGTAGTGCCTAGTGCCATTGCTCCAGACTGCTAGGTTCATAAAGGTGTGGTTTGGGAAGTGTGTATGTGTGTGTGTGTGTGTGTGTGTGTGTGTGTGTGTGTGTGTGTGTGTGTGTGTGTGTGAGACATCTGGAGAAGAGAAAAATGAAATGATTGCTTTTCTTTACTAAAGAGAACAGAGTAAGCCCAAACCTTGGCTACCACTAAAGTCAGCTGTTACGCATGCGTGGTTAAATTTCACTATAAATATTTCATAAGGGTCATTAGAATGGAGCCAGGTTGCCATCAGAGCCCCAACTGTACCAAAGGAACCATTTCGTTAAAATAAGCCAGCACTCCCCAAGAAACACACATTTCAATGGCAAAATGAAAATAAGTCAGAAACCCTGTGGAAGAAATGTCTGTATCAATGTTTCTAATCTCTGCATGTATAGATTTGTAGTGTGGCGGTGGGGGGGCGGGGAGAACAAAGAAGTAACATAAAATAAAACACCCCCAAGAGACTTTATTTTGGTTGAATGAGACTACGTTGTAAAATGGTCTGTAAAGCCAAATCCATCCTTGCCCAGTGTGTTGGCAGCTTTTTGGATAAATAATGTCTTTTCCAAAATGTGTGTGTTTGAAAAAAGGAAGAGGAAAATTAAATAGCAAACTGTGTCTCTCTGGGTTGTTGTCAACCCAGAGAATCCTAGGAACAGCATTCAGAGATGGGGAGCTTGTTGGCTCTTTGGGCAAATTACAGCACTGTGCGCCATCAGAGTACATCAAACACCAACTTTCCTTCCTTCCCTCCTCCTTTTTTCTTTCTTCTTTTTCTAGTAAAAGTTCATTT
Organism: Acomys russatus; assembly: GCF_903995435.1. Taxonomy (NCBI): domain Eukaryota; kingdom Metazoa; phylum Chordata; class Mammalia; order Rodentia; family Muridae; genus Acomys; species Acomys russatus. Next base: position 17,579,090 of record NC_067162.1, read on the forward strand.
AAGCATTTTTTTTTTTAAGTGTCACACAGTGTATGTATGAGGTTCTAGAGGCATGTGCCAGAAAAAAAATATGTAAAGAGACATTTTATACAAAACTTAATCCACAGTCACAGATGGTCCTGCTCAGGTGCTATTTTAATTATGAAGTAAAAACAGCCCCCACACAGTAGGAAGCCATCTTAATAAATGGAGCAGAGCTTTTGTCTTCAGGCGTCAAAAGGGCTCGTTACTGAGGAAGTAAAACACCTTGCGTTATTGGGGAGAGTCTCAAAATGAGTGAGACGTTTGAAGAGAGCAAAATAACGGATTCTTGATAATCATATGGGCATGCTGGGAATGCTTTGCAAGAAGGCCACTCCGGACTCCCTTAGTTGGAGTGATTTAATTGATGCATTTTCCAGTGATAAATGCTTGCCATCATATAGTTCCAGAATCAGAAGGAACATAAACACAACTGTGAATATAGTTTTAAGATTTGAATCCCAAACCCAAGTATTTCCTCACAGTTCCCAAACCTGAAGGGCCGCATTGCTCCTCAGGTGAAAGTGTCTAGAGGGACCAGTGGTGCTTCAAATGGCACATTCACTCGTAGCTTGACTCTACACTGCACCAGCGGAACAGTCTTCTTAGGAGATACTAGCAATCCGTTATAATAACACTTTGCTGTCTCTCCTGTAGTGGGGAATTGTGAGGACCTCATGTTAGGACCTCAGTGTCCTGACATAGTTAATTATCCATAGATAATGGTTTTCAGCCATCGCTGTTGTGAGAGATACAGCTTTGTTGTTGAGGGGTTATTAGAGGTTTGCGGACTCAGGTGCGGCACACCTAGGCACTTTCCTACCGAGGCAAGCAGCTGTGTTTTCCTTACCGTATTATACATCACAGAGAGCCTCTCATTTATTATGGCTGGGCTAATGATGCAAGCACAAACCTTTATGTCCCACTCTATATTGTGATAATACATTTGCTGTAGAAATGTTAGCTTGTTTTTCACAAGTAATTAATCTTTCCTCGTGCCAAATGTATCACGTGAGACTAAGTTAGTACAGGGGTCAAAATACATGTAAAGCACTCTGCAGAGATTGAATGAGCCCATTGGATACTGTCTATTTTCTTCTTCCTTCAAATAGGCCTCCTCTCTCTCCAGGCCTCCCTAGACAGTGTTCAGATGGCCAGGAACTTAGACATGGAAGAAGGGACAGTTTCAGTCCCCAGAGCTGAGGCAAGAGTGTGAGCTGACTCTGTGCTAAGTGACATAAGCCTAATGGCAGGCTGTATAGTCCCAAGGCCTTGGAACAGTTGTGCCGGTGACTGTGGGCTCGAAGGTGTCTCCTAGCCCATCTGGTATTATGAGCCCAGGGTCTGCTGATATCCAAGTACCCACAACAAACTGACAAATGCTTTTTACTTTTTAAAGTTATATAATTTGCTTCACTGGAGTTGGGGGGGGGTGTAAAATAACTTAAATGTACTTTTAGAATTTTTGAAATATACAATATATTACTAATAACTGTGGTCTCACCCTGCTATTCAATAAATATCAGAAATTGTTTTCTCTTGTCTGCCTGAATATTTTAGTTTAGGTTAGGAAAGGACAATCCACATATTGGATCCATGGTTCTCAAATAATATTGCTTGACTATAAGGCTAAAATCACTGTGCATTTTTGAAGGTTTTATTTAATAAGTGATGCTAAAAATACAATGATGTAGGTAGTTTATAGATGCAGCTAAAATAGTGATGGTCGATCACATTGTCAACACCGAGGGCCTGCTGGCCTTACCAATTATTTTGCTCCAGAAATCATGTACCTCAGTCATAATTGTGCTGTGCTTTCTAAGAAACATGGTCATGCGGAGGGGATAAATAGCAGCCGCTAACTCCTGAGTCTTCCCGTATCTTTCCATAGCTCCTTACTTCCTCCATACCGTGTTGCAGCTCAAAAAACTAAGACCCAGGAAAGCTCTGAAATTTACCCAACACAGGTGCACATTCTAAGTGTCCAGGCCAGGCTTGTGCCCAGGCAGCACGTTCTGGTATCTTTTTAGTCACTTCATTTTTCTGTACCTCAGTAGTTTAAGAAATATTAGCCTCTGTCTACTAAAGAACAAATGTGGAGAAATGAGCAATGATGCCAAAGATACTGCCTGTCCTCGCCCACTTTTCTTAGGGCTCTGCCCAAAGCTGCTCAGGACTCTGCTAGGATTATCTTCTGTGACCTTGGCTTCCATGGCCTCCTGGATGCATTCTGTAACTGATGTCTTAAGACTTATGAGGAGGGAAGGAAGGAGGGAAGTGCAAGGAAATTGTAACCCACTCCCTTAAAACAGTCTGTGTTGCAAAGGCATACTACCCTTGTGCTTAGGCAAAAAGTAGCTTCGCTTTCCCCTGGTAGCTTCAGATCTGTGCAAGTAGCTTGTAATCCGATGGGAAATTTCAGTGGACACTCTCCAGTTCATAGTGTGGCTGGGTCCCCAAAATGAGACATGGCGAGTTAATCTAGAAGGTTCAGAAGTTGAACCAGAATTCAGGAACCCCACCCACAGGACAGGGTGCAGGTGGGAATGTAAGTTGGTTCCCTGGGCACACACAAAAATGCTTCTGTGGCTTTTGATTTATCTTGATCTAAAGACTCAGGGAAAATGTTCCAATAGGCAAGCGCTGTCATTACTGTCTTATCTGATGTTTTTCTGGGCCAAAGTATGTCATTTTCTTAAGTAGTATTTATGACATGACATTACACAAGGAAACCTGACTTGGGTGAGGTTTTAAGGTTTGGAGAAATGAGGAATCAGGGTACTTAAAACAACCAGCAAAAACTGTCCAATGAACATTTCTAAGCTACCATCCCTGTGGGCCTAGAGTCAACATCAACAATAATATAAAAATTATGAGATGTAGAACAAAATGGCTCCAAAAAAATTGATCCTTTCCCTCATTCCTGCTGGCAGCCAGAGGCTAAGACTCATATCTTGCACCATTATAATCTACAGCCATTTAATTTGCTAACAAGACTTAACTGATCTGGACCTGCAGTCTCCTCCTCCTCTTTAATCAAAACAAGAAGCATTTGGCTCTGGACAGTAAATGTTGCCTCTTTTCATTGTCCGGTCCCACCATTTTCTTTCTGGCAGGCTGAGATGAAACAGAAAGCTGATATTTGGAGCCACTGGAATTGCAGGCCTTGTAATTTAGAAATATCCATTTTATCCCGTGTAATTTCTTCTCTAAGATTCCTCAGTCTAAATCTGATACAGGTAGGAGCCAAGACAAACAGTAACCATTTATAGTCACCCAGACCAGTTTGGATTTCACTCTAATGTAAAGCAAAGAGAGTTTTTGGCTTCGTTTCAGGTGTGTAACAGGGGTAGAAAATGCATTTAAAATTTAGCAGCAAATGTTACCATATGTTTCCATAACAACTACAAACTTTTATGTCAGAAAGCAATCATATAAACACGGAGGAATCTTGGAACAGTAAACTATTAATTTACCAAATATAAAAATCCAGTATGAGGGGGTTTTATAGCCACAGAAGCCATGAGGGGCCTAGCATCCTGTGAATTTCTCCATTATGTGGCAGAAAATGCTGCTGGCTGGTTAAAATGAGCAGAGCTTTTAAAATTATAGGTGCAGCGCTGCTTCTCTACAACGTATTTTTCTGAAACAGTGTGTGGCGGTGCCAGCCATGGCTGATTTCTTTTACCACATTTAACTAGTAAAATAGCCGTGAATAGCTGTCCCATGCACATCCATAAAATGACTGCATTGGCCTCCTTCACCTGTGGCCTCAGCCTTAATGATGAGCACTGGGATTCTGCACAAAGTGCAGTGCCCGCTTAGAAGCTGGCTCTGACACTTGGCACAAAGTAGGTGTTGGTAGATTGTGGATGTATAGGAAGAAAATGCTCCGTTCTCTCTCAGCTCTAACAAAGAGAAGAAGTACCAGATCTGTTTGCGCACATCTTAAGAATGACGGGTTAGTTGGTGGTGTTACTGACAGTACTGCCAAGAAAAATTCAATGATCTTTGATTTCTGTGTGGGGCAAAGAAATCATCTTGCCAGGAGATGTGTTAGGATCATCTAGAGGAAATTCTTTTCTTCATTCTTCCTCAGTATGAGCAGTGAGTTGTGACTATTTTCCTACAATGTGAAAACAATATTCTTCTGTTATGTCAGGTGAGGTGACACACCCAGGCTGTCCTGACATGGGCTGTAACTGAAATAGTACTGAGCATACCGACCAGTGAAAGAAAGAAAGAAAGAAAGAAAGAAAGAAAGAAAGAAAGAAAGAAAGAAAGCCAAAGAGAAGTCGCTGAGCTGAAACCTCAGTGCATTCAGGCAGGGCCCGGTATCAAGGCTCGTCATGCCTTGCAAAGGCTGCATTTATTCTGAGGACATGGTGGGCCTCTTTCTATACCAGAAACCTAACATCACCTTTTCTAATCAGACTAATGAGACAGGTTCTCTCATTCCAACCAGTGCGTCATTAGACCTGCGTATTTTGGGCTAAAAAGCATCTCTTTAGGCACTGATGCCATTGGAATCTAGCCTTGCTCCAAGGGCTCCTTAGCTTAGGTCTGACTGTCCACTAGTGTGAAGATGGATGATGAGAAGAGGAAGGCGAGTGCCATCCATTGCTTCAGCAAGTGTCCACTGAGCACTCCACGGTGTCCGGCTCTAGGAAGACGAGGTGACCACAAGCCAGTCTGTTTCTTGTCTTGCTGGAGCTTACAGTCAGGAGGCGGAAGACAGACTGGAAACCAGTAAACAAGGAAGACCTTGTGAGATCAGAGAACTCTTTCTGTGCAGCAAAGGAAGCAAGTGGGTGATCTGAGAGGCATGGGGAGCTTCTAGGGGCAGCCCCCAAAGGATCTCCTGGGAAGCCTTATTGTAACTGAGTACAGAGAAAGAGGGAAGCCCAGAGACTGGGGAAGAGGTAAGTTGGTCCTCTAGCTGCAGGTGAGGTCAGTTCCTCGGGCTGGAGTGAGGAACCGTCATTTTGTCCTGGTGTTTGCTAACAGGCATTGACTGCAAATCCAACACCCATTAACGAAGTGGTACCCTGTTTGAAAGTTTCCTTAGGTGCAGTGGAGAAAACAACCTCTGTAATAATGAAGGTTATGATTTAGTTCTTGGGATGGGGTATAACTAAGATAAGTGATAAATTAAGTAGTGTTGACAATAAGTAAAATATGAAGTGAGCTGTTAATATGAACTGGGAGAGTTTCTATGGGAAGAAGACCCCAAATAGAGGTGCTGGGCAGTGCTGCATGTTGACACCACATACGTCTCCTTCCTTACAATGACTACAAAAGTGAATGTTGCCCTCTCCATGCTATTGAGGAGGAAAGCAAATCCAGAAAACGGAAAGGGGAACCCCCCTGAACCAGAAACATCATAAGGGTTTAAATAGTCCTATGATGGACCCTCCCCCCCTTTCTCTGTTGCTGTCGCTATGCTAAGCATCAAAGCAGAAAACAGGTATATTCTATTTTTAGGACTCTAGGGAGAACATTTTCTCAAATTCAGCCAGTAAAGTCAGCTACTGAATGACAAAGGAAGTAGACCCTGTCCTCAGAAGAGCAGAGAATTCATGGAAGAAGTAGGTACCATGTGTGACTTTGTGGGGTGGATAAGGACACAAGGCATAAAGACCCTGGAGGCAGTGCAAAGTAGAATATGTCCCAGCCAGTGTGATTCCCATCAAAGATGCCAGAGCCCTAAGCCCAGTGTTGCCCCTCTAGGAATTACAACTGCACTTGAAATTTGCGTCTTTGTGTCATAAATGTTTGCTTCATAGATCCTCCCTCTAGAAAGATGGTGCCTGGGTGCCCATGGGTCAATTTAAATAACCATTTTCCAACTAAGCATAAACCCTGATACAGGTTTTTCTACTCCCTGGCTTCAGTGGGACTGGCATTTCTGACAGACGTGTAAACAGATGTAAGCATTGTTGCTAATGGCAGGTGATTATAAGAGTCATGGGGCCAAGGTAATTGAAGCATGATTTGATAGGAGTGTTCAGCAATGTGGTAGTTCAGAGTTTGAAATACCTTTGCAACACGCTTTATCCCCCACACTTGGCCTAGGGATCATCAGTTACTTTTATTCTTCAGAGTACAGGTCTTTGGGACTAGAAACTGTTTTGTCTGAATCCGTCCCTAATTCATTACAGGGCTCCAGAACACAGTGGCCACTGGACTATGTGGGACTCCACATAAGACCTGCTAGACTCTAGCAGCCAGAGCATAGAATCAGGCTAGGGCTCTGAGCTGTTGCTGGGAGTGTGCTAGGCACCTCAATATGTCTAGTGAGAGAGAGCCTGGTAACAATGCCCTTGGAGAGAGGTGTTGAGTTAATTTCATAGGACTGTAATTTTCCTCCATGTTGCCTGTATTTTCCTGCTGTTACTCCTGCGGATCAATGGATAGCTTATTTAGTTCCTTGTCCCATTAATTCCCACTCTTGGAAGTAGGAGGGGAAAAGTCTCTAATTACCAGCAATCTGGTATTATGAGGCATTAGAGTAAAAACAGTCATCAAAGCATCTTGTTTGCCCATTAGATGGGAAAGCAGTTATTTTAAAACCCAGTGCATTGTTTTTTCCATCAGCATAATTAGCACCTTTTTAGGTGTTTACAACATACCTTCTGTTGGCTGCTCTCCTGGTGGCTAACTTTCTGTTCTTCTGAATGTCTCATCCTCTACTGTGGGAATAGCAGACCCTTATGAGTTTAGAATTTATATTTTTGATTATTGACTAGTTCTGTTACTATGGTTTCATCTAATAAAATGAACAGTTACCATTTACTATTTATTATGATCCTGGTGCCTGTGTAAACGGGAACTTCCCCCAAGCAGGCTAGTTCATTTCTTGGCTTTATTGTCACTTACTGTTGTTTAGTTTTCCAGACAACGTCTTGCTGTGTAACCTAGAGATCATAATCTTCCTGCCTCAGCCTCCAGAGTGCTGGGATTACAGGCATGACCCTTCACACCCAGTTCACAAACAGTTTTGTGTGTGTGGTGGAGAGGGTTATGTATGTTTTCATGTGTATGTGTGCTCATAAGAGTGTGTGTGTGTGTGTGTGTGTGTATGTGTGTGCATGCGCACACGATCAAGTATATAGCGAAGCCAACAATCAAAGTTGGATGTTTTCTTCATTCTCCACCTTGGTTTGTTGTTGTTGTTTGTTTGTTTGCTTGTTTTTGTTTTTGTTTTTTGTTTTTGTATTTTTGAGACAGGGTCTCTCACTAAGCCTACAGCTCACCAATTCAGCAAGACTAGCTGGCAAGCAATCTCTATGGGGTCCCCTTGTTTCTGTCTCTCCATCACTCTTAGTTGGGATTCCTAGTCCTTATTAGCACATTCTACTTCTATGTTGGTGCTAGGCACCTGAACTCAGACCCTGATACTTGTGTACCAAGCACTTGAAAATGACCTATGACCTCATAGTCAGCCTTTAAACACTCTTGGTATATAGATATGTCTGGCCATTTTCAGAGACACGTGAAGCAGACTGATGTGGCATGGTGTCTTACAGGCAAATTATGACTGTTGCCTTCGTAATCAGAGCAGTTGTCATGGCCTATGTCAGACCCTCACCCTCACCAGAGATTCCAGCCAGGTCTTTTATGTGGTTCAGATGGTCTTGGACGGTTCTAGAGTATTTAGGAGGTGGAAGGTTGGCCGAAGCTGGGCAGAGATTCCATCTCTGCAGCTTCTGGGAGGGCAGTGCCAATGTTGGATTGGACTTTTTGTTAATGCAGCCATTTTTGGCTTCCCTACTGACTCCTGTGAGTGGCCATGTAGTCTGTGCCCCTGTAAGAAGCTCCCGGAAGCTCACTGAGTCACTACACTGGACTTGGGTGAAATGGTCTTTGGTCTTCGTTGTTGCTTTATCTGGGGTGAAAAGCAGCTTCTTTACTTCTCCCCAGGAATAGTAACCACAACACAGCCCTTGCAGGAAGTGAGCCATTTGCTAGGCTCTGCTGCTCCTCCTCTCTGTGAGGAGATGGAAGGAACACTGTGTGACTTATGCCTGGGGAGTGGCCAGGGGTTGAGCCCTGTGGTGTTGCCCTTCCAAAGGCTTGAGCACTATGTAAATAGCTTTTACATTATTCTTCAGGCTGCAGTGGATTCTCAAGGTTTTTAAAGTTTTGTCATAGAGGTTAAAGTTGCCCCCTACACACCCATCAAGAAGAGAAGGAAGAACTGACTGAATTCACTAAGCCCGCCTCTTCGCTGTTAAATATCAAGTCAAAGTGATTTTTTAAATCCAAAATTCCTAGGCTTAAGGGTGTGACCTTTAAGGAAAGAAGCCTTGGCTATGGTGGATTGGTGTATACAATTAACTGTTGTCCCTCAGGCTTACAGCCACAGGAAAGCCTCCTGGCCACCAGACTCACACTCAGCTGGACTCTCAAGGCCTTGGATGTGGGATACAGCCCTTTTCAGAGTGCCTGTGTGGCACAAAGCTTGTGAGGTGGAGTAAGCTGTGTCTCTGTCCTCGGCAGGCTTAACATCTGTGAATGTGAACACCACTAATCAACGTTTTCACTAGACCTGCTTAACAGTCAAGTGTATCATGATATCATTTAATCCCAGATAGTAATAGTGCCAACCAAGTACAGAGACCAAGCTCGGTAGGTATTGGGATTAGCCCTAATTTTAAGAAGGGAAGTGGAAGGCCACAGCCACAAGACAGTAAGCAGCCTCCTAGAGGCACAAGGCTCCCAGGCAGAAGAGCTGGGGCTCCACAGCTTGCCACTTGGGCCTTCTCATCACAGGCATCAGAACTGCCTGGTAGCCTTGTGACGCAGATTGCAGACCCCTGTGAGAGTATTGTGGGCTTGGTTTCTAAGGCATCTTGAGGCAGTAGTACCAATGCTCAGTGCTGTGGTAAATGTATCATACATAGCAGAGCAGAGGTTCCCAACCTTCCTGATGCTGTGGACCTTTAATGCGGGTCTTCACGTTGTGGTGACCCCTGCATGTAAAACTATTTCACTGCTACTTCATAAATATAATTTTGCTACTGTTATGAATCATAATATAAATATCTGATGTACAGATTATCTCATGTGACCTTTGTAGGGGTCGCAGCCCACAGGTTGAGAACCACTGCTGTTGGACAGCATGAAGAGTCTCATTGCTCATATAAAAGAGGTGCTTGGAAAATGCCAGTGCTAGCAACAGCAGTGGTAGGAGCTGCTGCTGGTATTGTGCCTGGCATTTATTGAGTTTTTGGTCAGAACTGGGCAGTGCTGGTCAACCACATCACCATGGACCCTCATTTAACCAGCACAAAGAACATGTAAGGTAGATATTACTGTTAACCTTGTTTGATGCTAAGGAAAGAGACTTGTAAATGTGCGTAAATGGTAGATCAAGAATTCCATCTACTGGGGTGTGGTGGTGCACGCCTTTAATCCCAGCACTCAGGGAGGGGGAGGAGGCAGAAGCAGGCAGATCTCTGTGAGTTCAAGGCCAGCCCAGTCTACAAATCCATGACTGCCAAGGCTACACAAAGAAACCCTGTCTCAAAAAACAACCACTTCCAAAAAAAAACAAAAACAAAAACAAAAACATTTCCAACTACACCCAGTGTATTTCACAGCCCAGGCACTTAGCCACTAAGAGTGACCAGCCAAAGGGTTTCAGAGGCCAATCTGTTGGAGCAGCACATTCCCGAGCTGGGCTCTGGGCTAGGATGGAGCCAGAAAGAGGTTTCCAAATGGGATAGATCTGTGCAAAAGCCCAGCGGCATAAAGATACAAGGTGTAATGGGATACATAGCATGGAGACCTCTATGTGAAGAGCATGAACGAGAGAGGAGGGATGCTATAGCAGAGTAGAGTGACTGTACTCTAGGCTGACTGAGTCAGGGGCCTGCTAAGCCTCAGGGCAACTTTCTGGAGTCCCCAGGTACAGAGCCAACCGCCCTGTGTGGTTAGAGGTCTCAGCATACATCCAGACAGAGTTGGTTACCCACCCTCTTAGCAGTGAGTCATGTCTGCCAGCGAAAGGTGTCCATACACAGCCCTCACGGTGCCCATCCCTGCTCACGTCCGTGCCACACTCAGAAATGTCTGCTGTGGCACCACCGCCCTGGTATCGGAGCTGCCAACCTGTCTTATATCCAGAATTGCCTGGCAGCCCCTGAAGGAAGAAAGTGTAAATTTCTATCTCCCATTTACCAGACTTCCCTTATAGCATGCTTACAGACAGTATCAGCACATAAAATGTTAAACATCCCTGGTCTGGAAGAGGCTTCCATTCGTCTGACTTCTGGTGCTGGGGGAGTCTTGCTAGCTTTGCTGTAGTGCTTCTGTCAATGTAATACAACATGAAGCATTTCTCTATAATGACACACATTGAATATGAGTGACAGGAACTCTGACCCCGAGGAATGGGTTCAATTACCAGAGATGGAGGGGTTACCTGCGATAAAACCAAAGGGCCCAATTGTGCTTGTTCTTGACCTCTTGACTCCCCAATCCCAAGCAGCAAAGACAAACGGCTGATTAACCATCCCCAACCTTCTTCTTCAGGGATAAACTTGTTTGGATTCCCTGTCTGTAATATATATATATATATGGATGGCGTATATTTTAATGTAATATGATCAGAACAGGGGGCTGCTGCTTGGTTATTCTCATCTCTTGCCCGCACAAGACAGAGAACTGTCACCGTATCTTGGGAGGGATCTCAGACAGCATCCAGAAATCAATACAAGATAAGTGATTGCCTCTCTTAACCCCGCCTTTCTTTGGCGTCGGGTACCTTGCTCCAGTTCACCTGTAGCCAACCTGACGCCAGCATGAATGAGAAAGCCTGTGGACAGAGCCCCTCCCACTCTACCTCCCCTCCTGCAGGCTGTTCTGCTCAGCACCCAGGGCGCCTTCGTGCTTGTTTATAGTCCACTGCCCGTAGCCCCCAGATACAGTTATAGCGAGCAGCCCAATTAAACTGTCGCAGGCCGCCCTCACTTGACTAGCTCTACAGAGCCATTTAGCCAACAGACATTCCTGACTGTTAAAGCTAGTAGCAGCATGTCTCCAGCACTGGAGATAAAAATGAATGAAATTTGTTATTCTGGCCTGACACTTGATCCCAGCTGTTGAACTAATGCTATTGCACCTCAAGTTTTTCTTTATGGTAATTGCTGCCTGTTATTATTTCATATACTAAATTGGAGAAAATTGCAACAGGTATTAAATTCTTTGAGCTAATTCACGGGAGTTCTATTGTGCATTCTTCCGAGGTAGAATCCAGCTTGTGTGCGAGGCTGGGAAGATGGGTTTTGCTAGCCAGATGCACCGGCTTGGGTTTCATTATTATCAGAGTCATTCCAATTTTAGGTCTGGCTGGGCATTTACCAGCTTTACCTGGAATCTGTTCTAAAGTCCACTTTTGCTTCTAATTCACTCAGCATCTGTTGGGGCCTGCTCTAGGGAATTCAGTTCTCATGACCAACGTTGGTAGTGGTTAGCAAGCCTGCCTGATGCATGCCACCCCCTTGGTGATGTTGGCAAGGCCCTGTGTGCTGAGGGGAATCAGCAGTGTGAAATAAGACATCTCTTGAATCCTCAGCTGTGACAGGGAGGCTAGGGACACTTGATATTAAGTATTGTTCAATAGGAACTCAACAGAAGTATGGTGAAGGTGTGACGGCTCCTACCCTCCCACTGGCTGTTATATGTGCACTGTCCTCTGATTGCCATGAAGTTATCGTTGAAGATACAATGGCAGTGTATAAATTGTACTGAGAGTTTCGTGGGCCCCTGAGCCTCTATTCTTATAGTAAGTAGCCTAAAAGATTTTGTCCTCACCAGTCTCCCTGCTTTTGCCTTGTAGTCAGAGCTAACAGAAAAGGACCCAGGATGGGGATTTGGGTATGGCTAATGGGGAAGTGTTTTGTTTTCCTCCATGTCAGTGCTTTTGGATAGATGGTGACCCCAGCTGTAACGTTACTTTAAATTTTTTCCTGAGGACTAGATATGGCAGGGTGCTGTCCATCTCAGGGACCTACTTACGTTTCCACTAGGAAGTTCTAGGCAGACTGGAGCCATCCAGTCTGGTTTTCTTAGAGGCAAATGTGTGAGAAGATTGGACCTGTAAGTGATGGACGGGAGATCCAGGGGCTTTGGGAACCTAGTTGCTTCCTGGATGCACACTCATCTCAAACCAAGGGCCAGTCTCCACCTGGAGAGCTCATGAGATGCCACACAAAGCGTGTTCTGGTGCTTCCTCTCCTGGGATAGGCATTTCTACTTAGCATACTCATGGCTAGTATTAGATTATATATGGTGGAGAACTTACATTGTACCTTAGAGTCCCAGTAGTTTGTGGGCCTCAAACACACTGAATATATGGAGGTATACACTGCTCCTGATAGGTACGCATGTGCTTTAAATAAGCTGCTTTGAAAACTCAAATCTGCTGAGATTGAATTGCTGTAATTTACAAGGAATGAGAAATGTATATTTTCTTTCCCCACAGAGAAAATGAAAGACGCATTAGTCTTTCATTTATATATGAGATGTGTAGGGTATCAGATATTGAGTATGTTTTGAAATCCTAGTAGACTTATTTTCTCACCTTCAAATCCAATAGGCGGAACTGGCATTCCCATTAAAAGTGAGACTAATCTTGTTGTATTTCTCTGAAATTACCGAAGGTTACGACAGTTTGGGGTCTCTTGAAACCTCTTCCCAGGCAGACATTGTCTCGCACCCAAAGGTGCTCCAGAAGCTTCCCCTCTTCCTTTGCTGTGCGAGGACCCTAATGCATCCTCATAGCACAAGGGAAAGTTGCTATGTAACAAGGCTCTGCATGGCTGTGCATGCTCCTCAGACCCAGGGCCAGGGTCTGTTCTTCAAGTCCTGCCTAGACCTACTGTTCTACTCTGAGTTGTTTGTGGGGCCCAGGTTGTCTGCCCTGTCCTGCGTTTACTACGTGGAAAGCGTAGTAGAGCCCCTGCCGTGCAGGCCCATGTCAGAACCTGTCTGGAAGCTGATTTTCTTACAGTGACCCTAGACATGGCGGCCATTCATCCCAGCACTCTAGAGGTTGAGTGAGTTGCAGGCCAGCCTGGTCTACCTTGCTAGGGCTATATAGTGAGACCCTATCTGTAAACAAACAAACAAACAAACAAACAAACAGAACTTAGAGGCTTGATAAGAGGAGGCCAACAGAAAGTTTTAACTTTTAAGTTCTCAATAAGCAAAGCTAAAGAAAAGCAAAAACTTCTCCTTGGTCCTGGGAATTCAGACACCTGGTATAGCATGACAGTTAAAGTAAAACGATTCTGAATATAGCAAGTAATAGGATGACGTGCAAAACTACATGAGGGGAAAGATTTGGAAAAACTTGTCCTGTAAATCCAAAGTTGCCCTTGTTTCTTCTTTCTCCTGTTTGCCCAGGGGCCGTTGGCTTGGGTCAAGTGCTCTGTAGTATCTGTGACATTTTACCTCATTTACTCATTCATTGCGATGGAGAAACTGGACCTCTGAAAAGCCAAAGAATGATTCCCATTAACTGTTGTTTGGGAAAATGTGGGTGGTAGGATTTGAACCTGAGCACTGCTTTGACATCACTGGTTGTGGGCAACTAGGACGTGGTTGCTCTTACCTTGGGAAGTATAGTTTTCCAAGAAAGAGTTAGTGTAGATAGCTAAACTTCCATGTTGCCCCCGGTGATGATCTTGGCTCCATTTCTGGGCTTTTGGTTTCTATTGTGAATGTGAAACCTTTCAGGGTATAAAGTAACTTGTATTTCTGCACACTTGAATTTTAAGCCAGTTTTCCAAAGGGCACATTATTCAGAACTAGTTGGGCAGACTTCAGGTCTCTGGGCCTGCAAAATTATTAAAAGGCCAATGATTTTAGGCCTCTTAGGCTGTCCAGCCTATCTCAAGTGTTTGACTGTAGTGGCAAGGGTGGGGAGCGGGGGGGGGGGGCGGGTTTGCGGGGCACAGGCAGCCACAGACAATGTGTAAATACATGTGTGGCTATCGTGGAAAGGGCTTTATTTACAAGAGCAGGTGACAAGATTTCACCTTTGGGCTGCAGTTTAGTAAATACTTCCAAACCCACTCAGGCCAGTGCCATAAGGAAGGGTAATGCTGAGGGACTCACACAACACTTCTCTCACAGTGAAATTACTTGTTTGTGTCCACCACCAGAGAGAGAAGTTCCCTCTCAGCACAACGTAAAACCTGTCCTCTGGCTTGGCAGCATTTGAAGGTTTGGGTTTTTCTTTTTTTTCTTTTCTTTCTTCCTTTTCTTCTTTTCTATAAAAATAATCTCTTGCTTAAGCACATGTTAACTATGTGCAGGCTCTTTCTGTTAAATACCTTGGTTGCCTTCCCAGACTTCAAATTGTGGTGAATTCATCCCCAAAGGATGATTTGTATCAATTCCCAAGATGCGGTTTGAATGTGTTCTGCCTCTGTAATGGAAATAGGATTCCAAATCTTTATTATTTAAGTTCCATAGTAAATAGTGACTCATTGGGTTGGCCCTTACTCAGCACTGTTAAGGTATCCCGGACCCTTTGTTTTCTATTCCTACGTCTTTGCAATCATCTCGGAGGACAAAATAGTATGGAGATTTCATTTAGAACTACAGAGAAGGCACCAGGTATGCTTTTTTCCAGGTAAATCAAGATAAAGTCATGGTATATTATAATAAGGCTCTGCCCCTTCTTTCCCCACTAAGCATTTTCTAACAGAAAACTACAAGCAACCCCCAAAATGAAGTTAGGAGTGCTGGAATCAGCTCCCTGACATTTGTCTATAATACTTTTCTTATTGCTCTCTTGTTGCAGGAGGGGCCCTGTTTAATAGACCACCAACGAGGCTTAGTGACACCTCCCCCTTCTACAGAGGGAGTCAGAAAAGCGTCTGTGGCAGCAGTGGTGGTATTCCGCTGGGTAGCAGGCTTAGTGGTCAGCTTCTCTGTTTAACACTTACTAAAGGCGTCTTTGGGATCCTCACTCTCCCCACCCGAGGGCAGGGTAGGAGCAGAAGTTACATTCTCAAATCATAGCTTCTTTGTTGCCTGCCTGTGCCTGTGAATTCCCATCCTACTGTCACTAAGGACACTGTGTTCTCCTGATGTAGCCAGGACTGTGCCTAGGCAGTACTTAATCACCCTCATTCTGTCATCTCTTTTTTCCAGCAACAGCAGAAGGTATGGTTTTGCAACTCAAAACAGAAGGGTCAGTAAGGATGTGTACCTAAGAAGGTGGCCAGTTGGGTCACTTTAGTGTTGGCTCTCTGGCTCTGCCTTGTTCAGGACCTTCCACTGCTGTTACTAAAAGGTAGCACCACCCACGGACAAAGCAGGGACAGAACGCCAGGGCACTGTTCCACCGTGTAGGTTAAGAGGCACCCCACAAACACCGTTTCAAATGCTAAAGTCAGTAAGGAAATTTCCAAGTAGCTACCTTTGTGACTTCGGGTTTAAAAGCGCCTCTTCCCCAGGCCACAGCATTTTAGTGCCCAGGGCAGAGCTTTCTCTGTAGGGCTCTCTCGGGTGCTTCTGCTGGCCTTGCTCTCAGTTACTCTGGAAATAGCTGCCTTCCAAAGCCCCTGAAAGTAAAGTTCGCATTTACCATTTGTCAGCACTTAGAATTGGACCAAACCAAAGAGAGTTGCTAAGTTTGGCACCCATCTTTGTTGTAATTTCCATGTGACACAATCAGAGAAAGGAAGAAACGTACATTTATGTAGATTATGTGGGATATGAGTTAAGGCTCCAACTCTTTCTGCCATGTCAAATGAGCTAAAGCCTTCCCCCAAAGCCAGCCAGGAAAACATATGATACCATTTGCACTGGCAGAAAGTTTCACGCTGTTCTTCTGTAATTACAATGGCCTGATCCATGTAGGTGGTTACGTCTTAGTTAGCAGTCATTAATCTACTGAGCTTCAGTCTCGAAGGCCCATCTTGAGCAGCAGTGTTTGGCTAGATGAGTAAGGCTAAAGGACACATTTGTTAAAATTCTGCTGCCTGGTGCCTGAGGATTTTGAGAAGAGGGGTTTTTTTTCCCCCCTTTCTTTTTTTCTTTTCTTTTCTTTCTTTCTTTTCTTTTCTTTTTTTTTTTTTTTTTTTTTTTTTTTTTTTTTCTGCACTGTGGGGATGAATGGCTTCTGTCCTCCATCCCCCAGGTTACTGTTTGTGCTCTCGCTTGATCTCCTGCTTGTCCCTTTATTTCCCCATGTTGTGCAAGCATCTTTCTGTGTGACCAGGAATCTGTTTAGCAGACCATATTGTGAGTGAAGGGCCAGCGTTTGTTGCTTGGTTTTGGCAACGCTGGGCAGTCAGTTGGGATGTAATTAAGACTCTGAGAACAGGCTGTCTTCTCCACGGGAAGGGCCTGTTAGATGGTGCTGGGATTTGGGGCTGTCAGTTTGGCCAAGGCTGGAGACAGAAAGCTGGGGACAGAGATCCTTCCTTTCATTTATAATCCCTTTATGTACACTGTGTGCACTTGGCCAAGTTTACATATAACCTAGTAGCTGGAGTTTACAAGCCAGCGCAGTGAAATTAGCATATGTTACATGTATATTTTAGCGATATTTTAAAGCAAGTGCATATTTCCAAAGTGAATTATGCATGGCTGACAGCAATAAGGTTGTGTTGCACTGGGTGTCAAATCCCACAACTTTTTGTCGAGACTGTGGATTTTACACTAAAAAGGCAGAAAGACTAAACGAAGTAAAACAGTTTTAATTTTTAACAGTTTGGTTCGGCCCAAGGAGCCGCCAGCCTGTGGCAGATATAACTGACATTTGAATAATTGGATTAATTTAGGGAAGGGCAGAGCCAGTTTGGACTGTTGTGCCTGTGCATGGTTCCTTTTCTGTTTCAATCTGTAGAAACGGAGTTGTGTGGGTTGAAGATGCACTTTATGTGATGCCAAGCAGAGCTTGAAGAGCAGCTCCAAACTTTATGAGATTACTGTTGCATTGATTTGGTTTAATATATACATATGTGTGCATTCACATAGTATTCTGTATTCTTCATAGGCTGTCTCAGAAAAAATTTACTGTATGCTCTCTAGTCAATGCAACCCTTAACATACTTAAGCATGTTGTATGTGCACTTGGGAACTTCCTGAATCCGGTGTGAGGATGGCGTATGTTGCATAGGCCATGAAAAGAAAGATACAGATAGTGTATCTCACCATGACATTGGTGAGCCTGCTCCTCCTTACATTGGTGTGCTGCAGGGAAGGATCACAGAGCAGCACAAGAAAAATCTAATTTGCTATCTGGGGTATCAGTAGGCAGACTCTACATGGTTAGGTCTTCAGCTCGGAATTCCTTCAGGGTCACAGGACTTTTTAACTCCTTGTGAGAACAATCACATCAAACTACAACCAAGCACAACGCAGCAATAATGGCCACCCCACAGCTTCTGCTAATGAGATCTGCCGTCTAAAAGCAGCAGACCAAGACTAGAACTGGTGGCGGCCAGTCTCAGCTCATGGCTTCAGGCCGGCTCTCAGCGCCTTCCTCAGCAGGGCATCAATATGCCCCATTATCACGAGGGCAGGACGTGTTGATATATGGTTTACAGTGTTAGCACCCAGTTAGGCAGGTGTAACACACACACTAGAAATCTTGTGCCAACAAGAGGTGTGTGTTAAGTCAGGCTAATGAGAGCCTTAGAAAAGGTATTCCCTTTGAGCTGGGGACTACATCCTGCCCGCTCACCAAGCTAGCTTTGTACTGAGATGGCGGCAGGGTCCTGCCTGGGTGTTTCCAATGTTGAGAGAGTGTCTGCAAGCTTTCTTCCATGGTGTCATTCTGGATCATGAATCCCATAGTGTTAGTATTTCCCTTAAAACTCCATTTCATCTGGTGTCACGTGGGCTGGGCAGAGAGAAAACTTGCCCTGTCCTGACTTCCATGCTGTGAGACACAAAGTGTGACCCTCCTCTCGGATTCCCCTGGCTCCTCCCCAAGTGTTTTCAAAGTAGTTCCAAGATACTTTCAGGTTTGCTTTGTAAGTGGGGCACTGAAGTCTCTTGTCTCCTGACTGGTTCTTCCAGAGCCTTTTAAACTCATGTGTTTTTCTGGGGCAGCCTCAAATGTCCCAGGGGAGAAGTCGCCATCTGTCCTTTATATTAACAGAGTCTTCTGTACTGTCCACCTGATGTGCTTGTCCCAGAGATAGATGTTGTTAATTAAAGAACAGCATTTGTCCTTTATCTGAAATAAATCTCTCTTGCCGGAAGAACTGTTTTCTGAACCTCAGGAAGCAGGTAAGGGCATTCTTCCTGGTGTCCTGGCTTTACTAAAGTCCTAGGTCCCACTTCTGTCCCCAAGAAGTCACTATATTGGACTTGTAGGGTAGAGATAACTTTTCTCTTTTGGTGCTGTTACTATAAGTCTTTTTGCTCATTTTCTATTAGTTTATTAACCAAAATTATGGCCTTTGATAGGAGCTTATATAAACATATATCAGTAACTAGTGTGTGTGGTGTCTGTCTTGTGATTGTGTACGTGTATGTTTGTGTGTGTATGTATGTATGTGTGTGTGTGTGTGTGTGTGTGTGTGTGTGTGTGTGTAGGGGGAGCTGTGCCTGGATCCTAGATGTTCTCCCCCACACTGCACGTCTATGCAGCAGCTCTAGTGGCACTCATGAAGCCTATCCTCCTTGCTAGCGCACAGCCTCTTTTTATTTTCTACCCTCCACCCCTAAGCAAAGAAAAATACAAATGTCTGTCCCTAGCAAAGAAGCAGAGCTCTGCCAGGCTTCAGCTAGAATGCATAGAGGAAGAAAGCATCTTCCTGAATCTGTTTGAAATTTGTCTTCAGAAACAAAGAAAATGCTTAAGTGGAAAAGCAGCTAAGGAAACATGACTGTGAGTTACTATCTCAAAGTATATTCCCCCTGTGATTCTATTAGGCTTGGAGATTTCCAGGGTCCAGCTTTGTAGAAATGAAAAGGTAGCATCTACTGAGGAACAAGGGATTTGTGGATAGGAAGGACCTTAGAGTTGCCTACGCCATGGAGGACAACAGCAGTTGGTTTGCCTTACTCTTCTGGTGACTTTTGGTACTTATTTTTGTACTGCTATGAGGCAACATCTGACAGAAACAACTTAAGGGAGAAGGGATTTCTTTAGGTTCACGTCTTCAGAGAGTTCCAGTTCTTGCTAGGAAGGCACAGCACTGGAGTGTTGAACTGGCAGCTTGTTCATGTGCCTCAGCCCAAGGAGCCAAGAGAGCAAGCTATGAAGCCAGGGATATATAATCGTTAAAGATCCACACCCAGTGTCCTACTTCTGCTAAGTCAGGCCCACCTCCTGAAGGCACCACAGCCTCCAGAGTAGCATCTCAAGCTTGGGTCCTCGACACATGAGTCTGCAAGACATTTCAGACTGAAACCATGACACACTTAACACTTAGACTGAAGCTCAAGTTCGATAGGAAGTGAGTCATCAACAGCTGTATGATTCTGTTGTCGCTGATCGTAGAGGCTGCGCTGTGGGGTTTGGCCCCAGAGGTGTAGGCCCTCACATTTTGCAGTAGATGCAGTGGATATGGGTTGGCACTGTTGATAGATAAGCCCAATTTTTACAGTGGCGCTAGCCAGGTGAAATTCATGTGAAGTGGGCTGTCCATCCTAGGCTGCTGATATTTGCATATTCTGGTAGATGCAGCACAGTGACAGTTTCTAAGCAAAGTCATGCCAAATCACAAAATGTCACTCTCCCATTTGAGCGGTGAAAAAATTTTAAAGGAAACTCAGTAACAAACAGTACATTGGGCTATCTCATATTGAGTCTTTGATTACTGTGATTTTGTTTTAATTTACTTATTTATTGTTTGTTTGTTTGTAGGGTCTCTCTATTATATGGCCCTGGCTGTCCTGGAACTCGCTATGAAGAACAGGCTGGCCTCAAACTCACAGAGATCCACTTGCCTCTGCCTCCCAAGTACTGGGATGAGAGGTGTGCACCACCACATGCCACCTGGTCACCGTGAAATATTTAAAGTGCTGTAGGTGCCTGTGATTTTCCACTCATCTTTAGAGGCACGCTTTTTAAAAATGGGGTTTATACCCAGCACTTGGGAGGCAGAGGCAGGCGGATTGCTGTGAGTTCGAGGCCAGCCTGGACTACAAAGTGAGTCTAGGACAACCAAGGCTGCACAGAGAAACCTTGTCTCAACACCCCCCTCCCCTCCCCCAAATGGAGTTTATAATAGCTACAGGATGCTCCAGCCAACAGATAAATCACGTTATACAAAATCATTTCCTTATTCCTGGCACTGAAGCCCTTCTTGGTTTGACACCACCGTAATGGCGCAATTAGGTCTCTGCTCATGGTCTGTGTTTTCTTAGTTTGGACTCTTTTCTTGGAATGGAGAGGGAGAATGACTAAGTGGGAAGGTATGGATGTTTTTATTACTTGCTGCATGTGTCATCAGGTTGTTTCCAAAAGTGTTGCACCGCTTTACACTGCACTCAAGTATGAGTGTAGAGTTTTTAGTGCACCCTTGTTAGCATTTCTGCTTTCCAGATCTCTCCATTTGGAGGTACAAAGTGGATTCTACTAATGTCCTAGATAGCATTTCCAGATATATCTTGACTATTTGCATTTGTCCTAAAGATATCTGTATTTTCTATGGTGGAATTTTTGTTGAGGTTTTCTGGTGTGTGTGTGTGTGTGTGTGTGTGTGTGTGTGTGTGTGTGTGTGTGTGTGTGTGTGTCTGTCTGTCTATGTGTGTCTGTGTGTCTGTGTCTGTGTGTGTCTGTGTGCGCGCACATGTCCTCTGTACTAACAACTGGTAAGTGATTTGGGAAGTCCTGACAGGGCCTTGTCCAGAGTCCTCAGGCTCACTGCTGCTGCAGCTGCTAGTTTTAACTATGCTCCCATTGGAATTGGGCCAGGGACCAAATAGGACCCCCTTCCTGAAGAATAGCTCTTACGTGTCTGCTAAGCCATAGCTCAGGGCTGAGTCTGACACTATGTTTTTTGGTGGAGCCAGCTGATGCAGTCAGCAGACATCTGCTGTTCTGTTTGGACAATGATTGTCCGTGCCTTTTCCTTTGGTAACACCTAGTTTCCATGTCCTAGTTTCTGTCCATTGCATCTTCCCTTCCCTCCGTCACTCCTCCAGGTGGCTCATGTTGTAACTACAGGTGAAAGATAATTGAAGTTCCCTGATGAAAGAGGCACTGAGCCAGCAGTGTGGCAGCAAGGAGTTCTATTATTGGTTTTGTCCCTTGTTTAATAGAATAACAGCAACACCAAATACCTAGCCAATGCTGAAATGTGAGTCTCGCCGTGTAGCTCAGTTGGCCTTGAACTCACTATTTCTCTTGCTAGCCTTGAACCCACAAATCTGTTGCTGCAACCTCCTGAGTGATGGGAGTACAGGTGTATACTACCAAGCCTGCTTTCTTCCTGGAGTCTTGAATCTTTATGGTCATCTATAAATAAACGAGTGCCTCTTCTCATTTAGAAAAGGAGGCTAAGCTGAGAGAGATGGAGTACTTCCTTATCCAGGCTCCTTTGCCTCTGCTGCTGAAGTGGGTTTCATCTCTGTAACCCTCAGTCTTCCTGTCTGCTAAATGGAAGGCTTTCTCTTTAACGTTCTGTGGTAGCACAGAACTCAAATGTGTTGGCCAGGTCAGATTGATTAGGACATCAGAGAAATTGGAATTATTAACTAGCTCACCTCTCTAGCCTTCAGCCTCTCTATTCGCACAATGTAGAAAGCTGAACCACACTCATTGGTTGGCTCCTTTCAGCTATAACTTTTCCTGATTGGCTACAAACTGTAACCTTGATGGAAAAAAAAAAAGCCTTGCGGGGTTCCCAGAGGCTGCACACACTGCACATGCAGTCAACCCTGTGTTCGTTCAGCTGTCACCCTCACTCAGCCAGCTTTCTGAGGAAATGTGAAGTGTTAGGAACGAGGAGAATTCCTCATGAGCGTGCAGAGGGAGCAGAGGGACTCCCCACTCCAAGTAGAGACCTTAAAGGGCGATGGAGCTGTTGCTCCTGACTCTGGTCACCTCATGATCCCTTAAGATTTAGAAAGAGGAGTGAGCTCCTCACCGCTCACTCTCAGGTGGGATCTTAAAGAAGGTGGTTAATGGAGGCCTTGAGTTCACTCTTCACAAGCCTGCATAACTTCACGCATTAATCCAAGCTTAAGTTCACACAAAATAATTTTAGACAAATAAGGCTCACCTTCCATATGGCACCTAGCCTGCTAAGCAGGGATGGTCAGGCGTAGACAAAAAGCAGGTGGCCTGGCACAGAGACCAGAGGTTATTTTTGCTGCTGGGTTCTTGCCATTTCAGAGTGCAGCAGTGCTAAGAGTGCTCAGCGTGAGGCTGACCCCAGATGCTCTCCCTGCAATGGCAGTGGAGTGCTGTCATCTCGGCTGCTGGAAGGAGCAGGATCAAATCTAGGCCATACTTACACTCCCAGAAGTGTCTACCTAGACCTCCTCCCACTTAGTAGCTAATTGCCACTTCCAGACAGATTCATTTGCAGTGAAGTAACAGTCTTAATTGGTCACCACCCTAAATGCCTCTCTAAAGCCTCCAGCGGTGACATGTTGGCATCTTCTTTGGCAGCAGGTGCATAATCATATGCATCTTTGGTTAGGAAATATCTTAGCTGTGGAGCACCCTCAGAATAAAGCCTTGCAGATAAAGGGTTGGGATGTGGATGCTGCTTCTAGCTCCATCTCTCCTGAGAGTCAGTTTTACTATTTGTGATGTAAAGGCTCTGACCTAGGTCAGGGCTTCGGAGTCAAATGCTGATGGCAAGTAGAGAAATTGAGGTGGGGTGCAGGGAACAGACTGGAAGAAGACTGGTGTCTGGAAAGAGCCTGGAGGAGTTCAGAGTGAGTGGCACACATCTCATGATCGGGTGGCATTTCACAAGAAGATTTGAAACTTTTAGGGGACTTAACGTTTTCTAGAGTAAATGCAAAGCACCTGGAATGGACCAGGCAGGAAGTAGCAGAGCACTTTGTGAACGTATAGGAAGGGTGAGGATGCCTTCTTGGCATTGGCTCTCTAGAATTCCCGTGGGTGTTTCTCCATTGTCAAGAAAAGCCATAAATGTAAATATGTGTATAATTTGCATATATAATACCCATACCGGATATGTAGATATGGGTGTTATTTGGTGAAATAGAGCCCTGGTGTGTCAGCTCTGAAGCAGGGCTTGCTTCATCTGACTTGAGGATTATTTCGGCAACAGCATTCCTTGAGACCTTGGCCAACACAGTCAAGCTTCCTGTACCTCAGCCATTGTCACCTGTAGGATGCTGAAGACACAGGACTAATCCTCCAGGGGTCTGCTAAGGAGCACATGAGGTCACTTGTAGAAAACCACTCAAAGCATGAATCTTGTGTCACTGCAGTTCACTATTGCCTTGACAGCAACTAACTGGATTATTTGAATTTCTAATTTGGTATTCTGCAAAATCAAAGTGCTAAGAAAGCCATCAGCAATTCTCCATGATGGGGCCAGCGCGATGGCTCAGTGGATAAAGACATTTTCTGCCAAGCCTGACAACCTGAGGTCAATTCCCAGAACTCACATGGAGGAACAAGAGGGAATCAGTCCTATCCATGTCCTTTGGACTCCGTGCTCACTGTGATATGTGATACCCACAGGTAAACAGACGGACGGACAGACAGACAGACAGACAGACACACACACACACACACGCGCGCGCGCACAGTTGGGGGAGAGAGTGTGTGGAAATATGTTTTTGAAAGCTTTCACATGGATAAACTCCTGTCCTGCACAGACTGCACGGCCTTCTCATGGTCTTTTGAGAATGAATCTGTCCTGTGAGGGAAGGAGAAACATTTGATTTGTATGGCTGTTCATATAAATCACAGCGCCGGCTGCTCACGTCCAGGGTGGCACTAGCATATAAGGAAATGAGGTTGATGCAATATTAAAAAGTTTCTTGTCATTTGGACTCAGTGCCTAGCGTTCGGGACGCCCCAGCCTTGTCACTGACATTTTGTGAACAAGCAGCCTGTATTGGGTAGCGATAAATGGATTATCTTAAATGTCACTCTGCGCTGTTTGAGAGTTGCTAGGAGAGTTTTGATATTGAGTTGTTGGTTGGGATATTCCATCCCAATCCTGCATGATGAAATAATCTCCTCCAGTTACATCCAGAAATGTCAAAGTTGCTTATTTCTTCAATCACCCATGGCAGTGTTTCCATGACAAGTATGCAGAGAAGATTGTGCAATAATGTCAAACTATTTATAGAAACGCTTCCCAGGAATCCACTCTCCTTGAGTTGTTTGTGTATTTAATGCAGAGATTTGTTTTTCTGTGTGTTTTTCTGTTTCTAAATTGACTTCAGCTGAGTATGGTGCACTTGGTTTATGTGGAACACATTTAACAACGAAGGCCGGCATAACTTTTTTTAAAGACAATTCTCTCTCTCTCTCTCTCTCTCTCTCTCTCTCTCTCCCTCCCTCCCTCCCTCCCTCCCTCCCTCCCTCTCTCTCTCTCTCTCTCTCTCTCTCATCTCTCTCTGTCTCCATTCTTTTTGAGACAGAGGCTTACTAGGTAGCCCTAGTCAGCCTAGAACTCATGACCTCCTAACTCAGAGTCTCCAATACTGCAACTGTAAGCATGTGTTTTGCACCTTCCAAGGTTTGATTGACTAAACTTGTAATATTATGTCTCAAACATCATAAGGGTGGCATATTGAAGCCTCGATACTGACTAAAAGGGATATGCAAAACTTTGACAAGTGAAGTTCTATTTGTTTATGCTGATTTGTACATTATTTTATCTTTAATATTTCTAAAATAAGAAATTCTAAATTTAATAAAAGTATTGCTATCTCACATGTATTAGGTAACAAAACTCATGCAATGAATATATTTACACACATACACACACACACACACACACACACACACACACGCACGCATGCACGCACGCACATATATATGGTATTTACTAGAATGGCTTATGGCCTGTGGTCCAGATAGTCCAACAATGGCTGAGACTACCTATGGAAAGGCTAAGAATCCAGTAGTTGCTCAGTCTACGAACCTGGATATCTCATCTGGTCTTCAATATATGCCAGAATTCTGAAGAAGCAGTCTGTAGTGCCAGTGAAAGAATGGACTTGGCAACAAGAGTGAAAGCAAATGGTCAAAGGGAGCAAGCTTCCATCTTCCACATCCTTTATATAGGCTGCCAGCAGATGTGGCCCAGATTAAAGGTGGATCTTCCATTCTCAAAGATTCAGATTAGAAATGGGTCTTCCCACTTCAGATGGCATAATTAAGAGAAAACAATCCCTTACAGTTGTGCCCAGCCATTTGGGTTTTCATTAATTCTGGTTGACATCCAAGAATGGCCATTACAACATAAACTTAGGTGTTTGTATGAACATTTAGTCCTGTGGATTACATGGAAATGCATATGAATAGATTTTGAAAGCATGACTGAAATTTTAATTGTGGTAGTCTAAATATTAGCTTTCTTCCCCCAAAATAAGACCGATACAAATGTATCTATGGAAAATACTGTTTGTTTATACACAATGGCTCGATCCAGTAGCTCTCCACTCTCCCAGTTTGACCTCATCTTCCTGACTTTGTAGTCCTTACAGAAGACATGGTCTGAGATGTAGCATAGTACATGAGCACCTGCCTAGTTTGTGTAGCATGTTGCCTAGGTTCAATACCCAGTATTAAAAAAAAAAATAGATGTTTTCAAGAAATCAAAGCAATATGAATAATAGTAGATTGGGCCACATGCATGACCAGAAGAGCAAGCATTTTTCTTCTACTCAGCCGAATATGTTGCTTTCTGTTGACCAGCCTGTTGTGCCCTCTTTTCAGGTGCCCCTTGTGTTTGCATATGCTGTTTGTTTGTTGGGGTGTTTGTTTGTTTGTTTTTGGTGTGTGTGTGTGTGTGTGTGTACCGATGGGAAATAGGCAGCCTTTCTTTCCTCTATCATAGTTAATGTTTATATCTTTCCCCATCCATTCTTCTGCACATCCTCTTTTTTCTAAACTTAAATTTCTATGTGCTGGACTTCATTCAGACTATCTAGAATATATAATGAGCTACAAAAATTAAACACCAAAACCACAAAGCTATCTATCAATCAATGGATTAATTAAATGGACAGACAGTTCTAAAAAGGAGAAACACAAATACCCTTCACTAAAGACATTCTTACTGTCTTTAGTATATGTTGCATTTAATTGCATTCCTGAGATAAAACTTAATTGATCTTAAGAAATAGAAACAGGGGAGTGACTGGCTATTTACTTACAGTTTGGCTTCTGTTGTTCTTGTAATACTGGGGTGCCCTCCTCCAGGGCACTGTTGGCCAAGTGCTCAGGCACTAAGCTGTGTCCCCAGCCAGCTTTCTTTATAGAGGTCTTTGCTAGCTCTCTCTAACCCTAGTTAACAGTTCTTGGCAGAGTTCTTCCATTCCTACCTTTATAGGGACATTGGCCCCTTTGAATTATGTCCAGGGCCTGACTGGCTTTGGCCATTTAAGCACCAAGGCTTTTGTTTACAAGTTCTCCCTAATGTTTGAAGTCCAATTCTATTAATACTTTCCAGCGCAAAGGTGCATGTTTCCTCTTTCAATTAGTTTACCCTTCTCCCCAGGTTTCGAATTGGAGAGGGGATGTATTTCACTGAGCTTTGGGTTGCATGCTGTATCTTCTCATGCCAGCTTAGCAGCAGCCATCCCAGACAGCAGCAGTCTGCGGTACATGCCGCGGCAGCTCCCAGAGGTCAAAAGCCAAGAGTCCAGGGACCTTATGACTATCTTAAAGTTCTAGGTCAGCCATTTGAAAGGTGATTCCCAGTTTCCACAACTGTTTGTATGTGTGTGTCATGTTATGGTGCCTGTGTCACAGGTGTGCATGCACTACAGTGCGCATGTGGAGGTCAGAGGACACCTTGCAGGAACCAGTTCTCGCCTTTTACCGTATGTGTATGTGTCCCAGCTTGGCAACAAGTACCTTTACCCACTGAGCCATCTCCAAATTCAGTTGTAGCTTTTGAGCTTCTCACTGTCTCTGCTCTTCAGCTATTCCTTTTTCAATGCTCAGCACTTTCTTTTGTTCCTAAAGTTAAAAATACTCATTATAAAAAGTTGAAGCTTACAGAAAAGCACGCAGATACCACCAGAGCCTTAGCTTTAGCACATGCTGAGAGATACTTTTATATTTCACGTGTTCACAGAACATTATTCCTGTTTACTGTATCAAAGTGTAGTATTTTTCAAAGATAATTTTTACCTAAAGTATATATACATAGAAACTTTCTGCTTCCTAAGAGCCTAATTTCTTTCTTCCTTCTTTTTTTTTTTTTTTTTAAGAGCCTAATTTCAATACATTGATCCTGGGCCCCACTTCACCTCCATTATTAGAAAGCATTATGCAGGAGCCTTGAGATCAGTCTCAACCTTATTTGTGGATGAAGGTTGAAGATTACACCTGTGTTTTGTTGGAAACTAGACCCTCTTGAAAGGGCACAGTGTACCTCCGATCTGTCTCCTCTGTTCGCTCAGATCTGCAGTTAGGGTGGACAGCATTGCAAGACAAGATCTTGGTATGGAGCTCAAGCCAACTTTGTACCCTAGAAAACGAGGGAATTTATGTGGTGCCATGCATGGAATTTAGATGTTTCTTTCTCGAGATGTTAATCCCGAGTTATAGTTCCATCTTTGTCCATGTGGTATAGTGAGCAAAGAGGTGACTGCTTCTCTGGTGCGTTGCCTCTGTGGGCTTCCAGCTTCAGCTTCAGAGCCGTTCCCCCCTCACACCCTGTCTCGAAGCTGCTGTCACAAAACCTCCCTGCAAGGACTTGTTTCCTCACACTGAAAGGAACTTATTTCTTCAAGCTTAGAAACATTACTCTCTTGGAAGCTAAGCCCAAGAAACTTAGTTTCCTAACTGGGCTGTGCGTGGTTGAAACTTTGTCACCTTTCACCTGAATCTCCGCTGTGTTTTGCAAATGAGGAGCTGCTGAGAAACAGCAGCTGGAAGCTAGGGAAGCTTTAAGTGGGTAAAGCTTGCAGTGTTAAGATCATAGCCCCAAATTACTTAAGGGCCTCTGCTGACATGGAAATAACTCTTTGCTGAGGAGAGATTGGATATTCAGATAGATTTTTTTATGAAGGAAATAAATATTTCAGTAAGCAAACACTACCCAAGCAGGTAGTGATGCTTCAAAACAGGGTCAGAGGTCAGGGTTTTGTTTTTTTTTTTTTTTTTTTTCTGTTTGTTTTTTGAGATGGCTCCAAGTTGAAAGGTATTGCACATTACTACCTGCCCTGGGCATCACGTGGTAAAGTAATTACTGCAGCCAGTGCAAAATATGCACATTCATTTTGATTTCCAAAGATCCTGAGAGTTCCTTCTGCGTTTTTGTGTGTGTGTGTGTGTGTGTGTGTGTGTGTGTTCCTCATTATAAAAATGTACAACATGTAGAGTGATGGCTTTCCTCCACCCTGAGTGGGGAAGAGTCACGCTTCTGTCTGGCAGCTCAAGTTCTTGTATTTACTTCAGCAAAGTTAACTTTGCAGTAACAAAGAGAATAAATAAGGCTAGGGTCTGGTTTTTTGGTGTTGTTTATTTTTTTTTGCTTTTTCTTTCTTTCTTTCTTTCTTTTTTTTTTTTTTTTTTTTTTTTTTTTTTTTGAGTCTAGAATGGTTCATGGTCATAGTTTGCCTTTAAAGCATGCAACAGATCCCCAAGGGACTGATAACTCTACAGGAAATGATACCTGGTGGGCAGCCAGTGAGTGCAGACTGTGCTAGGGCCCAGACATCTTCAGGTAGGAAGGATGTGGGCCTGCAGTGTTGGAGTTGCTGATTCTGCCGTGCTTTCCCTCCACCTTCAAGTAGGGGAAATAATTAATTAGTAAACACACACACACACACACACACACACACACACAACCCCTCCTATCGGAAGTAGCAGGTACTCTGCATCGGGTACCTGCAGTGGCTACAGCAGGCCAGGTGGTAGGGAGACAAGGATTGGAGCTGCAGTGTGCACCCTAGTCTAACTAGTGGGACTAAGCTCCTGCCAAATGTCAGTGTGATAGACTGAGCTGACTGTTGTGAACCGCTCCAATTCTTACATGAGAAGCTAGGCAGGAATCCAAATTTATATATGAAATGTACTTATATAAACATCCTGGCAACTAACATATAACACTGTCTGAAAACAAATTTGAGGGCTGGCTTTGGCTGACATGCCACAAGTTAGACTTCTGCTCTCAAATTGTGCCACAGGCCTTACCCTTCCATTCTCCTGAGGAGGTGTGGAAGGGGGAAAAATACAAAGAATGCAAAGTCATCTTGAAATTAAGGGCACTTTGTTGCTATTTATGTGGTTTATCTTTAGTGACATGGACCTTTTGTGAAGACTGACACTTAAAGGGATGAAGTTCTAGAAAGCATAGAGGGCAGAGCCTCCCCCAGCTCATCTCTCTTCCTGATAGTTAAGCTATCACAAAGTACACACGTGACCATCTTCCTTCACCCCGCACCTTGCCTCCTCTCACCAGCCCATCAGCCTTTGGAGCAGGGTTGCTTAAAGAATCTTCTAGCTGGACACTGTTCTCATTCCTCCCCAGCCTCCTCAGCTTCAGCCCAAGAGAGTGTTTGCTCTTTGGTCCAACAGAAATCATCTCTTTCATGTGTAATTCTGAGTACTGGCACTCTATTTCAGCGCCTGGGTTGGCCTTACCTCTTTCCTACAGTGACACTGGAGTACTTGCTCTAGTGTTTACTCTCTCAGCTTCCTTGGTTACCTTGTTGCTTTTCAACCCAACATCTGAGTTTCTTGGCCAGAGGGGAAAGATGGTGGAGAGGCTGCTGCTAAGTAGTTGAATCAGTGTGTCTTCAGCCTCCCTGGAGATCCTTCCACACAGGTGAAGTTTAGTTTTAAAACCTGCCATTCACTGCTGGCCTTCTGACAAGAAGGGTAGAAGGCTGCCTGTTTGCTGCAGCGTGTTTGGAAGCACAAGAGGGAAGAAGGAGTCAGGTGGCAATTAGCGAGTGACATTTATGATCCATTTATGAAACGCAAATGAAATACTTGGTTACAAAATCATAGCAAGCCTCCGCCTGTCCTTTACAGCCTTGTTCTCGATACATCGTGAAACTTTACAGACGTTCTTTACAGAAAAGTGACTAGCAGAGGAGAGGGCTTGAATCTTGCCTCTTAAATTCCCAGTGCACAGGGTATGCTTAGATTAAAGTACCACAGTTATATAAGAAGGGTGGTGGATGGTGACATGCACAGCAACCATACTGTCCTCCTCATTAAAATACTGTATGAGATGCCCAGTCTAGCCAGTGCAAGGCTGACACCAAATGCCAGCTCTGGTTGACGCTTCCCTTTTCCAGCTCCGGGACTCTAATGACTGTTAGACTTTTCCTCTTTCCCCTCCTAGAGAGAAGACATTTGATGAGTAAAATGAAGCTATTTTATATTTTATTTTATTTTTGCAGTGTTTGAGATAGAACTGGGGGCCTCACCCACGGCAGGCAAGCACTCTGCCAGTGAGCTACAGCCACAGCCTGTGTTGATAGTTTGAAAGTTGTGTGTGTATATGGCCTTACATATGATGCTAAATTTAAACTCTGTCTGGATAAGAAACTTCTTGGCTGAGTTTCAACCGAGATGGTCCCTTTAGTTTTGAAAGGTCTTAAACATTTCAGGCCCCCAAACAAGCAAAGAAACAAACAAAATCAAGTTTAGATCCTTTATTTCTTTGCACTCCTAACTAAACTTCAGTAAAACTGGCCCAAAGCCGAGTGGGAGCATTTCCAGCTTGCATTCCTGTTCTGAGTCCTGTGCGGTTGCTGACAAGCATTCTGATTCTGAGATATGCTGCGCCAATACCCCAGTGCTCTTATTCCGTTTAAAACAAAACCACTGTCACCAAATCCCGGAAATGCACTTTAGTTCAAAATGAGAGTGAAATAGAAAAGGCGAGGCTGCGACCATGCATCTATCCCCGCCAGCAGCATCAGATTGAAGAGGTTCAAGTTGTCAAGTTGTCTCACTGTTGAGGCTGGTGACGCCTTGTCCCCTGCTCCTTTGTAAGGCTAACCTTGCGCTCAGTGGGCACCAGGACCGAGTATCATCCCAAATGCCTGGCTATCTGACGGGCCTTTGTGTGGTGCAGGAAGGGCCCCGTCATGAATATGCAATTACCAACACTGTGTTGTCTCCTGCTAGAAACACAAAAAGGAGACTCTGATCTCAAAGTTGGGAGCTGATTTCTGATTCCAGCCTCGCAGGAGCTGCTTGAAACTCTAATCAAGCTGATTGTATTGCCTGGAATTCTAATTTCCAATTTAGGCTTTGCTATATAATCTCTGGTAGAGTGTGTCTAATCGTCCTGAAACAGTCTTCTAGAAACGCTATAGATTTTCTTCCCTGTGTGTCTAGGCTAGGCAGACTGTGCAGATAGGGCTAGCTGTAGAGACTGAGGATTACTGAGTAAACACAGCAAGACTGTGTTTCTGTGCCACTCTGTCTTTTCTGAAAGACCAACTTAAATTCTGTCTCCTGTAGCTTTGATCCTTCTCATGTAATTCTAAGTACACTTGTCATTATAGTAACTGTTGTTTGTATGTTATTTTAGCTTTTTACTTAAGTAGCTATTTAGCAATTTAAATGAAAACGTAATTAGGTTACATCTGTTTTACATGCATGTAATACCACACAGATGTATACCTCTATTAAAGCCATATTTTCTTTCTGGCAAGAAAAGGCAAAAACAGAACCATGCCAATCATTAGAATGTGTCTTGGTCTTAAAGGCAATGTATGCCATGCACAGAATTGTTGGTTATGGAGTAGTCAGACTCCCTCGGTTCCATGAGCTGAAGAATGAAAATATCAAGGAAGGAACAAGCTGGTAAGCTCTAGTTTCATGCTTAGAAACTGCATTGGAAGCCACGTGAGAGCCCTCCCAGCCTATGGTCGGGAGCATGGGGAAGTAAATGCCCTTCCCACATCATAGACTGGCTCCACATACGGTGTGAAAGTATCAAGGACGAGCCAAGGTTCCAGCTCATCTTTACATGGACTCCAGGGGGCTGCCATGCCCGTCTCTGCTATTCAAACAAAATAAAAGTAAACCACACCCAGGGGACCAGTGAGCATCCAGGTACTTTGAAGAATATGAAGTATAATTGCCAGAGAGTTCCATTAATATACAAACTGAAATCAGCATGAACATTGAGCCCCTTGGATACTCCAAATTCTTGTATGTACAGTGGGGATTGAACTAAGAAAATTAATTTTCCTGTTTAGGGAACTATCACCTCATTTACAGCCTGTTAATAGGATTTATAAGACATCATGTCAGACAGTCATTTATCTTGTTTGCTAACTCAACACATTCTGACTGTTTGGAACCAGGTTAATACTTTAAGAGTTGCCCATTGGTTGCATGTATGTTCAGCTTTTCTCTACAGCTTTTGAAAAATAGCGGCCTTTATAACATCAATAAAATATTTTCATATATCTCCCCCCTTGTAAATATGGCTAAACTTTTAGCATCCTGCTACTTGGTGACCTGTTAAAAAACTTAAATGTACTTTCAAATTGCTAGCTTGGAGCCAGGACAACAGGAAGCCAGGAGGAGCCAGCTTTATGACAAGGCCCTTTTACACATAGGCCTCCTGCCGAACTCTCTAGGGGAAACATATAGCAGGGTTTGCAGGTCCAGCTTCCCAGAGTTCCTTCCTGATTCTGAAGAAGGAGAGATGATTCTTCCCTTTCATATCAGCTCAGGATATTCTCTCTCCTCTGTGACTGTCATTCCCAGGTCAGCAAACCATGCTTAAAAGTCTCACATGCCTCAGAAACAAAAAGAAAGGAAACGAGTCTTTGGTACTTACATGAGTTCGTGGTACTTACAGTTCAGCTGAGGAGGGGCGGGGGGGGGGGGACTGGGGGACTGCAGGTCAATAGAATGCAAGGAGAGTGACACGGGAGCTAAATGGAGGTGCTGCCAGTAGCACTGGCATGACAAGTGGAGAGGGAAGTTGACATCAGAGAAAGTGTAGGGCTTTTCATATGAGAGGGAACATTGCAGGTTCTAAGAACAGAATGGGTAGAAAGAGGAGAAAATGCAGGCTATAGACAGGAAACAGTGGCCACTGAGGGATGCTGCTTACTGGCCTGGCTTACTGTGGCGATGCCACTCCTATGCATGTGGTCCTGGGGTATATGAGAAAGCAGACTGAGCAAGCTGTGAGGAACAGGCCAGTAACTAAGCCTCTCCATAGCCCGGGCTTCCGTTCCTGCCTTAAGTCTTAAGTCCCTGCCCTGACTTCCCTCTGCGATGTATTACAGAAGTGTAAGATGAAATAAAGCCCCTTCGCTCCATCGTTTCTGGTCGTGGTGTTACCAAGACATCCTCAGTGTCGTGTCATGCAGCAGACAGTAGACTTGCATTGCTTCTTCCTTTGGATATTCAGGCTTTCATGCCCATCTTATAGAGGAGACCAGAAAAGTTTGTGTGGAGCCATTTTCCAAAGTTCTACAACAGTGCAGGTTCGTAAGGTTGAGTGGAGACTAGAGCTTTGCTCTCCGTAGGAACCTTTGTCCTGCTCAGTCACTGACTTCTCACTGTCCTTGCAAGGGCACTGTTAAGCTGAGCATCACTGTGCTCTTTCCCATGGAAGGTCGATACAGTAGATGCAAATAGTGACTATTTCCTTCTGCGGCCATTTAATGAACATGTCTTAAGTGTCTGACATGCTTTGCATTAATTTCTAATGACTATAGTTTTTTCATTTTTTCACTTGACTTTCTTCCTATTAAAATAGACCATGTGGGGTAGTGGTAGTGCACACCTTTAATCCCAGCTCCGGGGAGGCAGAGGCAGGTGGATCTCCTCTTGAGTTGGAGGCCATCCTGGTCTACAGAGAGAGTTCCAGGACAGCCAGGGCTACACAGAGAAACTCTGACTCCAAAAACACACAAGTATGTTTGTTTTTTCAGAGGCCTTTTGGACACAGCAGAGAGCAGAGAGGGTTGAGCCCTTGTGTATGTGTGTGCTGTGGAATTCTTGTTGGCAGAGTCTATTGTATTCTTGGTGACTTGCTGTCACTGGAAGGCCACCCAAAATGTGCCAGCATCTGTAACCTAGATCTTAGCGTGTGTCCTTGGTTCCTCTTTCACTGTGTCCAAGTTCAGCTACTAAGTGGATAAATACAGTTAAGCCAGATCATAGCACTTGGGAAAACACCACCCAAGACTTAAGATAAGCTCACGCTTAATTGTCTAGCTGGCTAGCAGTGTTTGCCATGCAGCAGCTCTTGAATGAGCTGGATGTGTATCCACTACCTTGGTGGAAGATGCAGGGACACTGTATCAGATGTGTTTCGCCAGGAAAACAAGATTGATTTATTGTGTTATGCAGGGGTGAAGTGGACCCGGCATCCCTGGGCCACATGCTTTTTTTTTTTTTTTTTTTTTTTTTTTTTTTTTTTATTCCCTTGTCTGCTAAGTATGCAAGTACAAACAGCTTTAACACAATTTCTTACCTAGAAAGGAGCCTGGGGCTGCATCCAAGTACATTTAACATATGAAAATTGAGCTGCTTTGAACTTGTATGTTTTTGATAACTGCTTGGTATGCTTCCTGGAGGATCACCTGTAGGCTTTTCTTTCCAAATCCTCATCCCTTTGATTGAGTGCCAGGACAGATAGCTCCCACTGACTAGCTCCAGAGCCTTGTGCTTCTTGCTCCATTCAGGGCTGAAAGGAAGCAGTCCAGATTCAGTGGGCAAATCCTCAGGTTGAGCTGGAGCAGCAGCTCAAGCACTTTAAAGTTAGAATTGTTTTGTTCTAAAATAAGGTTCGGATGGGCTACCGAGCATTTCCACAAGCTCGATGCTGCGGGGAGCTGTGCGGCAAGAGGAAGAAAGACGGGCTTCTGTCAGCCCCCACCAGCTCCCGGCTTCCCACAGTCCGTAGTAACCTAGAAAATCTGAATTTTACAAGCAATCTGCTACGAGGTTTTCACGTGGGCACAAAAACATGCTTGACTTCTTGTTTTCTCTCCTCTCTGAGACCAGGTGCCACATTCCCGTCTTCTCCCCTCCCCTGTCAAGGAAGGAAAAACAATGAGTCCATTTACTCTTTACAGGTATGCCTGGTTGGGGACAGGGCTACATCAGTTCAAGAAGCTTTTAGTTTCCAACTGTTTGATGGGCAGAAGGTGCTGTCGCTTAGGAAACCTAGCAACACTGGGGCCTCTTGCTGCCTGCTCCTCGGCCAAACATCTCTTTTGAGTGTCACCTACCTGGATTTGTTGCATAATCTCTATTTTGGGAGATCAAGTTCACCCCAAAGATGCATCCTTTCTGATCAACATCCTGTGTCTGTCCTACTTGGCCCAGCATCTCATCTGTGGGAGACAGCGCAGCACCTCTCCTCTCTCCGGGCCGAGTGCCCTGTTTCCGAAGCTTGAAAAGCCATCTCCACAGTCAGTGTGGGATTGGTCCTGATGAGCTTATCAGAACAGGCCTGCTCGCTGGTGGACAGTCTCACCTTCCTCTGCTACCAGATGCACAGGCAGACCATTTCAGCCAATTTTAGAGTATTAGAAAGCTGAGCTCCTTACCTGGGTTGAACCTGAGGAAAGACTAGGGGCTTTATAGCCCTCAACTCACACCTCACCCTACACCCCTAGCGTAGCCGTGGACACTGGCCTCTGTCAAGAACATAATAGAGGACATTATTTGGTCATGAAAAAGGCTCAAGGCTGGACTCCTCCCATTAGGGAGAGTGCAAAGTGATCATTGTGGTCCCCACGGGTCTCTTCTGAACCCATTTTGCATCATATGCTTTGGGGCTGGAAGTTCTGTCTGGAGCGTACTGGGCTTAGCTCCCACTTAGCTTATAGAGTTTGACCCATCAGCTCTGCCAGCTTACTAACGAAAATGTTCATTAGATCTTGCCCATCTCCTCTTCTGTTTCCATGTGAAAGGCTTTTCTGGCCCTGTGGACATGTGTAATTTTAAGGTGCCTACAATAATGCTACAAACCATGCTTGATTTTAGCACTTCACCATAGAAGGGTGGTGCCTGTTACCACCGATCCTTACAACAATACTTTGGAATGAGAGTAGAAGTTTTATGACACATTTTATTGTATTCCTAAATATGAAAGAGGATTCTAATTTAAAAATAAGTGGCCGTACTTTTTAATTCTTACTTAGTCCATGTAGCCATTTTAATGCCCCTTTTATGGTTGACTGGTTGATGTTTTAAAACAAGTTCTTTAGGGACTCTATGCCCATTAGTCACTGGCAATAAAATCTGAACTTTACTAAAGTAAAACACGATGCTATGGGACAATTAAGAGAACTTTCAGAGATGCCTGTGAATATGAAATACAGTGATTTCTGTTATTAATGGATTTGAGAGGAACCGGCCCACCTCCTGAAAGCTCAATCATGTATATTGGGGGTTATATTTTTACTTTATTTCTTATTTCTCTCAAGGCAGTAGGGGTTCCAGAGCAGGCACTTAAGGTATACCAATCTTTTTTTTTTTTTTTTTTTCTTCTTTTTTTCCTGCTTGTGAATATAAGCCTTTAATTTTTTTTTTTTTTTCATTTTACATGGAAAATAGGGTGATGTCACTTAGGAAAGCACTTTCCCCCCAAAGTGGCTTTGGGAACCAGGATCTGGTGAAGTGTTATTTAAAAGCGATAACACACTCAGGCTCCGCTTTGTGCTTTAAATAATCGCAGGATTTACAGGCCATATCCCCAGCCTGTCCAGTTTTATGGAGGGACAAAATACAGGATTCATTTTATCATAGGTTCTTTAAAAACGCATGTGATGGTTATTTCTCTACTGCTACAGTAAGGTCTTTGTGTTATTAAGCTTAGTTTGTAGTAATTTAGGAGCGCTGCGATTTGGTAGTTATTTAATTTGCAAATGGGCCTGGCCTCCATAACCTCTGAAGGAAAACATTACTTTCCGGCATTCATTGACTCTCGCTTGCCAGCTACAGAGTAAAGTCAGACTCTAAAAGCCTCCCTCTAGCTCCACAGAAGACATGTTCCAGAGGACTTGCTGTGCCTCTGCCTGGAGGCTTCACTTCTCCACTTGAATCCCCTGCGTCCACCTCAGCTGCTCTCTCTGGAAGGATCTTGACACAAAGCCTTATAGGAGCTCCTCTAGCCAAGCGGGGAAAGACTTGAGGCAGCCTTGTTGGCATCTTGCTCCTGCTGTCCATCAGACTGTCCCTCCACTCCCATCCATAGCACTGTCGGGAGCTCCCACAGCACACTAGCCACAGTGAGTAGGCCCCTTTCACCAGCGAGCCTTCTGAGGACAGGTTTTGAATCCGTTCGTGTACAAAGCTGCCACAAGAGAACAGCACAGGGAGAAGTAATTCCATAAACAAGTTGTTTCTTGCCTTTAAAAAAAAAAAAAAAAAA
Source organism: Acomys russatus (assembly GCF_903995435.1). Lineage (NCBI taxonomy): Eukaryota > Metazoa > Chordata > Mammalia > Rodentia > Muridae > Acomys > Acomys russatus. The sequence goes on from NC_067162.1 coordinate 17,616,598, forward strand.
AAGGCCAACAGATGCCCGACAGAGGCAAATGAGCAGCCTTAAAACTCATCTGACCACCTAGGAAAGCCACTGCCGAGCCAGTGGTAAGCACTGACATCATGGACCACCAGCGATTGTGCAGAAACCCATCAAGAGAATCCAGGTCTAGAAACCTTCTTGTCCTGTTTCATGGCCAGGAACCCTGGCAGCCATATCGATGCTGTCTTGGCAGGTGCACTTTGTCACCTATCTGAGGGCAGGTCCCCTCTCCCCACCCTGCCTTCTTCGCCTTTGCTCAGCTGGTTGGTAGAGAGCTCTTGATTTTGGTCGTAGTAGTCCAGCCAAGGAAGACAAACCGTAGTTGGGTTAAGCCACTTCCCTCCTGGCGTCCATTTTCCCAGCTTCCTCTGCGGCTGTGTGACCACATGATGCGTTCTGATCTGTGAGACATAAGGTACAACGCTGCTAGCGACTGTTCTCTGCCCTTCCAGAGGTGCCTCCTTTTGTGTCTAGTGAGAGAACTTCATGCTGGGGCTTTAGCAGCGACTTTCTGGGATGAAGTGACGAGTGTCAGGGCAAAGAGGTATAGCAGTCATGTTGGTAAGACAGGTGGACAGGAGGAACCTGGGAGTGTGGTGACCAACCTGAAGTCCCCACCGCTGGGAACTTCAATCAATCACTGTCCTGATGGTTTAAACTTTGGATAGTTGGTTTTCTCATCCTTGAAAGACACCATTTCCCAGCTGATGCACTTGCTTGTAGAGGGAAACAAACGAACGAACAAACCAACCCTGCGAGCCGCAGTGCCCTAGGGACGGCTTAATAGAATAAATGCGTAGAACATATGACCAACTTGGCAATGTGAGTGCAAGAGAGAACCACTAAATGACGCTGGGACACTGATTATTCAAGAAACATTAAACTTTTTGAGGACACTCTTAGGACCATGCAAGGTTCTGGGGGTGCAGAGCCAAAGGGTGGCTTCTATTTCAGAGAACACGGCGTCAGGTAGGAGATGGACAGCTAAGGGAGAGCGTGGAAGTTGTGTGCGGGGCAGGAGGGGTATTCTTGGAGACAGGGTCTTGCTATCTAGTCTAGCTTGACATGGTACTTAGTACTCAGGGTACTGACTGAGTTCAGATGAAGACAAGGTAAATACAAAGAACCCAGTGTAAGGCCAAGAGACACAAGAGAAATACAACACTTAGAAATATAAAGCTTAATGTTTTGCCCATATTTGATTTGAATCCTTGGTGCTAAGTCTTGGCAAGGCCAGTGGTAGCTACTATGTTTGTATTATTCTTTTTTAGGGCGTGGAGGATGTTTTGGTTTGTTTTATTTTGTTTTTGTTTTTGTTTTGAGACAAGGTCTCTTTTTGTAGCTCTGGCTATCTAGAACTTAACTATGTAGACCAAGCTGGCCTCCCATTTCAGAGATCCAACACCCCCCTCTCCCCGCATCAACCTGGTGCTAGGATTAAAGGCATGGCCCACCATACCTGGCTGTATCATTCTTTACACTGTGTAACCTTTAAAATATTACTATTTTAAGTAAAAGGTAAGAACAAGAGGAAATGAGTATAAACTCTCATTTTTCAGTTTGTCCTCCTCAGAACTGAGAGGACAGGGGACGCTAGAGAATGCAAGCAGAGTGAGTGTGGCGGTGCCCCCAGGGTCATCCTGGTGAGCAGTCACTGGTCCTGAGTGTCTCTTGTTGATTGTCATTGTCCTAAAACAAGATTGCTACCTGGAGCATTTCCCAAATGCAGTTGACCTCCCCCTGTTTTTGCAACAGTTTTCAGTAGCAGCAATTAGAAGGGTTGATAGAGAAGGGGACTGAAGGACCCTCTCAGCTTAGGGGGCGTGGGTCAAGGAGGCGGTTCATGAAATGGGAGAGTCAGTGCTTGTGAGAAGAGTGAGAAACAATAAAGAGGCAAAAGAAACAAACCAAACCAGTTGAAGTTGGGGGTGGGGGCAGGGCTGATAAGCAAAGCACAAGGCTACACTGGACTTCTGAGTGCCTTTGCTCCTGGTGTCCAGTTTTATCACTGGTTTCTGTGTTCCAGGAACAGGCTGGCCTCCAGATCACACACTTCGCTAATCTAGCTGTTCCTCCCATTAGCTTAGTCACAAAGCCCAACTCATGTTGACTTAAGTAAAAAGAGTTTATTGGCTAGTAGTATTCAAAGGTTAAGTAGCTCCAGGCACAGCGTGATGCAGACTTAACATACTGTCATTGGTTCATCTTTTTCCTTTTAGGTTCTTTTACAATTTATTTTATTTTATTTTATTTTATGTGTGTTGGTGTTTTTCCTGCATATGTGTATGTGAGAGAGTGCTGTTGAATCCTCTGGAACTGGAGTTACAGACAGTTGTGAGCCACCATGTGGTTGCTGGGAATTGAACTCAGGACCTGTGGAAGAGCAGCCAGTGCTCTTAACTGCTGAGCCATTTCCCCAGCCCTCCTTTTAGGTTCTTAATTGCCTCATGCTTTGATATCACCCTCGTGGCTGCCTGAAGCTGTGGCCTCTCCTCCCCAGATTGCAACATCTACAGAGCATCACAAGTTCTGCAAACTGGGATGGACTGTGTTTCTCAGAAACTCGTCCTCTAACCCTACCTCCGGAAATTGGACTATGTCTATCCCTGAACTAAGTCATATGACCAGGAGATAAGGCCCATATTAACTCGATTTCCATGCACACCCTCTGCTCCCCCCCACACACACCCTGAGCTGTGGAAACTGCCAAAGGAAAATCGAGAGTACCAATCCCAAGAGCAGATAATGTTCCGGAAGTAACCTCTCCTCTCCAAAAAAGGAAACTTTCACAAGAGGCTTTATGTTTTACCAAACATGACTCTGGATTCTAAGTGTTGGAATATTTAGGGTCCCACATCTGACAGCATGAATTAGGCCCCTCTGCGTGGAGCACCCAGGGTGCTGACAGCCGACGTGGGGAATGCCGATGCTCACTGAAGAAGTCAAGCAGTAAATCCTCTTTGGAAATAAACAGAAAGCAGCTTTTGAGAACCAGGCTTTTACCCTAGACCAGAACCTGTCAGCCACAGGCAGAAGTCATTAGCGGGATTTATGCTTGCCTGTATCCAGCACAGAGTCAAAGGGAGATCCCCAGCAGGGGTCTCTCCTTCCGGAAGCCCAGCAGAGGAATGGGGAAGACTCTCCGGGTAAAGTTTCAAAGAACCTAATGCAGAAATCCCCTTAACAAACACTGGGATTTGGGTTAGTAACTCATACCTCTCAGTTTAGGGCCTGGGGAGGTGTACAGCTATAGGCCTGCACCGCCAGAGGGAGGAAGAAAGGACGAGATGCATCAAGAATACAGAAGCTGCTTAAAACCGTGTATCTTTCCTAACTTGGCACCATGTGCATTTTTGCTTGGTAGACATGCGTTGTGAATGACCCTGGCAGCTGGTGGCTGGCCTGTAGGCAAACCTTCTTCCAATTTATAACTTCATTTCCCTCTAATAAGAATGTAGCATAAAAAAAAAAAAGAAAGAAAGAAAAGAAAAAAAGAATGTAGCATTAACTGGTTTGGATCCTCCCAAAACTGTGGCAAGAGAGCTAATTGTCTCCACACTCCGCTTTGCTGTTTCCACCCCAACAGAAACACACAGCACCAAGGCTCTTGGCTTTTCTCTCTGCTTTCTGTGTGCCTCTAGCATTGAGAAAGGCTACCAGGGTCTATAGCCTACTCTCTGCAAGAGACGTAAAGTCAGTGCAAACTGCATCCTGGGGTCTGTGAGCCTGTGTCCTGTTAATGCTTTGCTGGCCCTTGGCCTCCAGTCAGAACCCATGCAGCCACCTTTTCTATGGCTTTTCTTTTTCCCTCATGTTTGGTTGTGAACTTATTTTGACTGAGGATTTACTTGTCACCCCATGTTGACATTTCACATTATTGCATTAAGGAAAACCTAGGAGAAAGCAAACAAGCAAGTGTATTCCGACAGGTCACAGCCGTACTGCTCAGATTTCAAAGAAAAGCGAGGAGCAGGCTTAGGGTGGAGAATGGGAAACAGATATGTTACTAGGAGGGGCAGTCTTGGAGTTTGGGCCTCAGTCAGATGCTACATGGGGGTGTTCTTCTCAGGTAAGGGTAGCTCCTGAGACTTGGGGGAGTTTCTGGTCCCTCTGCTGTCTCCGGGAAATGCTGCGGCCCCGTGCTAACATTCTGATTTTCTGATTATAAGTGACTGCAACAACAAAGAGAATAACTCGGCTCTGAGAACTGTTGCCACAGTGTCTCTAGGGGACAGGTTTGCTTTGGTCTGTAAATTCCCCAAAGGCAAGCTGAGACTATGTAAATTAAAGAAGCGGAGCCAGTGACAACCAACTCTGTGGTTTTATTTGACTTTCCAAAGCACATGTCCATCAACGTGTCCCGGGCAGCACAACATGATTAAAGCACAACAACAGTCACTGTGTGCTGCGTTTTAATTGCTGTGGTGTGTGCTGGGGCGAAGAGTTGGAGCCACTGGCTGTGCTTTTTTTTTTTTTTTTTCCCTTCTTTTTTTTTTTTTTTTTTTCTTATTTACCTTGCAGCTATGTTCTTTGATTCATCTGAAATTTATTTTGTTTTAGTTTAAGCCAGTATCACACAGCGCAGCAAAGCCTAGCCTCAAACTCAATATTTTCCTGTCTCAGCCTCCTAAGTACTGGTATGCCAAGCTTGTGCTACCACACCCAGCTTCACCAGAACTTCCAACAAGTTCTACCAACAATGTCAGTAGGCATCTGAGCTAAGTCACTCTTTCTTCAGCCCCCATTTTACGCAGCTATAAAGCAAGGAGCTTAAGCTAGATCTGAGCTGGCAAGACTTCTCTTCCACTTCTGTCTTGAATTTAGTTTTTAAGACTTTAAATTTTTATTTTTATTTTATGTGTATGGGTGTACTGCCTGCATGCATGTTTGTATGCCATGTGCATGCCTGGTGCTTAAGGAGGCCAGAAAAAGGTGTCAGAGCCCCTGAAACTGGAGTTACAGAAGCTTGTGAGCGCCGTGTGGATGCTCAGAATCAAACCCAGGTCCTCTAGAAGAGCAGCTAACGCTCTTAACTGCTGAACCATCCTTCCTGTCCCTTGAATGCATTTTTATCAAGTTTTAAGCAAGATGTGGTCCACTTTCTTTTCTTGCCATCACTTTCTCACATGGTGTTAGATTAATGGAAAAGGTCTTTACCTGTCTTGTTGTCACGCTACCCTGTAGAATTCCAGAATGGCATCAGTAATGACGTCAGCTGATCAGAGTACTATCTAGTCAGTTTTGATGGTTATTTTTGTAAAGCGATGATCGGTCTGAAAGAAGGTAAGTGCTCTCTTAGAAATGCTATGTCATTAAAAAGATGATATTAACAGGTTTGGATAAAGAAAATACTGGCAACTCTTATACACTGCTGGAGAAGATGTAAAGTATGCAGGTCCTATGGGAGATCAGAAGGCTACACAGAGCATACGACCTAGTCACAACACTCTTTGTACCTACGAGAAGTGGGAACCTGTGTCCACATAGACCCTTTATGCAAGTGTTCGTAGCAGCATTGTTGTTAATGTCCAAAAAGCCGAAGCAGTCCAGACATCAAATCTGTGTCACATATGTCCAATTTGGCAGGTAAAATCACAGTGTTCCCAAACACACATAGATGAATTCTGATATCAGTGGACTGTGAAAGACACCCGTCATATATGTAGTAGATTGGTGGTTGTCTGGTGCTGGAGTGAGCAAAAGTGAACACTTAAAACCACCGAAATATAACCCTAAAATGGAATCATATGGCATATGAATTTACATTGCATTAACAAAAATAATTTAACCCCCCCTCCCCAAAAAAAATCCATGGTGTCAAACTATGCCATTAGCCCATTGAAGACCATCTGCCACACCCAGAAGAAAAGTCAGTCTTCTTGCCAGGACCTGCCCTGCCTGGATATCACCCCTTTCATCATCCCCCGATATTGGGCTCTGTCCCTCCCTGAATAAGAAGTGTTTTTGTCTCTTGGTCTTCCCTTGGCCTGAAGTGCTCTGTGTGAGTATGCACACCTGGGGGGTGGGGCGCGTCTACTGTGTAGTCTAGGCTGGCCTCATATTCATGAGCCTCCTGCCTCAGCCTCCTCAGTGCTGAAACTACACGAATTTCATATTTTATTGTTTAAAAGCCACCTCCTTAAGTCTTCCTTCACTACTCTTGGTGAAGGTGCCTCCCCATCCCCTGCAGTCAGCTGTCGGAAAGATCTGTCTCTTTACTGATTAATCCTGTGTCTCCCTGTCGTACCAATTCTCGCATGCCCTAGGCCCACCTCAGTTCCAGGCACATCAGTATTTTTGGCCTGGGTATTGGGAGGGTGGATGAGCTATGTTTATTTGCTGGGCATGGATGCCTGCTTCCGTTCTAGTAGCCCCAGTATTAGAAGTAAACAACAACTTTTTAGCTGGGAGTCTCCATTTCCTGTCTCTCGTGTCTCCATCCAGTGGTGGGGAGGAGGCTGAGGTGTGTTGACCATAATTCCTAAAGGGGGCTCAGAAACATGGGGGAGAAAACTTTGAAAATGTGATTCAATTCAGAAATTTGCAAAATATTGTCATACTTTGATTTATTTATATCTATTAGATCTCTGAAATAATTCTTCCTTTTACAGTTTTGAAGCTATGCACTATAGTTTTACTGTCTTTGCTTTTCCCTTCATTGGAAGCCCCTTGTGTAACTTTTCCTCATGGGCGTACAGTACACAGGCACCTGTCAGCTCTAAACTCAGGGCCCTCAGCCCTCAGGGTCAAATCAGGTGACAGAGCCCCTTCCTGGAAACTGGGCGGTTCTGTTCCACCCTCACCAGATAAAGCCTTCCACCTTGTTGTGAATCTCAGAGGTTGTGGGAAGTGTGCAAGACGTCAGCTGCCTAGCACCCCACTCTGGAGATGTGGGGAACCCTACAAGCAAGCAGCACGAGCCCTGTTGACTGGCCTGCCTTGGCAGGTTGTCCTTTTTGACTCTGGTGTGCAAAGCCGCCTGCCCCATAGTTCTGCGTGCAGTCTCGAGGACGGTGGGAAACTCTGGGATAGAGATTTTCCTTTTGCTGGATCCCCCCAATCTATGATTTCCAGAAGTGATCACTTTTTGGATTTGGGGGGGGTTAAATGTCCCCCTTTCTTTAGGGCTCAAGACTGGCTCGGGGGTGCTGCCAACATAGCACACTGGTACCAGAGAGCAGACTTTAGTGAGAGAGAAGCCGTGGGTTGGCATGAGCCCTGGGTCAGCTCCTGAGTCCCTAGATGGGGTCTTAGGGAAGAGGGGACGACCTAGTTGACATTGGGTACAGTGCTGAAACAGTTTATGTTACTTGTCATCCAGTGGCACTCACCTCACTTTAATGAGGAAATGGGGAAAAAAATGAGATTGATCTTAATTGCCCTAGGGTTGTATTTTCTTAATCTAAAGGGCCATCCTTCTAGAATTTTCTCTCAAAGTTTCTAGATTGATAATTTTAAAAGGAGGGTTTGATGTCTTCTCAGCACACATATAACTTACAGGTAGCAATCCTGCTGCTAAAAAATGATCTTAAATCATTTATGGTTTGAGTTTTCTCTTTTAAAACATGGGGAGATGAGGCCTTCGTGGGTGCCGGGTTTAGAGTTTGAACTTTTAAGGGAGGCCACGCTGGGGCAGAAATGATAGCTGCTGGCTGTTCTCACTCACGATTGGTAAGATAAGATTATGTATGGCTCATAAATTTGTATACTTCATATTTTTTTCAGAAATTTCCCCTACCAAGTTTTGCTAACACACAAAAGACATACCAACACTGACTTTGCTTTTAGTTCTGAGTTACACACTATTACCCTTTCATTACAGCTTTTAAAAATAGGCTTGTAAAAATATTTGATTTTCCTCACATGGAATGCTACAATTTTAGGGGAAAACCTTACTGAAAAAGATGAGTACGCCAGGCACAGTGACAAGCGGATCTCAGCGTGTGTTAGAGGATAGCCAGGCCTACATAGCAAGACCCTATCTTACAAAGCCAAGGGCTGATGATGTAACTCAGTGAGCTCACATAAGTGAAGCCCTGTGCTCAGCCTTCCCCCTCCAAACGTAGCATGGAAAGCACCAGACTGTTCCATGTTGGGCCATTCTGTGACCCTAACCACCTTCCACAACAGGTTTAGTATTTGCTCATCCTAAGCATGGCTAAGCATGGCCATCGAGTGAATGAATGTGGTCCACACTAGGCAACACGCATCAGTTAGTGTGTTGACAGCCATTCAAGAAGAGAGCTGAATCAAAGTGAGAAACCTCACAGATGCATGTGGCAGTTTCCCATAGGCTAAACGAAGCCACTTTGATGGTAGTACTAGCCACCCACTCCAGTGTGATAGAGCTATGTAGCTGGGGGAAATGGAAATCGAAAGAAGTAACAGCATCGTGGGTTATATCCAGGTAGTAGTGTCTGCTTTATCATCTTTATATCAAGAAAGATATTAGAAAAATGTGCTCTTCCTATCTCATTTCTTGAGACATTCCTAAGACTTAGCTATATACAAACCATATGTAACTTTATATTATTAGCTAGTTTAACATAACAATAGCTATGAAATATGTGCCCCAAACACTGTGCTAATACATGTATGTTCCTGTTGTTTCCTTTAATCCTCATGAGAATGTGTTGCTGCACTTATGGGTGAGGACGTCTGAAGAGAGTAGAAGTGAACTCTGGTTCCAGCTTTACTCAGCCCACCCTCTCACATGCGGTGCTGGTTTATGAGGTGTTTGTTCATCAACTAAATCCTGGCCCTAAAGACCCAGAAAGGATCAAATCCAACATCTCCAATGTGAAGACACCCAGATTGGGTGGGGGGGTGGTTAACTAGTTTCTTAGGATTACTACCTAAAATTAGCATAATATATATAAAAACAAGAATGTACTGATGGGAAGAAGTGTCCTAGAAAAGCCCTGTTTACAGTTGAGTCTAGGATTCTCAGCAAGTACTCCATAGTTAGTAAGGCCTTTGATGACACAGAGCAGACCATTTCTCAGAAACATCTTTCCAGGGAAATTTCTAAATATCCAATAATTTTTCTAATGGGTGGTTGCAGAAAGGGTTAACGAGAGTCTCTCTGGGACACATAATGGGGAAGTAGCTGAACTTGATTTCAAAGGGATTTTTTTTTTTTTTTTTTTTTTTTTTTTTTTTTTTTTGGACAGAATTCCAATTACAGAGAAGTCATTTTGCTCACCAGCTTACTAAACTTTATTTCAGACTAATGCAGCTCTGAGATCCATATCCCTTCTTCCCTTATTTCAACAGATATTTCAAATATGAAAATCTTTTTTTTCTTTTTCATGTTATCATTTATTTTGGAAAATATGAAAATCTTATGTCAAAACTTAGCTGAAGCCTTCATCGGGCTTTTGAACGGCTAAGTAAGAATTCTGTTTCTAGGAATAAAAAGATTTGGATCAGAAAGTTCCTTCTCCGGATGGTAGTTCGGGCAGTCTTTAATCATATTTTTGTTGATTATTTATTAGTTTCCCCCACAAAATCAAAGACCAGTAATGTGAAACGTGTTTCCCCTAAGATATCTTATGAGTCACAATCCACAATAAAGAAATAATGTGATATGGACTAATTGGGAAATCAAATATCTTTCTCTAGTCAGTGGCCCACATGGAAATGCTGAGTGACACAAGTGGCCCAGTTGCCCCAGCCACACTCAGCCTAGACAGAGCTCTTTCCGCCACAAGGAGAGAGAGAGAGAGAGAGAGAGAGAGAGAGAGAGAGAGCGCCTTGTCAGTACATCCAGACTATAGAGAAGGAGAGCTAATTGAAATGAACAGGCAGCCTCCGCCAGCTGTTCTGTGAACCCACCCTGAAGCAGAGTGAGACTGATGAACTGGAATCCCCATGTATTCCCATCGCCAGCCTGGAGCTTGTGTAACGCCCGCCATGGCGGCTGCCACTGTGAAAAGTGTGAAGGCAGCCTGCTGTCCTCAACTATGGGGATGTCTCTCTGGTCAATAGTGGGCTTTCTGTTATGGAACCAGACTCCTTCAGCTTGCTTCCTGGTTGGGGCTGGGAGGATTGCAAATGTGTTTCCTGACAGGGATTCTCCTGACCAAAATACAGAAAAAAAGGGTGCTGGTCTTAGGCCCTGAGGCCACTGTGATTTTGAGGAACTGGAGGCTTACAGATAACTCCCCTTGTCTTGGCTATAACCATTAGTAGAGGCCATGCTTATGTAGAGTCCTGCTCCGAAGCCAGGTGATCTGAGTTCAAACCCCGCTCTGCCATGAGTTAGCGATTACTTCTCTGTGCAAGTTGCTCGCAGACTGGCCCTGAACAGAAATGCAACACGTGTCAAGCCTTCTGCTCATTTCGTCATCTAAGTCTAGACTTGTTGCAGCGAGTGTTCCGGAGCTGCATTGGTTTCCTGAGAAGTGCACGGCAGGGGTGCGCTGAGGATGAGTGAACAGTGCTAGTGCAGACACGCCCTAGCTGCTCTCACTCTGAGTTCTCTGCTGCTGCTTTGACCCATCATCTTAACTCTGCATCTCTGTCTATCTGGGATGTGTAGACTTGAGCCGTGATGGTCTGCAGTCGTTTTCCTGTTGTTTCATGGGGGTTTCCTCCCCCATGGTTTGTTTCTTTGAAAGTATGAGCTTTCTTTATACTTTGAGAAGATGTTCACTGGAACAGTGGTCCTGTGAGCTAGTCCAGTATTGTTTGAAAATTGATAAACCTATTTGAATAAATGTTTCTAAAATTTTTTGACCAAAATGAACCAAACCAAAACAAAACCCCTCACCTTTCACACTGATGTAATGTACCTTAATAAGCAAAGTTACCTGGACCACTTGCCCTGTTTGAGGAAGTGCTACATTGCCAACTTCTCATTCCTGCTAAGAGCTGTCATTTCTTTCTCACCCCCACTACCCAGTTATTTCCAGAGGCTTGAACTTTATTTTCAAAGATCTAGCGTCTAGAGTGTAATAGTGACCGGAATGTTGGGACCACTCTGTCAACCCTTTGAGAAAAGGGACTGCCATGCTAGGCCCTGCACGGCACTGAGCCCTAGGCCTTCATGCTGAGAGTGTACCTCTGTGTCTGGCTTCTTCTATCACTTTGTGATTGTGGCAGTTTAACCAAGAAGTGATGGACCCCAGCACAAACATACTGCTGGACATGTTACTAGGAGATGAATTTGCCTGGAAGAAGTATGAATTTTGGCAAATATTCTTCTGACTTTTCTGTGCTTAAAATGATTTTGAATTTTTTTTGTTTTCAGTTCATGCAATTTTACTCTTAAATTATATAATCTCACTTAAATAACTATTTATACATTATAACTAGATATTTAATATCTTTGCCATAAATTTAATTTTAAAAAAAAGCTAAGAGATGGGTTTTAGGGGATTTGAGTAGAAGGGAAGAGAAGATATGAACATCCAGATGAACAGATTGAGATTTGCAAAGTGTGGATGTACTAGTATTAAGGTGGTACCTCCCAAGAGTCTAGTTCCCAGCCTGAGTCTACCCAGGCTTCCCCCTAAGTCTTGTCCCAGTAAGATCTGCCAGCACAGGTTGCTAGGGCCGCGTCAGAGCCTTTTCTCAGTTGCCTCCAAGACCTACTTCTGGCTTTCTGCTCTGACCTGGCTTCATCATCTCCTCTACTCGCATGTTGCTTTCTACTTAACTCACTCCACTGATCTCTGTCACTCACTCCTCAGCTTTGTGGCAGGACTCAACTTAGTCTTTCATTGGGAAAAACTGAGTTAGGCTCATAGCTGACAGTTCATCTATAAAAGGGTGTTTTCCACACTTATGAGCTTGCGTGCCAGGAAAAACATAAGTCTGATTTTTACTGTCCTGCTAAACAAGCCTGTCCCCAAGTTAGAGATTCTTGAACTACGCTAACCAACCCTGTTAGCCTCAGGAGCCCTGCTGTCCTTTTAGTTATGGTAGAGTACTGATTCTTTGGCTTTAATACGGCTCCTTCTGCTTCGCCTTATACGTTTGTAAGTCTTTACTGAAGCAACCACTGGAAAGCACAGCATGTTTCAACCCAATTGCGATGGTCAGGAAAAGACCAGCCTGGGTTTGGAAGTCAATCCGTGGACACCAGCGTTTTTACAACCAACCCCTCTTCACTCTTCTCCACCTCCTGACTTTTATGAAGGCGAGGGACTCAAGACAATGCAAGTCACAGAATTTCAAATAGCTGAATTCTTAGGTGATTTTGGAATGGAAACAAAGATAACCTTGTTCAACAGCGAATTTGCGCCCCTGGGTGAATGGCCAGGTGTTCTTTCAACTGGACCGTGAGACTAATTTCTTCCTGGCCCCTGGAAAGCAGCTGAAGCGGTGGGCAGCTGGTATATCTTCAATCTTGCATACCAACATCTTTCTCTGATTCACAGATTTCCTTTATCCCCAGCACTTCCTCTGGTATGTGCATCTCCCACAGTAAGTGATATCTCTTCTTGGATTTGGGCATTTTGAAACTGTGGGTCTTGGGTGAAGAAGGGGAGGGAGAGGGGGATGGCTGGTTACCAGACTATTTCCAAAGGGGAACCCCCCCACTTCCTCCTAACCCATCTCTGACTCCTGAGCATCCACTGACCTCCACATCCACAAGGGGGTGACACTGGAGTGTTTGAGGGTGGCATTGTGAACATAGCTCTCTGAATATTTAAATGACACACAATTAATCTGAGAGAAAACAAAATTAATTTATATCCAGTTGTAATTTCCATGACTAGGCACATAAAATAAGATGCTGTGCAAACTCTCAGAGAGAAGAGAGATCTCTTTGGGAAATGTCTTGATGACTTGCACTTGCAAAGCATAGCTCTTTCCTCTGCATAGGGTGGTATAAGGCTTTGAAGAGAGCCAGCCCTACATTTGCTTGGAGAGTCATGGAGTGCAACTGCATAAGAGCCATTAGAAGCCTACTCCTGACAGTCTGATGAGTCTCAGAATGCCAGATCATACCCATAATTTATTTTCCTAAATAGCTGTAACAGAAAAGATTTTCCATGCCCCGAGAAGGGTATTTGAAGGTCGGCTGTCAGGGAGAGAACCAGAGCCTGTCCACTCTCATCACTGTGTGCCTGTCGGCACTTCTGTAGGAATAAGAGTTCTCTCTGGTGTGCCAGTATATCATGGAAAGCACACTTGTTTTTGCTGGTCGCCACGTGCTCTGGCTTGCAGGAGCCACCAGGCCTTCAGTGATGTGTTGTATCTGTTCTAGAGGCAAGTGAACTATACTCAGAGACAAACTGGGGAACCTCCTTTGGCCTCATGCGTGTGGAAATTTCAGTCAAACAGGTTTCTGCTGGGGACAGAAGCCTGGCTTTGGGTGGCAGTGTCATCTCGTGAGCAGTTCCTGCATCATTGTTATTGCGTCTGCTTTTATGTCTTTGCATAATTCTCAAAACAACTCATGAGGTAGGTGGCAGCTACAGTCCCCACTCAGTATATAAGGAAACAGGCTTGGATTTAGTGAGTGACCTGCCTCATATATTAGTAGAATGGCCATCCAAACTCAAAGCAGTAGGGCTCATATTTTAAAGCCTGGATGTTCTGCATGAAAACAAACACTTCCGGCTCGGTGAACACAAATGGCATATGAGTTGTCTTCCACCTAAGCACAATCACTTGGCAAGAAGGGTGGCTGTCCATTTTACCCATGTCTCTTGCCTGGTGGCCACCACCCCGACATAGGCTGCCTGACTTTGGGGTGTTGCGCTCTGCAGAGCCTGTCCAGAGGCACCATGGTTCCGCTCCTATGGCAGGCTAAATGCCCGCACAGTTCTTCAGTGTTCTCTGAACACAGTCACATAGAGAGTACCGCCTTTACCCCCTCTCTCTGCTTCCCTTGCCCTGAACAAGGTGACTGCGAAGAAATGGAACTTCAGCCCGATCAAATGGGGACATTGAAGATGTATAGGTCTGGGACCCTCCTAGCTGATGGCACTCAGAGCACTAGGTTGACAGTAACTGGGGTCATGATAGCATCTTTGGGCTTTGTCACAGCTTTGGCTGACCATTGTTAACAGAGAGACTCTCAGCCACTGCGCATGCCGGGATAAAATACATCTGTCACATCCAGGAATGGAAAGGAGACTACAGGCAAGCACATGCCTCCTTCCTACACTGCAGATTTGTCGATAGGATTGAGCTTTTCCAGGAACTCAGTCTCAATGTCTGTCCCATGTTGGGCCAAAGCCTGGCATTACTGGTAAGATAATAAGTGCCAACCACCACGGATACTCCTCTCAGGGGCGTTGCCCATGCAGTAAATCATGAGTGTAAAGCCTGAGTGCTTTATGCTGTTAAAGTCTCAAGATAGAATTAGACTTGTAATCACCACTTGCCTGTGTTTTGTCATCTATGATAATTACAGTAGTAATAACCCATGTATTGTTGGGATGGAGCAGTCAGAAGCATCCATCAATTTTTTTCTATCGACACCAAATCAAGTTGATACTTCGTCTTTGCTGCAAAAATGTAGATTGCACCAATTAGTCTAAGGAAATTGGGCAGTCATTAGCAATGAAGCATTCAGTTAATCTGCAGAACATTTCAGGTCCCTCTGATGCCAACTATCCCTCTTAATTATGTGGGATACAGGAGCTTCTTTAGGACTCAATGGTGGCACCACTGGCTTAGATTAGACACTATGCCTACGTCCCCGACTTCATTTGCAAGACTCCACTGATAGATACCTCCCAATCCCCACCTAACATCCTCAGCTCCTTCTAGGCAAATTTATCCAGAAGGGGAACATTTGAATCAAGGTACTTAACATTTTCTTTCTTGCTTAGGAATAGGGGGTTCCCCCATGGAGTTCTTCTAGGGGTGGTTTATCATTTTGTGTATGTTAAATGGTTTTGTTAGTCTTTTTCAAGCCATGCAATAATTGGGGGTGATGTTGGATAACAAACACCAAAACACCAGGCTTTAGAAAGAATACAACTCATTGTGAAGAAATCCTGGTGCTAATGATTTTTCTGCATCTACCTCAAGTCTCTCTCCAGGCTAGCCCAGTCTTGCTCTTCAGACATTTTCAATCAGCCTTACCCACAAACTGTTCCAAGAAGCTGAATAATGCAAGGGAGAAATGTTTCAAATATAAGGATTGTTTTTTTTTTTTCTTTGTGAAATTGGAAGAAACAAAAAAAAAAAAAACAAAACAAAACAATAACATCTCCCTTAGTCTCCTACCATCTGTACCACTTTGAAAACTTTGGAAACTATCTCTTCACACTCTTAATCATACATATTGAGTTTGTATTCTTGTTCTTATTACAGAATTTTATTTTTTTACTTCTATAACAGTTTTAAATGATATATAGTATATATATATATTATATATAGTATTGGGCTTGATAAAAATGAAAAGCTTCCCACCAAAGGGGACAACCGGCCAAGTAGAGAGACAGCCTACAGAATAGTTGAAAGCCTCTGCTAACTGTACATGTGACAGAGGAGTCACACAGAGACTATATTTAGAACTAAAACATTTAAGCACCAAAACAACTCAAACCACTTAGTCATGAACAAACACTTCTTAAAACATGAAGTACACATGAGCAGTATACATGAAAGTGACTCTAATAGCCTTAGTCAGTGGGGAAATGCAAATCAGAACAATATTGAGATCCCATCTATCATTAAGAAAGAGCAGGGTCTAGGGATGTAGTTCAGTTCCCAGTACTGCATAAAACAAACATGGGTCCCAACACTCAAGAAGTGGAGGCAAAAGGATCAGAAGGTCAGGGTCGTCCTTGGCTACAGTGGGCTGTCCAGGTCAGCCTCAGATACATAGGACCTTATCTCAAAAAACAAACAAAAAGGAAATCATAAATGCTGGCAAAAATGTTAATGTGGTCTCATACACTATTGCTAGTGGCAGTGTAAATTAGTTTAACTGCTATGGAAGTCAATATAGAGGTTCCTTAAGAAAATTAACTAGGGTTGGGCAGTGATGGTGCACAACTTTAATCCCAGCACCCAAGAAGCAGAGGCAGGCAGATCTGTGAGTTCCATGACAACCTTGTCTCTGAGGGAGTTCTAGGACAGTCAAAACTCACACAGAGAAACCCTAGCTCAAAAAACAAGAAAGAAAGGAGAGGAGGGAGGAGGGAGGGAGGGAAGGAGGGAGGGAGGGAGGGAGGGGGAGAAAAGAAAAGCAACTAGGATCAGATTATACCCCTATAGATACCCAAAGGATCTAAGCCAGCATATCCTATAAGGAGATACCTCCAGAGCCATGACTGCATGACTGTACACAGAGCCATGTTGCAGGATCAGCCTAGGTGCCTATCAGTAGATGGATGGATAAAGTAAAAAACCAAAATGTGGTAGATATACACAGCCAGAAAAAAAGAATGAATTTTCAGGAAATGGATGGAACTGGAATTGATCACATTAGATGAAAAAAGCCATACTCAGAAAGACAATACCATGTCTTCTCTCATATGTAGATCCTATGCTTTATTGTGTATATATAAAATTGAGAGAGAAAGAAAGATGAAAGTAGAAGCAGGATTACCTGGGAAAAGAAAGGGAACTGTGGGAGAGGAAGAAAAGGAGGGGCATGCGGTGAGTATAGTGTATGATTGATATCTGAATGGTATCTACATAAAACCCATTATCCTGTACAGTGAGTATCTGTCCGTGTAGCTATCTATATCTTTGTATTTACAATGGCTTGAGTTGTTCCCCTGGAATAGAAAGATTACCTAAGCTGAACTATCTGTTCAAAATTTGTAAGATGCTTTAAACTTTATTTTGTTTTGGTTTTTGAGACAAGATGTTTCTGTGTAGCCCTGGCTGCCCTGGAACTCACTCTGGAACTCACTCTGTAGACCAGGGTGGCCTCGAACTCAGAGATCTGCCTGCCTCTGCCTCCCAAGTGCTGGGATTAAAGGCATGCGCCATCACTCCCCAGCACCTCTTTATAAATCTTAACTATCAGCTAACTGCTCACCAAAAGGATTGTACTCATTTAAAAGTCTTCAGCATCCCAGTTAGATTGGAACTCAAATTCTAATCTAATTTTAGTGAATGAGCTTTAGATGCAGTAGTTACTATGGTTACTAAGCATCACTCCTCCATGGCGCCTAAGTGGGCACTGTGTGGATTGTGCCCTGAGCCAACTAGGCATAAGCATGGGTAGTCACTACCTCACATTACAGTAAGCTCAGAAGCAGGACAGCTTAGACCTAGAGATGTCATGGAAGACCGGAGCTCTTCAAATTTACCTATTACGAACTTCACCTCGGTAATGGCTTCCTTCCTGTTTCCAAAGGCTGCAGTAGCCCCAGCCATCCCCCATCAGACGTAGAAACAACAGAGATGGAAGAAGAGCACACTTCTAGTGTGTCTCCTCAAAAGTGAAGAAAGTGTCCCTCAGAGCTCAGGTGACACTTCCTCTGCTCCCACGGTGAAGCCCGAGCCTGTGTCAGCTCTTACACTAAACACTGTCAAGGGAAGTAGAAGGGCGATTCGCTCTGGACCTGGCAATGGGGTCACCGTCCTCTGAGTGTTTGGAGAGAGTGGTTGTGGGATAACCTTCACAACACCATGAGGGTTTTCTTCCATTTTTGCCACCCCCTTAGAACCCCTTTAGAATCCCTAAGTAATCCTTACACATTTAAGAGATCTTAGCAAAAACAGTTCATGGGTCTCAGAAGCACTAGGCCTTGTCCTGCAAAGAAAGCCCTGTGGCCCGGCAGCATGCTCTCCATTTCTTTATGTCTTCCCCAAACCTACTTTGGTATTTCAGCATACAGGTCTCCTATAAGAAACAGACAGGATCACTGGCTTTCCCTTTGGAGGATTCTAAGAGCTGGTGCCATAAAGCTGCCTGCTTCCACTGAGGCAACAGTCTGCAGCCTGATGGACAGGCCTTGCTTTCCAGTCTGGATTGCATAGGCTCCAGGCAGCTCATGTCATTTGCACAGCCCTAGCTTTTATCCTGGCATTTCTCATTAGTATCTCCACTGCAGGGCCAGGAAGGCAGGACAAGGGGACATTGAAGAATTCAGATCAGTTAAGTTCTTGCTTCATCTAGTTGGTGAAATGGCTGAAATTGGCATCTCAAAGGATATTGGGAAATTATCTGGTATGTTTCTATACACATTTGCCACCAGTGTGTACACATTAGTGTTACATTTTAGAGTGGAATGCATAAGCAACAAAGGGCGGTGGCAGAAGAGAGCATGTTCCCAGCTTACAGATGTGCGTTGGCACTAGGACTACTGAGGAGTCTCCGTTCAGACTCAGCCCCCAAATGTACCCAATTCCTAGCCCTGGGGAAAGTCCTTGGTTTTTGTAGGTAGAGACTGGGGGCAGGGAAGCTAAGTGCTGTACTGGCAAACTTTCTGTTTTACAGCTTCACAAAGATCTTTACAACATAATTACATGTTCTAATTATGAGATTACATACATTTCCACCACTTAGATAATCAAGTGCAATTAGACTACTTGAGTAGACAGTGGCAAAAATTACTCGAAGCAAAAATTACACCATAGAACATTGTCTCAGAAGGCTGCTGGAATCTCTGTGCCACAGACGCCCACAAGAGGTAGATGGAGGTGAGTGTAATAGCCTCCGATAGCTGTGGCCCTCTGGGTTGCCAATGCAAGGATGCCTTGTTTTATTGTGTTTAAAAGCTGCCATTCAATGCCAGGCTTCCTGGTCCATGCATATCTCACCTCTTGTGCAGAAACTCCTTGAGACCTAAGCCTCCCCCTCTCCCTTCCCCCACCCCGTGTCCTTCTGTCCCTCTCCTCTTTCTGTCTGTCCCTTTCTTA
The DNA here is from genome assembly GCF_903995435.1 of Acomys russatus. Lineage (NCBI taxonomy): Eukaryota > Metazoa > Chordata > Mammalia > Rodentia > Muridae > Acomys > Acomys russatus. The sequence goes on from NC_067162.1 coordinate 17,635,408, forward strand.
CTCTTTCATTTAGAGGCTGAAGGATTGGCGACAATACATAATGGGGAGAAATAAAATAGATTCATGGGCTGTTATGCCCACTAGCATCGTTCGTGGATCCAAATGCTGAAGGTTGCCGGCTTCAAAGAGTCCATGTGGTCCTTCAGATCGCCTGGTTCCTCAGAGAGTGGCCTGGCACATTGTCAAAGTCAAGCAGGTCTTTTGAAACTAGACGATGGTATCGTTGATATGTGAAAGAAAAAGAGAGAGAGAGATGTGAATTAACCCAGAGCACAGCGCATGAAGAAGGAAGAGCCTTTAAAACGGAGAACGAATTTACAGACAGTCCTCAGAAGCAACGTGGTAGTTTATCGCAGCTGGGTTCCCACCCCCCAGACTCAAAATACCCTGAAAGGCCAGCTTTCCTCCCAGCTCACTCTCCTCTTGGATGTTTCCAGTAGACTTTAGTTATCTGTAGGAGTTCACCAGACCCTTCCCAGTCCTTCACCTCCTGGCTTTCTGTCATTTAAAGACCAGACCCCATCAACTCCCTGATCCCCGGTCCCAGGTTTGCAGCCAGAGCAGCTGAGGAGCTAGTTGGTCCTCTCTAAGTCCGGTGTCTCCTTAGTGCTGCTTGTAGTCCATATGGAGCAAATTAAAGCAAAAGAGAGCAGGATTGCCACTGGTTCTGATTGGTTACGGTAGTATTAAAAAAAAAAAAAAGAAAAAAGAAAAAGCCAACAACTGCCTTGCCCTGCCTTTGAGAAGATGGATAAAATACTCTTTGAACATACTAGTCTGTTTTTTTTAATGTCAGTACAGAAGGGTTGCGTTTATATTTGGCTTTCCAGACCCGTCTCTTGACCTTCTAATTACTTTATTTGAAACAGCACTGAGGGTATAATAAAGCTGGAGGTTGCCTCTCCTTTGCTTTATCATAAATTAAAGCTGCTGGTTGTTGAGGTGAAAGTGGAGGCAGGGTGTTCATTACTGCTCAAGTGACGGCTTGTCAATAGCGGTGCTTTTTAGTTTGTTCTAGTCAGCACTTGCTGTGCATTTTGTTGGACCACTGGGAAATAAATACAACAAGATTATACATTTGGAATACCACAAGAGTTCAGGGGGGAAAAAACCACAAATGATAAATCATGCACTTGGTAGAAAGTGACATGCTATCTTGTGCTATTAACAACCAAAGATAATTGCAAGGAATTGTAATTGCAGTTTGCAACTTACAGTACAGCGTATCCAACATCAATCTTAATAGTGAACAAAGCAGCTTATATTAAAACTTAATTCACCTGGTAACTTTCTGCTGTATACACAGGAGCTAACAGATGTAGCTTTTCCGAAAGTTCAAAGGCATTTGAAATGCGGCGAGCGATGCTAATACCGGAAGCCTTGGAGAAATGCTGCATTAGGACTTGTGATGAAAACAAATGTATGTCATTATCTCCGAGTTTGTGTTTATTTAATAAAATATGCAGTTTGCACATTGGTGAATTCGGTGTTTCTGAATGGGTATGGAATGATGTTTTATTTGGAATCAAAGGCCAAACAGGCTGGCAATTATGCATCCTCGATGAGCCATCTGTGTTCTGCATGTATACATTGGTGCTGTGTGCACCCCAGTGCTTCAGGGGGTTTATGTAAGGCAGAGTAGCAAGGCAGGGTAACTTTATTCATGCCTTTCCTTAGATTGGATGTCTTTGAAGCAAGAAGTGGGGAGCTCCTGGAATTACTTAGGAGAGCAGGCCTGTTTGTTTTGTGAGTTTGACTGATAGCCAATAGAACAGTTGAGTGAAATCTAAACTGATTAGGGCTTTTGCTCAAATAATCTTCTACCTTTTTCATTAATTTATTCTGTAATGCTATTTTGCTGTTCTTCTTCGAGGGATAATAATCTCACACTCTCTGACCTCCTTGAGTGGATGACCTGGAACCCATAACTAATCTCATTTAGTCTGCTGGCCCGCTGGACTTCATTTACCTTGTGCGGATAAGGAGCCGGGAGTTCGCAGCTACCCCTCCTCCCAGCCCTCTGCTGATCTGTACTGAAGAGCAAGCAGCAGGCTCTGCCAGCCGCCGCCCAGAGTGGCCCTGACAGCCGAGGCTTTGCCCACTGCTCTTCTTTCTTGGGAGTATATTCTCTACCCTTTGAGATTTCGAAAATAATGGACAAATTGGAAGCTCAGAGCTCATTCACATCCCACATTCGTAACATAGCTGCTTGTATTTTGAAAGTGACTTTCCAAGCTCTGATACATGAATATATGATTTAACTTAGGTCTGACTGTTGAATGTATATAATTTTGTGTTCTGCTTTTTTAAACATTATGCCAATATGTTTCCTGTAGTGTTTGATGGTGTGGGAATTATGCATTATAATTACTGAATAATAATCTACTAAGTAATTGTATTGTTTTATCTTATTGTTCATTAATGAAATGTTAGAAACTTCTATTTCATTTTGATAATATGAAGAATGCTGTAAGCCAGATTCAGTTGGGCACGCCTTTAATCCCAGCACTCAGGGAGGCAGAGGCAGGTGGGTTGCTGTGAGTTCGAGGCTAGCCTGGTCTACAAAGCAAGTCCAGGACAGCCAAGGCTACACAGAGAAACCCTGTCTTAGAAGGAAAGAATGCTGTAGTGAAAATCTGAGCTCTCTCCACTTAGAGTCTTCCTATGGAATTACCATTACCACCAAAATATATTCTCAGATGCCTGCAGCCAATTGTATATTTATTCCCAGCAATGTGCGAATATAAGAGGTTATCATAGTCATTTTGGAGTTGGTCCTGGTTCCTCCATTTTCAAACTACATGTTGTTGAGCAAACTACTTAACATCTCTGCCTCAGTTTCCCCATCCAACTGAGGGATTGGTGGTGATGCTTAATCTCACAAGCTATTGTGAGCACTATATCAGTTTCTATATTTAAATTTGGGGAGAGAATGTCTGCCACCAGGGGGTCACTAGAGATGAGGTCCTGTCATTACTAAACTGTCATATCCCCCTGGATTGAGTTATAGCTTTTACCGGAAGCTGTAGACCACTGAAGCCAAGTAGCCAGTAGATTTGCATACTTGCAGGGCCTCAGACAGTGACCCACCAGAAGCAAATTACACTGAGAGCTGCTGTGGCTGTCTGGGACAGGATTTGGGACAATCCACCTAGGCATTTAGCAGCGATACATAGCTTTGATTCGAGAACCATCCAGATGGCCTCTGAAGTCTGGTGGGCCTAACCGGGAACTTCTGCCTGTTCTGAGCTGTGGGGTCTGCTCCCACTCAGACTCACCCTAGGGAGGAGAATCCCTCCACAGGACGTGAAGAGTCCTATTAGCAAAGGGGGAAATGTACTAAAGCTGAGCACTGACACTGTAGTGGCTCCCACCCTGATGCTTAGAGAGACAACTGACTGGCTCTGTAGGCAGCTTGCAGATTTGGTGGTCCAGTAACTGCGGCCTAGGAGTAGAGCCGGGATTGATGCCAACAGTGCTGGGCAGAATCATGTTCTCCTGCTTTGCTGATGCAGTGTAAACTCTCGATTAGCCCTGGAGGCCTTGCTTACTTCTTGCTAGTTTGGTATAACATGAGGACCGACGCAACAGGGACTTTTTTTCTGAAGAAATGTCTTAGCTTCCCTGCAAACAGCAGCACCCTGGAAAGCAGTGGTGTGAAGTACATGGGAATTTGTTTTTCTTTGTAAGAAAGGAGTACGTCAAAACTGGGGCGGCCCTCCTGCTCCCGCAACCTCAGCAGCAATCAGGGCAGTCTCTCTTGAGCTGGGCGCTGCCTTGCTGTGGACATGCTTTTAACCATCAGCTTTACCTCTTGATCACAGAACTGCTGTAGCCCCTGGAAGCTCATTTGCATAGCAGGGAGGAAGAGAAAGAAGGAAGGTAGAAATGTGTATGGCAGCCGAGTCAGTCCCTATCTACACTTTAAGGCACTTCCCCACAAGCCCCTGCCCAACAGTCACCCCACCAAGCCCCCCATTCTCCCAAACTCCCCCATCACTCCAGTTCATAAGAACGGGAACTGTCTGCAGCAGGGAACACTGCTGTCAACAAAGGTAGGATCCTTCCAGGGAGGAAGGAGGGAAGGGTGGCTATTAGGAAAGGCACCCTGCAGCTGCTAGCATAGCCTTCATGGCTAGAGTAGACTTCCTTCAGCTCTGTGAACTCGCCTGGAGCTTCCGGTGCTGGAGACTAAAGGCCAGAGAGTAGTAATGAGTGCCTTGCAGGGGAGGAAAAGAAAAAAGAGGACTGAATGATGAAAACTTCAGGTCATTAAATGAAGTTCCAACATTTTTTTCCTGCCCAAACATCTGCCACAAACTCCATGGAGTGGGAATCGAAGGGAAATGTGCCCTGCCATTTTTCTTAAGCCTTTTTGCAATGCAACAGGACAATCAATACAAATCTTTGCAGTAATCATATATTGATTTTCCTAGAATATAACTCCATTTAAAGCACTTTTATCCCCAAGAGTAGAAACATTGGAGGCTATCAAAGGAGGAAGTAAGTTTCCTTGACCCCATCTGCAGAGCACAATTGATTAACAGAGTATGATTATGAGAGTGTTGGGGAGAGACAGAGAAGAGAAGTCAGTGCAAGGTCAATATCAGCTAAAGAGAAACACGATTCCAGGACGTTAGACTTTCTGTAGAATCATAAGGTCGGGGTAAGATGGCTGTGCCTTCTAAAGTGATGCAGGATTCTCAGTACCTGGCATCCTTAGACTACCCCACTTTAGCCACCAGTGTTGGAGAGACAGGATGGCATGTAGGCAGATGAGTTGATAAGGGGGTTAAAAATACCATTTTAATCTTTCTGAGGCGAACCCGTGTGTCGACTCAGAATGTGAATTACATCATATTGAATGTTTCTTTACTTCATATAGACCAGGAAGGTTTTGAAAAGATTTACTTGTTTTTATTTTATGTATATGAGTGCTTGCCTACACATATATTTGCACCGTGGTGCCTGCCCAATGGTCTTGGAATCCAGAAGAGGGTGTCGGATCCCCTGGAACTGGAGTTATAGACAGTTGTGAGCCACCATGTGGGTGCTAGGAATCAAACCCAGGTTCTCCGTAAGATCAACCAGTGTTCTTAACCCCCTGAGCTATATTTCCAGTCTCTAAAGTTTTTTGTTTTGTTTTTTCCTGGTGGGAGACTGGCGATATGGAGACAGAACACATGCATGCTTGGTGTGTGTGAGGAGGCCTGCATGCAGTCTCCAACACTTGAAAGAAAACATCAGAAACTAGTCTTTATGCCTGAAGTGAACAAACTTTTTCCTCCCCATTTTTTTTTTTCCTCTCTAAAGACTTTTGAAAGTTTCATATTTGAAAATCCTTGAGGTCTTTGCACTGATGTCATCATTCCACGGGCCAGAGTAATAGGCAGCACTGCTAAGAACGTAGTAGGGTTCTGCTTTGCCTTTGTGGCTAGGATGTCACCAAAACCAAGCAGAGCACCCCCTACAGCAATCTGAAATTCACATTCCAAACTGAAAAGTGGGGAGAGCCCCTGTTACTGCCTCCTGTTTACCATGCATGTCTCTCTCTTGCTTCTTATAGCAAGTCTTCTCACATGGAAACTCTATTAAATTAATAAACGTGTGTAGCCTTATTATCCTTCTCAGTGTGTCTTGCTGGGGACTGTCATTTTGTTGGTTTGTATTTTGCAACGTTTTTGTTGTTATTCTGTTTGTTTCGTTTTGTTTGGGGTTTTTGTTTTGTTTGGTTTGGCTTCAGGCAAAACAACTAGTGCACATTGTCAGATAAAGTGTCTTATCTGTCAGCTGCACCCTTGTGAACTAATCATAATTCAATAGGCTTACTAATCAAGATTTGAGATTAATGTTTTGATAGAGCAATCAGATTCCTCTAATCTATCATTAGTTGGCAGTTGCTGCGGGCAGAGTGCAGACTTGGCAATAGTCGGCTTCACTTCTGATCGCTTTGGCTGAGCCCTGCACTTGGGCAGCAACATTGACTGTAGCGGTGGGCCTGGTCCTTGCAGCAAATTAAGTTCTGATCTTCTCTCTTCCCACTCTCCCTACCCTGCTCCCTCCATCACTTTCCAGGATCGCTTAGGGAGAAAGATCAGTTCTTATGAAGCCATGTGAGCCGCAGATTGGGAATCATGGTGTTCCCTTTGTCCCTGTCTGTCACCTGACAGCAGAGGTATGCCCAGCAAAGTGACAGATAGATCCCAAGGGGATCTGTTGTAACACTGGCAGCATAGTATATGGAGACAGAAGATAAATCCAATTTATTGTTAAATGTTACTGATTACAACTCTTCATGTATCACTAAACCCATTTTACTGAGTCTAGCATTCTTGTTGTAGTTTATAGCATCATTTGTTACATTTGTTCTGTTTGACGGGGATAAATAAAAGCTTTAGCTATACACTAAGTTTTGCAGTATATAGTGTTTAAGGTTCTGATTAAAATTCTAAAACAAGAAGTTATGGACTGGGCATGCAGCTCCATGATAAAAACGCTTGCCTGGAATGTACAAGGCCCCTGGTTAACTAACTTCCGTGCTGAGTACCAGTAACACCTGAGCCAAGAACAATTGCGGGAGGAAGTTCCCAGTCTTTGCTCTGCCTTTAGCATTTCCTAGGCTTTCCCGGCCCCCTTTTTATATAGTTAAGACATGAGAAGTAAGGCCAACTGTTTTACAGAACAAGTTCACTCTTTCTGTTCCCCCATAATTTTAATACGCTGTTTGGACTGATCTTTTATCCCATTAGATTTGTCCTTATTATGCCTGATTCTTGAAAGGCTCATGTGATTCTTGTCCTCATTCTTCTCCACTAAGCCCTTCCTTCTGTGAGGAGAGAGAGAGAGAGAGAGAAAACTTGACTGAACCTCAAGTTCAGCTATTATCCCATCAGCGACTGTGTGCTCTGGACTACCTTCATGGATCCCTTTCTGACAGCCAATGACAGAATGGACAAAGCAAGAGTGTTTCAGATCATCAGTGATGCACTCTGTATGGAGAGCATGTGTTACCCCACATATACCCTACCCCCCAGCACTGACCTGGTTCTGGAAAAAAAACAAAAAAAACTATTTTTAGGTTCCACTTTCCTAATACTGCTTCCTTGACAGCCTCCTCCAATTTCATTTATTTGCTAATGTGGCAAATTAGGACCACCTTGCTCATTTAGTAAAACGAATAGTCTCATTCTATAATTCTTTAAGAGCATAGGATCTCAGGTTCTATGAGGACTCTCCAGATAAGGACTTGCCAGAAGCACCAGGACCTGATCAGCAGCACACTGTTTTCATCATCAAGACCTCTCATCGGCTACAAGGAAAAGAAAGAAAGAAAGAAAGAAAGAAAGAAAGATGCTTCCATTTTATTTCCTGGCACTAATAACAACTGGCTGTTTACTGAAGCTCAGGCAGCCCCCATTTTTTGTTTCTTTGTTTGGGTTTTTTGTTTGTTTGTTTTTGCCTTAAACATCCCGTGTGATTTCATCATCCTTTACACCAATGATTCTCAAACTTTTAATGCTGTGACCCTTTAATACAGTTCCTCATGTTGTAGTGACTTCCAACCATAAAATTATTTCGTTGCTACTTCATAACTTTAATTTTACTACTCTTGTGAATCATAATCTAAATGTCTGACCTGCAGGATATCTAATATGAGACCCCTGTGAAAGGGTCATTCGGCCCCCAAAGGGGTCTCAACCCACAGTTTGAGAACCACTGTTTTGCAGTTAGCACCACCACAATTGATGTTGACCAAGCACCTTGCTCTGTACAGTTGCTTTTATTTTTTTTTAATTTTATTTTATTAATTTATTCTTATTACATCTCAATGGTTATCCCATCTCTTGTATCCTCCCATTCCTCCCTCCCTCCCTCCCATTTTCCCCTTACTCCCCTCCCCTATGACTGTGACTGAGGGAGACCTCCTCCCCCTGTATATGCTCATAGGGTATCAAGTCTCTTCTTGGTAGCCTGCTGTCCTTCCTCTGAGTGCCACCAGGTCTCCCCCTCCAGGGGACATGGTCAAATATGAGGCACCAGAGTTCGTGTGAAAGTCATACCCTACTCTCCACTCAACTGTGGAGAATGTCCTGTCCATTGGCTAGATCTGGGTAGGGGGTTGAAGTTTACGGCCTGTATTGTCCTTGGCTGGTGCCATAGTTTGAGCGGGACCCATATCAAGAATACAGAGAAACCAAGGCAGAACCCTTGTCCCTTGAAGAGTTTGCCATCAGCTTAGGAAGATAAAACATAAAAGCACATAAAAGTAAAATGCTACCAGAGGCCTTAAGAACAGCCTTAGGAAAAACAAAAACAAAAAACAAACAAAAAGCCCAGAGATTTTAGGAGATAGGCAGCACATGACAGTGTATGGTTATCAAAGGCAGTCTTAGCTTTCTTTGAAAAGAAAAAGATGAGCTGAGTGCAGTGGCACACACCTGTAATCCCAGCACTCAGGGAGGCAGAAGCAGGTGAATCTCTCTCTGTGAGTTCAAAGCTCTTATTCCTTCCCTGGGTCACCCAGGGAGCCAGCATCTTCTGCACTGCACTGTTTGGCAAGCTAGTGTTCAGTAGGCCAGGTGTTGTCTGTGCAGTTCTGACTTAACAATACTTTCAATGTGTAGTTTGTGCATGGGCCTACAAAACCACTAGACAGTGGGAAGATGCGTATTTTTGTTGATATTGTCTTGACCATCATCTTAGAGAGCTTGTGTGTTATTCAGCACTTTGCTCATTCCCTCATTAGTCCCTAGCCAGATGCTCCCTTCATTCTTGTTTACCTTAAAGATTTTTCACAGGATTGGAGAAACAGTTAATAAAGTACTTGCCTTGTAAGCATGAGGAACTCCATTCAGTTTCTGCAAGCCAGGTAAGAAAGTAGAGTGTGGTGCTGCATGCCTGTAATCCCAGCTCTGGGGAGACAGAGCTACTGGGCAGATCCTAAGGCTCACTAGCCAGCCATCTTAGCCTACTTGATAAGCTCCAGGCCACTGGGAGACCAAGGCTTAGAAATAGGTGTTCTGTGCACTATCTGAGGGTGTTCTCTGACCTCTACACACATGCACATAAACTTGTGCACTCATACACTCATAGTCTCTCACACACACATTACCTTGGTTTTTCTATCAGGCTGCCTCGGGCCTGCCAATTCTGACTTCTTTCTTTGTTTGTATGTTTGCTTGTTTTTAGTTTTTTTGAGACATGATTTTCTTGGCTGTCCTGGAACTCACTCTGTAGACCAGGCTGGCCTTGAACTCAGAGATCTGCCTGCCTCTGCCTCTGGGTGCCCCTGCCACTAGGATAAAAAGCTTGTGTCAGCACACCAGGGCAATTTAATAGGCTATTCGCTCTTGGAAATTATCTAGGTGATATGACAGAGCTTATAGAATATTTACAAAACTGACCACTTTATTCAGTGGGGACAGGGTCCTCGTTGCAAAGCGAGGTGAGAACAAACAGAGCAGGAAGCCCTCTAACTCTCTGCCAAGCTTTTTGCCCAGTTCCCATGAATTTACATCTGGGCAAAAGTTTGACTTGAGTGCAGAGAGCTGCTCAGCTGTCTTTATAGAAGCTGTCTTTACATTCTAGAAGCCAGGAAGGGTTGAGACCTGAGTCCCAAACAATTTGGGCTATCTAAAAAATAGAACACACTTTTAAAGTTTGTTTATGAGCAAAAGGCATGACTCAAGTCAGTCCCCAGCACCTAGCTAGGAAGCAGAGCCTGGTGGGCTTGCTTGTAATTCCCATGCTAGGAAGGCTGAATCCAGAGGACCCCTGATCTCTGGCTAGCCACTCTAGCCTAGAAATTGGGGGATTTCTAGCCAGTAAAAATCCCTGTCTCAAAAGAATCAGATGGCATTCCCAAGGATGACACCCAAGATTGTCCTCCAACCTCTGCGTGTGCACACATGCATGTTCAAACCATCCACATGTAGATCTATATACACACATTAAAAAAAAAAAAAAAAAAGTCCTTTTCGATAAGAGCCATGACTCAGAGCAATGCCACTCTGTGAGAAGGTGGCAATGCTTGCCATATTTAAGAAGTGGAAATCTTGAAAATGAAAAAAAAAAATTAGGGAATGGGAGGAGGTGTGGGAAAAGTTAAAGTGGGGTGAGAGAAGGGTAGAAATTATGTAAACATAGCACTATTATATGATATTCTTACATTTTTAATTAAGAAAATAAAAGATCCCTATTTTGTTCTGCTTCTGAATGGTATATGTGAAGGCCTGCAACCAGTTTTTAAGGTAGACTTTCACCATTTCCTTTTCCTGGGAAAGTTAGGATGGCGAAGAATAGAGCTGTTCCCACTAGCACTGTGCTAAGAAAAGGACTTGCTTTTCCAACTCAGAGCATGAGCGTTATGAATTTTGTGATTCTAAAACGAGGAAGAATAATCTCACTGTACCAGAAGAGGGAAGCAGACTGGGATAGTCTTGCAGGAAAATGTACCTGACTTTGCCACTCCCCATAGCCTGTTGACTGAGCACGCTGGAGGAGAGAATTTTATTAGGCTTCTGGCTTAGGTCCAGTCCTCATCCAGACACTCTCAAAGTCTGAGCACAGGGCTTGGAGCTGCCTAGCCACAAGAGGGAAGTGAACTGAGCTTCTGAGAGCAGTTAGGAGGGCCACTGGCAGCCCAGCTATCATAGTAGCTGCAGTGTCTTTACAGGGGATTGAGTTAAATTTCAAGCCACTAAACACTCTTTCTAGTCATACAGTCAGAATTCACATTCACACAGAAGTTAGTGGGAGTGGATTTGGGCCGTTGGTTTGTCTGCTTGCTCACTTGCTTGCTTGCTCACTTTGTTTTAGACAGGATTTTCATTGTAGCCCAGGCTGGCCTCAAACTTACTATCCAACTGAAGATGGCCTTCAACTTCTGATCTTCCTACTTTCATCTTCCAGAAGTGTGTTACCACCATGCCTGGCTCTTGAGTGCTTTTTTTTTTTTTTTTTTTTTTTTTTTTTTTTTTTTGGTTTTTCAAGACAGGGTCTCTCTGTGTTAGCTTTGGCTGTCTTGGACTTGCTTTGTAGACCAGGCTGGCCTCGAACTCACAGCGATCCGCCTGCCTCTGCCTCCCGAGGTCTGGGATTAAAGGTGTGTGCCACCACGCCCAGCTCGCATTTTTTTTTAATACTAAGCCAGCTTGTGTGGCTGCACATGTAGGGTGTCAGCCCCACCACTGGCAGTGTGTGCTTAAGGTAGTGAATCATGTTGAGGAGCCAGCAAGGCAGAGCTGGAGATGCAAAGCCTTTCCAACATAATATTTGTGGTTACCACTCTTGGTATATGTTCAGGCTGTATTGCGGTGCCAGAGGTAGGCACACTTTGTTGGTGTTTGTTTGTTTGTTTGTTTTGTTGCTAGGGTTTTTTGTTTTGTTTTGTTTTGAATGTTGGAAAGACTTTATTTTTTTAATGTAAGAAAAATTTACAATTTCAATTTAATGTAAATCGAATTTGATTACATTTTCTACCCAGTAAATTGAAAATCTGTGCATAAATGTTCATTGCTTATGAGGCCAATTTGAAATTTTGTGTGGTAAATGATTCTGAAAAGATATTCAAAGTAGTTTAGTTTATGAAAGAATTTCACCCCATTAACAGGCTAAGTGTTTTGTTTTTGAGACAGGGTTTCTCTGTGTAGCCTTGACTGTCTTTGTAGACCAGGCTGACCTTCAACTCACAGTGATCCACTTGCATATGCCTCCCTGAGTGCTGGGATTAAAGGCATGCACCACCATACCCTGGTTTACTTTGTTGTTTTAAGAGAAAAAAAAAGTTCACTTTTTTTGGTTATGTAGCAAGGGTATTCTAAATATATAGTCTGGGACTGTCCGTTTCCGGGTGTGTGTGTGTGGGGTGTGTGTGTGTGTGTGTGTGTGTGTGTGTGTGTGTGTGTGTGTGTGTGTGTGTCTGCAACTGTTCAGTTCAGAAAATGCAGAGTTCATTCCAGTTTTTTCCCTGTGGTTTGAAAGAATTCATGCGTGTCTCATGATCTTGAGCAAGGAAGTGCCATACCAAATGAACAAGATCTGATGTGTCATGTTTGCTCTCTCTGCTGTAAAGCAGACATTCTCTTTAGCAAATCTGCTTTTACTTAGACATATTTCTTAATACCAACTTACAAGGCCAGGAGCCACACCAGGTCCGTAACGGCATGAAAACTCGAGGAGGAACACAGGTGTCTTTTCTAAGACCACGCAGCCATTCATACCCGGAAGTACAAGGGGGGTGTGTTTAGAGGCCACTTCGCTCCTGTCAGTCTGGGGTAGCATGGCCTTGAGGGGCTCTCTGGGAATAGAGTTTTCATCTGCTGTCCTGTATTATTTAGTCTACCTACAAAGGCCTCTGAGCCAGACACTAACTAGAATACATCCTCCTGTGAGGGACGAGGATCTCTGGGGTGTTTTGAGGAGAGGAGCAGGGCACATCTTACCCCTTACTCTAAATCTCATGTTCCAGCTCTCGTTGACTAGTAGGCGGAAGGCTCCTTCCCAGCACTGCAGCTTTAGGCTGAGGTGCGCTGGAGAATGTAATCAGAGTTCATGGTCCTTGTCAAGGCCTTTGATGAGCAGCTTCCAGCCACGTCAGGGAATCATGGAAGTTTTGATGCAGACACACAGACACACACACACACACACACACACACACACACACACACACACACACACATTAAGGTTTCTGCCTTTAAATCAAATTACTAGAATTGTCAGAAGTTTCTGGAGCTTCCAGACCTCAGTTGTCTAGAGATGCCTGGCTGCTTGAATGCATTTCTCTTTCTCTCAGATTATTTGGTTTGTTGTTGATTGGGTTAGCTGGTTGGTTTGGGGCTTGTGGTTTTGAGATTGGGAATTTGGGGTGCTGGTGGCAGAGGATTCTAATGAGCGAGCACAGCCATCACATCGAGGCCTGCAAAGCTTTGGTTTAGAAATGTAAAGGAGCTAACATTTCATATGGAAACAATTCCCCCTGGCCTTCTTCCCCGAGTGAAGGAAATGTCTCTGGTGTATGGTTAAATACCTGCTAGATGAGACTTGCAGATAGCTTGGTGGATTACTGCAAAGCATAGAAAAGGCTCATGTTTTCAGCTGTCTATCCTATTTTAAGGTTCCAATTGCCCCTCAGTATTCTGAATTTACCAGATTAGCCCTAATCTAATATTTAGTTCCTTAATGTTTGCAACCTCTGGCTGGCCTAGGCTCCCAGCCTTTGGTGCCTATCTCCCTTAGCATCTCTGCATGCATAAGAAGGCCATCATTAGGCTGCACTGGGCCTCAGTGCAGAGCAGACCACGTTGAGAAGGATCCCTCTGGGCCATAAAGACAGACTGGAGGCTCAAAACAAAATGCCTTAAGCCTCTGTTTTGCCCAGACTTTCAATCATAATCAGAAATGAGTGGATTTCCAAGAGGGCTGAGCTTCCTGTCAGTTTCCCTCGATGGCAGTTGAACTATGCGGTTGGACACGATTTAGTCCTTGTTGGATCCTGTGTTCCAGTCAGAGTCTGGATTAAGCTAGCACATTGCTATGTTGTTTGGCTTTTTCCAGCCTAGGCTGGGTGCCCATTTCTAGAACAACTATCTATGGCTGTGAGTCAGCAACACCAGACCAATATGGCTGCCAGGAACCTGCTGTGGAAGCCATCCTGGGGAGTGACTCCCTCATCCCCAAAAGGAGAACAAGAGCATCCCTCCACAGGACCCCTCCTTTAAGGAGTACATCAGACTTCCCAGAGTTCCTCATTGTTCTGAGAATGAGTGTGGAGTTGCCGAGCAGGAAGGGATCTAAGTTTGCAGCAGCCTCTTCTCTGTCACCTTGTGGAAACCAAGGCAGGAAGCAGGCAGCTGAGCTTCCAGGAGTCCTGGTGCCCAGTGCTGACATTTGGTGGGAGCTCCTGACATACTATTTATTCATTCTCCTTTGTCATCGCATAACATGTATTTTGGATGTTTTGGTTTTTTGTTGTTGTTTTTCGAGACAGAGTTTCTCTGTGTATAGCCCTGCCTGTCATGGACTCACTTTGTAGACCAGACTGGCCTCGAACTCACAGCGATCCATCTGCCTCTGCCTCCCAAGTGCTGGGATTAAAGGTGTGTGCCACCATGCCCAGCCTGAATGCATTTTTTTTTTTTTTTTTTTTTTTTTGTACTGCCCAGAAGTTTTTACATTATAAAGGGCTCATGTTTGTGGTCCTACTATTAACATATGGCTTGCATCTTGTGGATCTTTCTACTTTAGAAAAATACAGATGTTTATGAAGACAACACAGAACCCTGGGCAAATGGCTTATAGTGTATCTGGTAAACCATTGTGGTGTTGTATGCACGTGGATATAGTCTAAACTCTTAGAATGGTGATATTGTTTGAAACTTCATCCTTTCTTTAACACTGTCGGCAAGTGCTTTTTACAGTGTTAGAGTATTTGCTACAAATGCACCTTGTCTTTCATCTCTTCAGCTCACAGCTACCTGGACTCATATGCCTAATGCCCTTGTTGGTGAAGACATGTATGTCAGGGGCACAACTGGAACCTTGATTCCAGGACCGAGCACTTTGAAGTGAAGGCCTCTTTGCTGTGATCTCAGCCACATTGAATTAGGGTCTAAATGGAGACTTGTCCTCAGACACTGACCCGTCAGAGCCTCAGAGGCCTGGGTGAGACATTTCAGGTGAAATAGTATGGGAATTTAGGAGCTACAAGGGACTTTACTCATACCATATAGCTAGACTGACCTCCTTAGGCTCCAGAACTGTCCATGGAGTCTCAGAACATACCAAATAGTTGGAGGCAGAGCTTGACTAAGGTCCGCGGGTCAGGCGTAGGACTCCTTGTGAAGTCATTTCTGCAACAATGTCCCCTGCATAGTGATCGTGTGTTGCTGTAAAGTGTCTTTCCTAGATACTCTGGCTTTCCTTCATTCCCAGAAGCCTCACTGGCTACTTTGAAGGCTAGGCTTGAGAACAAAAGCAGTTTCTTAGATACTGTCTGTTTTCTAATCCACTCCCCAGATGGTGATCACGTCAGTGAGAATGGCGGGCTGTAAGAGCAGCCAGCAGGGCTTCTGTTGGCCACCAGAGGTCTGCCTGGGACATGTGGGCCCTCCCATTCATGTGGCCGCCTGTCTTTTCTTTTCTTTTCTTTTCTTTTCTTTCCTTTCCTTTTGATAATACAAGATAACTACACTATAAAACAGAGTCAGAAACATCAACCAAGGACCATGTATGTGTGGCTTCCTTTCTTTCCCTTGAAAATGGTACACTGACAGGCTGGGGAGGCTGAGACTTGGAGGAAGGGATCAGAGCAGAGCTGATACTACAAGTGCCACACGTGTCAGGCGGCTTTACAAACTTTCAGCCCTGGCATGCCCGTGAAGCTAGGCTCGCTAGCTTTAGATACTGCATGTAACATAGCACTGGGCGGGGGTGGGGGAAGAAGGGAGTGGGGTCCCATGAAAATAATATGCCAAGACCCTTGGTGTGGGACGGGGTTGTCAGGAGCATCTGCGGAAGTGCCTCGGTTTCTCCAAGAGTGTTTGAGTAGACAGGGAGAGGTAGGGTTGTGGCATGGAGGCAAGGGAAGGAAAAGATGGTTTGCGTTCTTGAAAGAAGCTCTGTAGAAAGAGAGACACCGAGTGGAGGTGTAGTTCACTTCTAGAAGAGTGCCCAGCATATTCGCTCTGTAGCACGTAGCTAGGAGAGCTATTCATTCATTGGTCAGTTTATTCAATTTGCTTTATATTCAGCAACGTTTGCCAAGTTGTGCAGAGCACTGAGCATATAGTGGCATAAAGTAGGAAACTAGGAAGTCACGACCAACGCAGCCCTTGTGCTTAGTGTTGGGCCTGCCTTCCACACTTACGCAAGTTCCAACTGCTATATACAGTGAGTGCCTGGCATGTGACACTTTCTGTAAAGAGCTACAGACACAACCCAGAGTCTTCCGAAGGCTCTGACCATTTATCCACTAGCTTCTTAGGTCTCTTGCTTCCTGCAGGGTTTGTTTTCTGTGTTGGTTTCAAGACAGTTGGGCCTCTTGGTCCTAGTCAGGCTCCCATTGGTAGTCACTATTCAAAACAGGGGAACGAGAATCCAGTGAGGGTTGAGTCTTAACTTGACCACTGTTGTGCATGGCTGCCCCTTGCAGACCTGGCTTAGCGGGGATTTGATTGAAGCCCTGCAAACCATGCCTGAGATCAGAGTTCAAGCCCAGTTCAGTAAAATGCTTTATACCAATGGTGAAAAACCACCGATGTGAAAGCAGGCCTTTTAGGGACATACATGCAGTGATTCAGGCCCTCTACTGTTATCTCTGCTTTCCAGTAATAATGGTTTCAAGACTACATAGTTCTAAATGTGATTAGAACTTCCAGTAGGATCACTCCAAAAAAGAGGGCCATTGGTGACTTCAAACTCTAAATGGAATGAAGGAGAAGTAGTTGTATGGCAAAAATCTCAGCTATTAGCTATCTAAGTAATCTAGTTGTTAATCTGGAAAACTTTCTGAATGATTAAGGAAAAATGAAGTCAGGATGATTTGCAATCACAGATGTGTTTCTTTTCTTTTTAACTATACAGGGGGTGGGTGCACATGAGTGCAGTTGCCTGAGGAGACTAGAGACATTAGATGCCCCTGGACTTGGGGTTACAGGTAGTTGTGAGTTGCCCAGCCCAGGTGGCTGAGAATGGAACTGGAGTCCTCTGCAAGAATAGTTTGCATTCTCACCTGCTGAGGTATTTCTGTAGCCCCTAGATATATTGCTCTGCCTCCCCCTTTTTTTTAATGTGAATGAATGCGTGCATCTATGTGTGTGTGCACCTCATTTGTGCCTGGTACCCATGAAGAAGAGCAGAACCAGTCATCAGATCCCCTGGAACAGATATCGTGAGCCACCATGTGGACGCTGGCAACTGAACCCAGGTCCTCTTTAAGACGAGCAACTGCTCTTAACCGTCGAGCCATCTCTCCAGCTCCCTTAATGTGTTTCTTGAAGCGCATGGAGAAATCCATTTAAAAAGTTGCGTTGCAAACACTCACTGTGTTTGCATCATTGTGGTAGAGACCGATGTTAAACAAAGAAATAATACTGTTTCACATGGTGGGCCGGAAAGTGGTAGGCTATTGACAACAGATTGAGAGAGGTCAGGAACGGCAACATTTCAACCAAGCTCTGAAAGACAAAAAGGTCACAACCTCGTCAAGACCTGGAGCTCAGTATTAACAGACTGAGGGAGCAGGTGAGTGCAGAGCCCCTGCCATGGGATAGCTTGGTCTGTGGAGGTATGACTAAAGACACAGCAGAGTGGCTGCTCAGGGGGGTGGGGAGATGAGAAGCGATGGAAGGCAGGGAAGCCATAAAATGTAGCTTCTGTCTCGAGTCAAGAGAGCATCTGAGAAAGAAGACCTTTCTAACCCATCAACCAAAGAAAACAGAGCTTCAAAGCTGTGTTATTTAGGAGTGGAGTGCTGGCTTCCCTGTTTCACACTCCTGCACCGAGTGACTCAGCTGTTACAAACTGCTGCTGACGTAAGTTACTCACTGAAGTGCCCCGGGACTCTGTAGCACTAGTCTGCAGATTGGCAGACACTCTTGTGAAAGTGTTTAAAACAACCGACCGAGGCTGTTGTCGCTTCGTTGCTAAGCATCAGCTGAACTGGGGACTAGTCAACTCGCCTGCCTGCTGTTCTGAGAGCCACACTGCCCTGAGGAGTCCACTGCCATGGTCTTTATCTCACTGAGGACCATTCCACTCTACACCCACAGCCCCCCCGGAGAGAGCCTCTTTTGGCTGCCCTGTTGGCACAGGCATCCCCAGGGGCAAAGGCTTCGATTCCCAGGATGTCTCCTCTTCAGGGCCATACTAGCTAAATGGAAATTAGGAGACTATCCAGGGCAAGAAGCTAATAAATAAGAAGTGACAGGCATCGCATATTAGGGGGTCATTGTGCATAGGGGCTGTTCTGCAAACTACACGAGGCAGGATGGGAGGGTCTTATAATCCGCCTGAAGTGTGCGCCTGATGAGTCGATGGTACAGAGGGACAGTGGTTTGGCTGGGAGAGCAAATGGGAAGATTGACATCCTATGTATGGCTGTTCCAGAACCTTCATTGTGGGTCTGTGGGATGTTCCTCAGAGCTTTCCCACCACCACTGGTTTCTCATTGTAATCCCTGGCTCCGATGTCTGGAAAAGATAAAGGAATTTGTCTGTGGCTTGTTTGATGGTGTTGGGAATACGGAGGCAGAGTCGGGTTTCTCAGTTAGTGTGGGTCAGGAGTGCCCTCACTGAGCTCCTGTGGGCTCTGTCACAGGACATTCTGGAAGTTTCAGCAGAGGTGCCACAGTTGTGTACCCAATGAAGGCAGCATTATTTCCAGATCTTTGTACTAGGTTATTTCACCAGCAGTCCCCAAGCTGTAAGTGTGGCACAAATTAATGGGGAGAAATAATGACTTGTGCACAGTTGGCACTTCTGTTCTTATTAGGATCAGGCAGAGCAATTGGATGAAGATCACTTCTGGAAAGAAGGAAAAAGCATATGTTACTTATTGTTTTGGGTGAATGTTTTTATGAGAAAGGGGGATGCCACGTCGTTAATAACTCTGGCACGCCACACCAATTCTGGTCGGTCTGATAGATTAAACATGAGCCCTCTCTCATTATCCCGGCAGCCACGCTGCTTCAGCTTCCATCCCAGCCTGATATGTATTCCACGCACAGTCAAGCCTCCGAGTTGACATCTTCTTCTAAAATTGTTTGGCTGTAATAAATAGAAAACTTTCAGCACTGCTGTAAAGCATTGCTGGCTGGCATCATTGCCTACCCCCTTTTAATTATTCCTGACACTGTGGAGAAACATCTAATATAAATCTGTAATGTGCACTGATGACAAACTACACGGTTGAAGGGCCATGTAATTTCTCCACAATTAATTAAAGTGCATGGAGATTTTTCCCCCCTCTTTCTTTCTTTTCTTTTTTTCCCCCTAGCAGCCAGATGCCACTGACTGGCTCAAATAACACTGCTGTCAACTGTAAAAAATTAAGATCCAAACCGTAGGAAAGGTTCTTAGATAAAGAAACCAGATGCCAGGTTATTTGTGATACCACCGCATACATCTTGATGTAGGCCACCATTGTTCAACATCTGTACCCTCCACAGCCTTAATTACGCCCTTAACTCAGCAAGCCTGGCAGCAGTTTATTTCCACAAGTACCGTCACTTTGGTAAATCTTTTTATTAAGAAATTGAACGGTGCCAATCAGCCTCGATAAGAGAGACAGAGGCGCTGGAAGCCCCAACGCGCAAGGAGGTGGCTGCCTGTTTGTGCCAGCAGCATGCTGGTGTTTGCAACCCACGCGTGTGGTCACTCGGAGAGGAGAAAATACTCTGCTACCAGTTCGGGCTGATCTGCCACCTGGAATTGATCAAAAGCAAATTAATTTTCATTTCCAATTAGGAATACAATTAAGTCCAAAGTGGTGAGGGGGAAACCATAATGTTTACATACAGCTGCTGTGGTGGGAGGACTGAGCAAATACTTCATATCTTTCTGTGTAATTCATTAGTGTTAAAGTGGCTACTGCAGTTTACCATCCTGGAGTGGCCCCCTCTTCCCCTCCTCCAGAGCTTAGGAGAGGAGAAGGAGAGGGCGAGTCAGGTCCAGGGCTCCTCGCCAAGCACTCAGGAGCTCTGCTATCCCGAGGGCTTTTCTGGGATCCACCTGGGATGGTGGCCTGCGTGTTTGAGTGAAGAGCTTGCATTAGGAATCAGGATTTAGCTAGCCTTCAGTCGGCTGCCTTTCCTGGCTGTCCATGATCAGGGATACTGAGCGATTGTGTGACACAGTCTCACTGTTGAACGCTAGGCATGGTATCCCAGCTCTCTTCATCCGACTTCTCTCTACATTTCAACTGCTGCCTTTGTTGGAGTCTGGGAACAGTGGGTCCACTGTGTTTATTGTCAAGGGTGGTAAATATAGTGAGTGTTGGCCCAGATTTTAAGGAAAGTCGATTGTCAATTTTGAGTCTAAGAGCAGCGCTGAGCCAAAGATAGAGCCTCAGAAGTGACATGGCGGCTTGACCTCTCCCTATCTGTCACTCCACCAGAATAGCCTTAAGCAGGCTATCATGCTGAGACTGTCCCTACCACCCGTCTCACAGACCAGTCTCTTTGGAATAGCAGAGTGGATGATAAACATTTCATCATATGAATAACAATGAAGATAACCTCCCATAATAGCTTACATCTTCCCAGAGTCCTCCAGGTGATGGATGAAGAAGAGAGGCTTCTGGGTCAGAGGAACAGCTGCTTCCATTGAAGAATATCCAGCCATGTGGAGCCCCCAGTCTCTGCTGCTCCAGGCCATATTTTACCTCAGACAGCCCCCACCTTCCTTTTCCCAATGCAAGGGTTTACATTTCCTCCCTGCATGGTATTTGTGCTTTAAAAGAAGATTTTATTACTTGTGCTGCAGTGGAATTTCTCTTTACTAGACAGTTGGCATGACCGCAGCCTGAAACCACAGTGGCGCTGTTAACACGCCGGGGTCAGCTTTCCCCTTTAAAGCCATTCTTTTCTTTTCTTTATTTTCTTAGAGGGGGAGACGGGTAAGCACCAACAAATCAGCACAGCTATTAACTTTCTGATTTATTTGCTACAGAGAGCAAAAAAAGTTAATGCAAAGTGACAGAGAAACCAGAACAGACGACACGAAAACATTCTCATCCCAAGTTCCCAGCTGAAATCGCACCACAAGCAGTTGCTTATCTGAAGATAGACATCTTCAATTTCCTGATTGCATAATAGAAATGGGATTTCTTTTTCCCCTAAAAAACTGAAAAGCATTATCCCTAATGTTGACATGACATTTTCAGTGCCGTGGGTTCCAGTTGTACCCCTCTCAGGAGTGTCTTCTCCACGGCTGACAGTGGCCTCCATCTCTTCGTCCCAGTGGGGATACTCCATGGTGCTAACACCATGTGGGAAGAAGAGAAAGCTGCTTCATTAGCTCCTTTGGGCATTTGGTAGCAGGCAGGTAGCACTGTCATAAAGTGACACTGAGGAGAACTAATCTGGAATTAACTGGACTCTTACTGGCTCCACTGCCAACAGATTGGTAATACATACGGCTTTCTTGCCACGTTGGCATAAGAGGTTTCTAAGGATTTGAGACTGGCTCCAACAGTTCAGGGCCCTTGTTCTGGCTGTGTCAGGGGCCCTGTCCTGGTGTTGGTCACTCTTTGCAGGGCCCTCCCTCTCCACAGCCATATGGGCCATGTGATCCAAAGTGTATTTGTCATCCAAATACCGTTGGTCCCAGCACACACACACACCTCTCTCCCCTGCGTTTTTGAAGATCTTTTTCTGAGACAAACTTCTTGGCTTTCACTAGTGATTACGTCACTTGGGCATTCCAAGGTGCCCATGATCTCAAAAGCAGACCTGATTTTCGAATCACCCTGTATATATCGATACTTCATTTTATTTAACACGGTGTTTTAAAGTTATATTTAAAAGACAGCTTCTTTCATCTCATGTGCCCTTGGCTGGGAAACAAAGGAAGCTTCTTTTAAGAGGTGTTTTACATTTTATGACTACTGAGAGAGAACATAGTTCTTTAACAGGGATGTATGTAAGAGTTCCACATTACAGGCTTTCAGAAATTAGAAGCTTTGGATCAAGGCTGTTTGATAACATCTCTGAAGGGCAAAGGGGGCAGTGTAAACGTCAGAGTTTCAGATGCCAAAACAGAGCAGTCCCTACGCTGTGGGCAATGGAAGCTAGGGTCATCTTATTCCCAATAGTAGCATTCTGCCTTGACTTCCATTAGGGGGGCAGGATGGATCCCTTTGTCTTCTTCTTCTTCTTCTTCTTCATGGTTATGGGCATGTAATATGTTCTTCATTGAGCCAGGCAATTGACAGAGACGCCAGTGCATTTAAGCCTTGAGTCTACTGGAAATGAGACTTGCACTCCTGCCAGAAATGGATGCCTTACTATGTCCACCACTATCACACATCTTGATTTTTTTTTTTAAATCCTGACTCTTAAAACAATAATATCAAACAACTCCAGGGGAAAAAAAAAGTTAAGTGTTTCCATATGACCAGCTGATTAAATTTGTATGGTTTTCTTTTCAGTAAAAATTGATACGTGATGAAACACAGCACAGCTGTGTGTCTGGTTGGGCCTGGTACTCCTGTGACCTCTGATCTCTGTCAGGCTAAGGGCCAGGGTCTGGTCATCTCCATCCAGTAGCTCAGGCCTGACAGGCCCATTCTGAGGCACTGAGCAGAGAGTCAGTGGTCCCCTGGATTGAGTCATCTCTCTTAGTGCACATCATTCTCCTGTGTCATTTTGTGTCCTCTTAGAGGGCAGATGAGTCCGCAGAGAGTCTTGCGGTTTATAGTGAGCAAGTGGCGTTCTGTCAGGGCTCCCTCAGTGGGAAGGAGCCTGGCCGAGTTTAGGGGACAACTTTGTCATGGGGGAGCTAATCTATCGGCTCGTGTGTCTCCTAAAGTTCTGGTGCCTGGCTTCAGCAGAGCATGATGCTGTGATCCGTGTTAGGTTGTCTGTGTGCTGCTCCTACTTCTGTGAGTCCCCTTCATTCAGACCATCCTCTGGGTCCCCAAGAGATGGTTGCAGCAGCCGTCCCTCTGTGTCTATCCCCCATGGGGCAATGCGGGCCACGTAGCATTCCCAGCTCACCTGCCCACTTGCCTTGGTTCTAACCAAGGAGTGATCTCTGCCAGGGTGGAGGTGGCTGAGCTGTATAGAAGCCCTTGAGCTAACATGGGGAGTGGGGGATTCCTGGAGGGTTACCCTCTGGCAGGGTAACAGACGGCTGTATAGATACTCTATGGCAAAACTAGAATGTCCTTCACCTACGGGAAAGGCTGTTCACCAAGCAGTGTGATCAGAACGTAAGCTCTGAGTCAGAGTCGCTCTGAGCGAGTAAAAAGAGCAGTTGGCATATGGCTTCTAATCTCATTCTCTCTCAGATATGGACACTAAGAGGCAAGTGTTTCCCAGTGTATCGGTGCAGATACACAGGCTGGACTTTGTTTTCCCCAGAGTTCAGAGCAAGGAAGAGGCTTTTCTGCTGCCACCAGTGGCCAAAGATGACAATGGGATTTTTGTTCAGCAGATTTTGTATGAGATGAAATCACATTGCTGCTTTTCGGCTTAAAAACGCCTGTTCCTCTCCCCTCTGTGCAGAGGACACGCCAGAGTCAAGGGTCCTTCCAGGCTGACGCCGGCCTCCTCCTATGCACTGGCAGTTGGACTCTAAGATGGACTAGCGCGTGTTCTCACACATCTCACGTTAAACTCGGTGTGGTAGTACAGACCTGTAATTCCAGTGCTCTGGATGCTAAAGCAGCTTTCCCTATTTTGTGACGGAGAAAAACAGAAAGAGTTGACTCAGCATCCATTAGGCTCCAGAGAAGCGATCTGTGCCCCACAGCTGTTGCAGATCTGTGTTCACACACTGAGTATTTGCCTTGGGTGCCCTCCCGCACAGCCCCCATCGCCACCCGTAGGAGAGGCAGTCTGCAAACACAGCCCTTGCCTCAGATTTCTCTTCAATTAAAATTTTACACATACCAAATAAACAAGGGCACTTTTGAAATGCAAATTCTTCATTTTCATAGGCAACTTGCTCCAGCTCCACCTACCTAGAGACCGTTTCTCCTTCAGCACAAAGCGGTGGATATGTTCCCTGCTTCCCTTCAGTGTGGTTCAGCCCAGGGTCCCCGTACACTTAGATCCTGGCATGGATTTTTTTTTTCTTTGCCTTAAACACTTTCTGCAGTTTAGTTATTTGTTGTAATTATCAAGTTCATTTTTCTCTAATAGATGTGATTAAGTATATTTAGCACTGTGTAATGAGTTTTCTGCCTGGTTGCATCTTAGCTAATAAGGAATTCCTCAGCGGCATCTCTGACAGCTGCCGCGGGTCCCAGGTCTGTGCTGCCGCAAGAGACCCCTTCCATGAACTGCTAGCATTAGAGAAATTAACTCCATTACACTAACCATAAAATTGAGGCTGAAATTTGATTACTAATAGATCCTCAATTCAGCTAGAAACTATAGTCGCAGGGTAGAAAGGTGAGTGCATGTGAAACACCAGTGTCCACGTTTTCCTCTGCACATGTGCTCGGATGTTTCCAGCCATCCCTCTGGTTTATTTCCTACACAGAGAGAAGAGATCAATGTCTAGCTGATGGGCTTATACCTGTGCAGTGATTGGGCAGGTGTGGGACAGGAAGTCTTTGTTACTGCTGTAAGGATGGTACCTAGCTATTAGTGGCTCTGTCTTCACTGGGCAAAGAAACCTCTCAGTATGTTTTTGGCGGTGGAAACTGTGCCATTGTCACTGGCAGTCTAAATTTGTAAGGCTAAAGTGCTGGGGACAATTAGTAATTGGTAACTGGCTGCTATGATGTATAGTTGCTTAGCAACGGTCCCTGAATTAAGTCTGTGGAAGGGGCATACAGGAAGAGACAAGACAGGAAGATGAAATAGGTACCCTTTTAATGTGTAGGTGTCTCCGTAATGAAAAAAAAAAAAAAAAAAAAAAAAGAGTGAAAGATATTTGTGATCATAGAAAAGGTTGAGTGGGAAATTGGGGCTAAAAGAAAGAAAAGGCAGAATGCGCTTCTTCTCTTGCTAAATAAAACAAGTGTAAGTGGCAGCAGAGTAGCCCACTGATGTAAGGGCACCTTCCTCTGACACCCCACCATGGCTCTAACACAGGCAGAACCCAGGGAGCATTCTTTACCCAAAAGGTGGAAATTCGTTGGGAGTAAGAAATGGAGAATGAAATCTCTGGAACAAGACTTACTTGGCTTCTGTCTGTACCGAGAACTGGGGTTCACCACACAGCAGGAGGGGCCACTGTGGCTTTAGCCTTGTCCCGTGTACCAGGTAGAAAGGGTGCTTGCTTTCTAATACTGATTCCCGGCCCCACTCTATCTGAAGTCAAGAAAGATCTGGAAGAGGCCAAGAACAGCCTATTCATTTCATCAGACGTGGCCGAGGTTAGAGGCTCTCAGCAGACTAAGCTATCGCCCTGAACTACATGATTCCGTGAACTGGATTTGCCTCTGGAAGGCCAGATGAGCAAAACCAAGCGGGAAAGCAGGAAAAGCCCACGATGCAGCCGCTGAGCCTTGTTAAGGGGTTGCCTTATCTGTAGCAGGCTCTGCCCAGAGGTCTGCAAAGGGCCAGGGGCTCATTACTGAGAGTGAGGGCTGTTTTGCAATTAGTGTTGAAACACTGAGATAAAGACAGGATATATAGGAATTAAAAACAGATAACGTAAACACTAACAAAGAGTCTTAATCCCTCCGGTTGAGTGTTTTGCATGTTCACCTCTGATCAGAATTCTTAATAATATTGAGTGTGCTGCAACTCAGTAAAGATTCCCTGGGAAGAAACAAGTCGATTCTTGGATTAGAAAACCACAACAAGGAAAAACAGAAACAAAAACTTACCCTCCTGTATTTCTATTTGCATCCAAAATACAAATCAAATACATTATATTACACAGAGGGCTTGGTCTCACCTGGCTCTGATCACCTATGGTCATAAGTCACTCCCCCACCTTCTAATGATTAGAGCGGATAAGCATCTCTGGTTGCTGCCCAGTATCGACAGGGTGTCTGCCCTTGCCTGCAACAGTGCAGTGGCTGTCAGGACAGCGTGCAGCCCTGCATTCAGAAGAGGCACAGTCACACCCCTGTCTGCCAGGTAACCAGCGATTCCAGTTTCAATTATTTCTGAGCTAAAGGTGTTTGTTTTGCGTCCCTACAGTCCCAGCCCCTCCTCACCCTCAATACACTCACAGTTGTTTAATAGAAGCTTCTGTATTAGGCTTTGAGCATTGTGAGAGCATGGCCTGTGTGTACATTGCTAACTCTTTTTTTTTCTCTCTCTCTCCTCTTTTCCCCCTCCCCACTGTTGCTATGATAAGATACCCTGACAAAAGCAACTTCAGGAGGAAAGGAGTTATTTTGGCTCACAGTTCTCGGGTACAGTCCACCCATGATGGTGTGGGTCTTTCCATCTCAACTAAGCTAATCAAGATAGTCCCACAGGCAGCGCCCAGAGCCTGTGTCCCAAGTGAATTAGGTCTCATCAAGCGAACACCTGAGATTATCCTCATACTTGCTTTCTTCCCCCTCTCCATCTCCTTCCCCCCTCCATCTCCTTCCCCCCTCCATCTCCTTCCCCCCTCCATCTCCTTCCCCCCTCCATCTCCTTCCCCCCTCCATCTCCTTCCCCCCTCCATCTCCTTCCCCCTCCATCTCCTTCCCCCCTCCATCTCCCCCCCTCCATCTTTTTAAGACAGGGTTTCTCTGAGTAGCCTTGGCTGTCCTGCAACTCTTTCTGTAGACCAGGTTGGCCTCAAACTCCTAGAGATCCAACCACCTCTGCCTCCCGAGTGCTGGGATTGGAGGTACACACCACTACTGCCCAGCTGCACCCTTGCTTTTCACTGACTGGTACTCTGGCACTCAGCCCAGGCCTGTATTGCACAGAAGGCACCCAGCAAATATAGGCTGGTTGGAACTGTTAGAACCTGACACAGGTAGTCAGCCAAAGCTGACTTCTGATGACCCCTACTCCCTGCTATTTAAAACCTATATAGGCCCTTTAACGTGAGCCGGATTTGGTGAGTCCCTTCCACCGAATTGTAAGAGATTAAATGTGCTCACCTGACAACACTTTACGCCTGGACCAGGCACTGTGAGGGAACTTGGTTGTCATTTTGCGGGTAGCGTCGGGAGAAGCCCCTACAGAACTAGCTTATACTGTGAATTATTTGCTTGCTGGAGGCCATGCAGCAGAATTCACACGGAAGCTGCCAGATGATGACCTTTGTTAATTTAAGCTACTTCTTGTTAGAGGGGCAACCAGTACCGACCACACTAGCCACTTAGAGCATGCGTCAACTCACCCACGTAATTCATTCATATTTACTGCCTTACCAGGGACTGTGCTAGGGGCTCAGTGCTCTGTGACAAAGCAAGGTCCATGCCTTCATGGAGCTTACAGCCTGAGAGAGAGATGACCGGGTGCACAGACAGTTCCTCGGGTCCATGCAGGTACAGTGGGTACACAATGGTGCAGCCTCGGGTGCTAGGAGTCATCACATTGACAAGCTGGCCTCATAGAACCACACCTCCGTTGCCCCCCCCCCCAACACCTCCGTCATTCCCCCCAGCACTTCCTCCTTCACTGCTGCATGGCTAGCTTAGCTTTCTTTCAGTTTAGACCCTCTTCATTTGTATTCATTCCTGGACAAGCTGAGTGGCTGCTGCAGTGGAGAGAGCACTTGAATACACCCTCTACCCTTGGTTAGGATGCTCTTGTGCTGAACTTGACTTAATTTGAGTGACTTTGGCCAGTCTCGGTCTCTGTCATTCACAGTCTTATTTCCTAGGGGTCTTTTGATAGAATCAAGCAGTTTACTTTTAAAAGGACATTGGTGGAGATAGATGGTACTGCTAGAGTGCTTGCCTATCATGCACAAGGGTCCCGTGCTCCATCTCCAGACCCCTAGCATTGTGAAATAGATATGAGAAAATAAAAAAGTAGCTCAATCAATTAATTACTAAAATAATAAAAGGGAAATAAAACATAGAATCCTCTTTTTGTTATTGTTTTTGTTATGGTTTTTAGACAGGGTCTCATTTAGCTTAGGGTAGCCTCAAACTGCTCCATAGCTAATGGTGCCTTTGAATTTTTGATGTACCTACCCCAGCCTCCTACCAAGCCTGGCCCATGGGATTAACACAGGAAGTGGGCCATACTCTAAGCAAATCTACATCCATCTACAGCATATATCCAAGGAGTGCCATGCAGATGGAGACACCACACACACAAGCCTTAATCCATGGATGGTCATCAGTAGATCACAGTGCTAAACACACATCTCCTTAAGGATCTTTAGGCTGATCTTTCACTAGACCCATTTTCAGGGCCTTGTCCCCTGTAAACAGAGGCTTCCCTGCATGTGGACCATGTGGTATGGCCAACTTAGAGCCTGCAAATGGGATATAAAAGGCATCTCTCCTGGCCCTACCATCTCCATCCTCAGAGGAGTAGAGCCCAGACACAGGACCAGGCACCAGGGAGGCTCAGTAATACGGTGAAGATGAGCCAGGCACCCCTGGCCTCCAAGGGCAGAGGAAGCAGAGGAAGCAGACAGGCTCTTTTCCCCTCTGTGGCAGGCCACAGTGAGAAAGCTTTAAGATGCCGGCCTTGTCCTGCAGGATGCCTGTTGTAAGTGGACAGAAGACAGTTCAAGAGAGATAACCAGTATTTGGCTCTCCCCAACTCCCGTCCCCTATGCACAAATATGACAACAATGGGAAAATTGTTTGTGTTTAGAGCCTTTATGTGTCCCCTAAAAAGAATTCTCCCTCTGCACATCACCACTGCGTGGATTTTTGTTGTGGAGGTAGTTGCTTTAAATAGGAGAATGTGTGAGATGAGACTGCATAAAAGATGGACTTGTTTTATATATGGGATATTGCCTGTCCTTCAGATCTATGTGCCTCGCTTATGGGATGAACCAAGTAGGAGAGATAAACTAATATTTTGTATAAGCTCAGCCAGACAATACAGATGATAAAGATGTTTCATCTTCTTATGCATGCAGAAAATATGAAAAATCGTAGTTTACACATATTTGCTCAATTCAAGTGTAAAATTGGGCCCCTCGATTGCCCTGGGCCACAGTGGCTGCGTTAAGGAAGCTCGATTTACCTTGCAGCCGAGTGAAAAATGATCAGAATATTAGACTCATCTAGCCCACATTAAGGAGCCATTGCATTTCCCGACAATTTTATGCTATCTCAATATGAAAACAGAGCAATTTCAACTCATATCAGGTTATGATCGGCAATTACAGTTGCATAATTCACCTAGTCGGCTCTTTGCAGGGCCTTTATTTTCCCTCTTGGTGACATTCCTGAGAAAGTGCCTGATAAAAATGTCATATATCATCCCGGCTTTAGAACCCGTGAGGGGGTAATCTGCCATGCCTTGCTGAGCCCATATTCATCACTAGAGTTTTGACTTGGAGGGGTCATGGCACTCATAATTTCCTGTTTGATATTGTCCTCGCCGGCTCTGACAAGGGCTGTAAACGCTCGGTTGTAGGCGGTGGTTAAGCTCTGTGCCAGTGGGGCTCATCAGCAGCAATAACTGAGCATTACCGTGGCTTGTGCTGTAGTTGGCCGTTTCGAAGGTAATTAGATTTGATGTCAGCATTTCTTTATCACCTGCATCCTTTGTGCATCTGTGTGTCAAGTTGTTATTTCCGGATTTATTAGCACCCTCAGAGCTACTCTCTGTCTGTCAGCCTGTGTGCTGTTTGTGTTGACAGTTGTAAAGTTAATTACTGGTACTAATGAGCAGCGGGCTTTTGGTGGACATGGCGTTTTGGACATTTAAAACTGTAATTAGTGTTTTTCCTTGTGTAGTGCTTCAGTTAAAAAAAAAAAAATGTTATCCTTCTATTCCATTTTGACATTCTGTGTGCAGTCAACTTATCTTTTATTCAAAGGCTCCAAAAATTCAGTTCTGTTTCTTTTTAAAATAGACTTCCTTTCCATTGTATCTCCATGAATAATTTCTTTTGTTCCTTGCTTCTCCTCCAGGTTGATAATGTGACCACCCCTTATACCTTGAGAATTAAGGATCGGGATGCCAGACCGGTCAGAAATCAAGCTGGGTGACAGCTGGCCCCAGCCCAGCCGCTGAACTACAAGTTTCCCTTTTGATTCTTTTCCCATCCCACTTTGGGTTCAGCAGAAAGAGTCAGCTAGCAGAGAGGGCTAGAGAAAATGAAAATATAATAAACAATTCTCCAGGAGGCTTGTCTCCGTAGAATAGTGATAGCTCTGTGCGTATGTGCGCGAGCGCGCGCGTGTAACTCAGAGCCCATGTTCATAGCAAGCTCTTTCTAGCGATGACCCTGATTAATCCCCACAAAGGTCACTGCTCTTATCTCCATTTCACAGATGGGGAACCTAAAGTTTAGAAGGGTAAGGAACTCGAGCAAGATCTAAAGCGGAGGCTGTGCTAAGGACTGTGCTCAGAGCCGTAGCCACTCTTCCATAAATACAGAGTATGTTTTCGAGAGAATTAGCAGACTCCAGGGGAGTGTATTCTAGGACAACAAAGAGCAATCACTTACCGAATCAGACGTGCTCATTTGTAATTTCCCTCCCAGTTGCAGAGGGACGCTAGTTTCAGTGTTGTGGCAATTATCCCTGGCATGTACTTTATGGGGGTATTTTGTTTGGTCTATCGTGGCTGTGAAGCACCACTCCCTTGCTGCTCTTCATATTTACTTTCTATTCATCATTATCTGCCATTTTGCTAAATAACTATCCTTCGCAGACATAAATCATCTATAAAAATACTCTCGCTCACAGAGAATTTCACCCTGGCACTGCAATGATGAGATAACCATTTTCATCTCTTGTTGAAGCATTGAGATTTATTGGCTTTCGATGGGCAGCAGCCCCAGCATCACTCTCTGCTCCACAGACTCCCACTTGCATTTATTCTGATTGCATTTAGCCATTCAAAATGGAGCTCTAGGAATCCCTCGAGGGTCCCTCCCCAGCCTGGGTGGGGTGTTATTACTTTATATTAGATAAGGGAAGGACACACAAAGAAACATGCGGTGATTCGGATGATTTTTTATTTCCGTTTAGCAGTGATGACAGGATGTCATAGTGAAATGACTTCAAAAGTCATTTTTCCCCACTGCCCTGGTTCTGCAGCCTTGTCCCTTGAGGGCTCTTCCATTGTACAGCGTTATTAATTCTGCTAACTTTCAGACTTCATTGCTGACAACAGGCCTCTTGGCTTTCGCAGCCTATTACATTAAATTTCCCATCAAACCATGTCAGCCTCTGAGGTCACAGATTTCGAGAGGAGCTTTAGGTATTTTGCCATCTGACTTCATGGGCAGGTATTTTCTAAATTGCTTTTAGGTTTGTTTTTCCAGTGTCAGAAATCAGCTTGAACCTATTTAAAAAAAAAAAAAAAAAAAAAACTCAGACAGTGAGTACTCATTGTGGTAAGAACAAGGCTGAGTTTGAGACACGCGTGAGCTGCAAGTACGTCTATGAGTGTGCACCTGCGCACATGCTCTTGTGTTTCACTTGACCTTCCAAAGGGAAAGCCACGCCTTCCAACCAACCTTCATCCCAGCCCCACCTGGCAAATGGCATCTCGTTCAGTACCTATTTTCCTAATGCTTAGTGAAACCCCAAAATACAATGTGACTGGCCTGCTCAGCTCCACTGACCTTGATGTGGGGGGGATCTGTGAACCGATTGCGTGGCATTAGAAAGCCATGCTGGGCAAGCCCGGGAAGTGATTGGATACCTGGCCCTGGACCAGCAGCTCTAAAACAGTGGCATCCTCACCTTGTGGCAGGACAGTTCCAGGCTTTTCCCTGATGTGTTAGTTTTGCATGCTGATGGGGAATTAAAGGAAAAGCGAAAGCCTTCCTTCCAAGGGGCATGGCTACAGGCATCCACGTTGGCTGTCAAAATTGCATTTTGAAGGAAGGCCACGGAGGAAAGTGAAACTAGGCCTCCATTTAAAAACAGAAGAGAAATGAGATGTTATTTTCTGAAGCAGTCAACTCGTAAAAATGATTACAAATCATTTGGCAAACCAGAGTGCTCTTGAATCTTATTTACTGTTAGTTCCAGTTGCAATTTCTGTTCTCAGTATGACGATGCTGAACGCCCCAGCTTGCCACTTCAGTTCAGATGTACAGGCTTAGCAGCTCCCAGCCCTCCACCCTGTAACTGAGTAGTTGCATGTTGGGGGTTGAGGGAGGCAGGACAGGGACTTGAAGAGGGAATCTCCTTTCTATAGTAGCAAGCATCCAAATACGTCAGGGAAACACCCAGGAGAGAGTGACAAGAGCCTGGCTCCTCACAGAAAGCCCATGATTCACTCTGACCCGCCCCTTTCCCCTTTATAATTTGTAGACCGGTGAAAGCTGCTCTCAGCTGCACTCATCGTTAGCCAGCTCTACCTGCAGGAGGAGATGTGAGCCCAGTGATAGCCAGAGAAGAAGGAGTGAGGCGAGGTAGTGTCACTGTTTCTGTCTGCTAGCAGCCATAAGGAGAGAGAATCATTTGTGGCACTCTGGGGACAGTTTTGTCACCCTGACAGTAATGCTGTTATGCGCTAGCTTGACACACAGGATGAATCCATAAAGACAGATAAGTAACTGTGAAAGTGGCTGGGGATCAGGCTGAGTGCCACCACTCACCTGCAGTGACAAATAGATAGTCATGAAGGATTGGAAATCCTGCCCAACACGGCGATCTGTCAGCAAGGAGATGGACTGCCACCCTGGTAACACAGGCAGCTCTAGTGAGGTGGGCGCATGCATGGGCGCGCACGCGTGTGCGCACACACACACACACACACACACACACACACACACACACACCTGGGTTGTTGGAAGAAGTTAATTCCAGATCCTGGGGTTGGCTTTCCTGAGGGGTGTGTGCTGGTGTGGTGGAAGAGAAGAGCATTTCAAGGCTGCGTCCTTTTTTTCCGCCCTGCAACTGTGGGTGCCGCCCCGCTTATTGATACATTCAGACGCCGGCCTGTTTTCATTTTTTTTTTTTTCTGAAAAATACCAATAGGGGTCCCCATCTGCAAATCAAATGAGTTGGGTTGTGATGGCAAACAGAGTATTACTGCTAAGCCGCTGACGTTGGTGGCAGAAGGGGAGGCAGGAGCAGGGAACCTTGAGTTTATCTTCATGCCAGGAAGGTTTGTCATACCGGATGGGAATCTGCTTTGCTTCAACGAATGAAATTCAAAGGGAATCAGTATTGGACCTGCTATTTTCCATTCAGGCTGCAGAGATAAAACGTACGTTTTGCAGTTTTAGAGTCCCTGGTATCAGGCAAAATATACCATCTTTGTTTTAGTTATTATTGAGTCATGAACATCGGGAGGTGTGCTAGAATCTTCCTGGAGAGCTGTGAGCCAGATTTGAAGTGAAAAGTGAAAACCCAAGTGGTAAGAGTGGCTCCTCTTCAGTTTCCCCATAGGGCTTCAGGCACGGGAGTGGGACCGGAGTAGCTACTTAGAGTTTTTGCTTCCTTCGCATTAGAAAAAGTGTTTTGACCTCAGAGCAAGCATGATTGTGTCTGAATCCAAAAGCTTCAGGTAGAATGCTCCTGGGTCTTTGCAGCAGGTGTGGAAGATGTAAGAATGGGCACAAGGATGAGGCTAGCATCTGCTCTACATCAGCCATCAGGAAGATGTACAGTGTAGACCTAACAAGTCCGTGTTCTGCTTCTAAGGTAATGCTTTATCCTCCGCCTCACTGTAGTGCCTCACACACACTGTGCCAACCACATTACCACAAAGCTACATTCCCAGCCCTTGATTTTATTTTTGAGACAGGGACTCACTTAAGCTGGCCTTAAACTCAGGATCTTCCTGAATAGCTAGTTACAGGCCTATGCTACCAGGTTCCGCTAAGATCATTTGGGGAGGGGGGGTGGGGCACACGGTTATAGTAAGGAGTTTGCTTTTTACCAGGTGAGTCCCCTCCTTATTGCTTTGCTCTCGCTTCTGCCACCCTCCCTTATCATGGAAATCCCCTGGGTCTGAGCCTATGTGCCTAGCTTAACTCGGGGCCTTAACACTGGCTCTTTGGGAAGGGTGATGTGTAATTGTTCTTGGTCCTGCTGTCCTGGGCACCCATGCTACTTCTCCATGGTGCTGTGTAGTGAGCTGTGAACCAGGTATTTCTTTAGAAAACTCCGGCCCCTTTCTTTTTAGTTTATTGCTCGCCCCCCTCCTCGCCCAACCCCCCCCCCCCCCCCCCCCCCCGTGAGGCTGAGAATGTGTTAAAGTGATTCAGCTGCAATGAAAGCATTATTTGTTTGACCCTGAGTTCCTGGTGTGACTTGTTTTGACCCTATCATTCTAACTGTGATTTAATGTCTGGATTTCAAGAAGCCTTATTAACGATGTCAATTTGCGCACCAGAATGGTAAATGTTCCCATGAACTTTGACTCCTAAAGGAAACTCTATTTTAAAAGAATAAAAGATTTTCCTGATAAATATGTTCCTCATTTTGGGCTAATACTTTTGGTGTGAGCATGGGGCTGGAGAAAGGCTCCGCTATTGCCTGACCCCACTCGCTCTCATATATTGGGAGCATTTTACAACCCCCCAGCATTAGAGTTTTATTTTGCCAAGAACACTTTCATAATGGGTTATAAATCTCCCAGTGCACAGCTGATTAAATAAGCCTCAACATGAATTAAAAAGAGGGTCAGCCACTTGCCACCAGGGGTGACAGGTAAAACCGTCAGGTAACCATCAGGTCGTGTTTTTATTAACTCGGGAGCTAAGGTCACATTGCTTCTTGGGGCCGGCTGAAGAAATGGGAGTAAGAAGCGGTTCCTTGGCTGTGCTTAATTCCTTCAGATTCAGAAGACCTGCCGCACATGTGCTGTGCTCCCTCCCACCTGTTCTCATTGGCCACTGTGGGTCACCAAGGCAAAGACACTGAGGGCAGAGCTGGCAAGCTCTGCTGTCACCAGCCTCAGACACTCCCCATTGCCCTTGGCTGCTGCTCTTTTGTGCACATGGCCACTTGGTAGTGAACAGTGAGGACCAGTATTTGTCAATAAAAAGTCCGGAAGGTTGCCAGTTTTTTCCATTTTAGCTCCAATCTCAACTTCTCAATGAGAATGCCTTGAGGGAAGTGTTTCTTGAGGACAGTTTAACTGACTTGGGGCTGGCTCTTTAATCCTCACCAGGTGAACCTGCTGGTGGAGGAAGCTGCGCTACACTTAGTTCCTTTCCGAGAACAGCAAAGCTATTTCAGAGAAAGATGCACTTGTTTAAAATGACATGTTTTGCCCTTTCTTAGGGGTCACAACATTGTCCCTGCTATGATTTGAACATGAAGTGTTTCCTAATCCCATAGATGCCTATGGTGAATACTCAGTATTTAGCTTGTGGAGCTATGTTTGGAAGGTTCTGGAAACTTAATTAGGTGGGGTCTAGGCAGAGGAAGTAAGTCACTGGGGACCAGCCTTTGATGGTTGTCCTTGATGCCCAGTGCCTTCCTTTCTGCCCACCACGAGGGGAGCAGCCACCACTAATACACATCACAACCGCAATGGTGTTCTAACCAAGCTCAGGGGCCAAACAGCCTTGTACCAAACCTTCTCAGACTCTGAGCCAATATGGCCCCTCCCTTCTGGGTTTCTCGTAGTTATTTTGGACACAGCTGCTCAAAAGTAATTTCTAAACTGCCTGTGTATACTTGAGGTCCCTTCTCTGTTCCAAATCTTTGTCCCTCTGGTCTGAGTGACTCTGAAGACTTTTGGAAGCTGTCAGGAGGACAGATTAGAGGGAAAAGCCCTTGTGAGGTGGCTGGCCACTTGTGCAGAGCATTTCTCTTGATCCCCGCAGCACAGTGAGGTGGGCAAGGCAGCCCCATTTTCCCAGCGGGGGAGCTAGGACCTGGAGTGAGTGCTGGGGTTGGAACTCACCATCCAATTTGTACTATCCCAAAAAATAGCTGTCAGCATCGTTTCTCTAGATCTTTAATGACAGTCCCCAAAGTAGGTGGCCAGGTACTAATGTCTCCATTTGCACACAGGAACCCTGAAGTTCAGGGAGGCTAACTGTCTCTTAGGGGAACATGGTAGCTGATGAGTGACACAGCTAAGCCTGCAACCCAGATCTTCAGACTCTTACACCAACACCCTTTCCATTACACCAGGATTAATTCCACAATCATGAAAATCTCAAGAACAAAGCAAATCTTAAGTCTCTATATAGCTTCACTCCTAATATGACTCTGAATTCCCATGTCAATCACGCTGCGATTTCCTGGGGGAGATGCGTGAGGGGTAAGCGTCCCTTTGAAGACTGTTCAGACCAGGCCAAGGAAAGCGTCGCCCTGCACCCAGTGCACACTCACCAGCCAGCTTGGGGTACAAGTTGATGCGAATCTGGACCTGGGGTCCTGGCATTGGCTGCCTTTTGCTGACTCATGCCCCCAGGTGTCTACAGAGTGTCCCCTGGCAGGAAGATTAGGAGGATGTGTGGAGGAAGAGCATTAGGTGTAGCTAAGAGCCAACACAAAGTATCGCCATCAATGGAGCAGGGAGCCAGGGCATGACCATACAATACTGAAGGTGAGACGCAGAAACTTCCCTCCCTCCCTGCAGAGGAGCTTGGATCACAGGGGAAGTTGCTGCACAGCCGAGTGCGCTGCACTCGCAAAGGTCAGGCTTTAATTACATGCACAGTTAAATGGAAATACTGTACAGAGGTCACGCTCATATTTCTTTGGCCTTCATTAATGTTATTGTTATGTCACTTTCTCTTTCCTTGGGTTTTTAAATGAAAGCTTCTTTAGTACATTTTAAAGGATTATTTGTTTGTAATTGTTTTTACCTCTGGAAGGGGACATTAGTTTTTTTTGGGGGGGTATTGAGGTTATTTTCGAGGGAGGGGGCCTAGAGGATAAAAATAAACTTTGCCAATGCAGCCCTTGCTAAATTTATTCCAAACCTTGCGCTTTTTATAGTGTTACCTACTAATGCTTTTGATTAAAACACAAGCAAAAAACCAGCCAACAAGAACAGGTTGAATGCCACATCTGTGCAGAAGACAGCGGCTCACTTATTTATTGCTCAAAGAAATGGAGCCTAAATTAACCGAGCTATTGCTGGAGAGTGGATAAGCGGCCATTATGAATTATCCTTAATTATAGCGATTTCCTAAACTAATAAACCTGCTAAATCTTTATTGCAAAGGTTAGTTTACGCGGTGCATATAAAACCCGCATGTGCTCCGCATCAGCCACCAGCTGTCTGACAGTGTGCTGCTATTTCAGTGAGTGTTCACATAAATTTTATGTTGGTTATATTAACAGTCAGTCCATATCACTACCCACAGATGCCAGTAGACATAAAAATTGCTCTCTGGTGAGCCTAAATATCCCCAGAAGCTAGTTGTGTCTAATGTTCCATGTAGTATTTGTACGTGAAAGCACCAGATTGGAGGGTTATTTACAGATGAATATTTCAATCCAGTTAGTTCATAGAGGCCTACTTAGCCTTCTTCGCCGGCTTATTTGTATGCTAAATAATTCACCAAAGGTTCTTGTTTACTCTCCACACTAGTCTCTATGAAATGTAAACAGGGAGCCAACTTTGGGTGTTCAAAAGGCTAAGCAGCTCTGTGTTTAAATTCAGGTCAGAGCAGCACAGGCCGCCTTGCCCACTGGCTGCCACTCTCACACATTCCCCTGTTTTGTTTTGTTGGGGTGTTTTGGGGGTTTGTTTGTTTGCTTGTTTGTCCTTTTTCATCCTTTAAATTTTTTCACCTCTTCTTTCTGTAGGCAGGGCTAGAGCCTGCTGCTTTTCTAGGCATTCTTGATTGGCTAGTCTTTTTTTCTGAATGTTTCTTTCTCAGCACCTGCCTGCCTGTGTCACTTTCAGCCTCAGAATTAGCCCCAGCACAGAAGAACACAGTCTTGGCTTTGGGACGACCCCCTTAGTTAGTCCTCTGCACTGAGGAGGACAGGTCAATCCTCTGCTCTTGAAATGTCCTTGTTGTCTCCGTTCCCCTCCCCTCTCCCACCACCCACCACCATGAATTTTTTTTTCCTGATAAATTTCTAAATCTTGAGATTGGCAAGGACACCAAGCAGGGACTTTCTTTGTTCTTTGAAAGCCTTGAATTAGTCCAACTGGCACCCAGAAGGAGAGAGAGACTAAGTCCAGCTAAGAAAGATGCAGCCTTTGGTGGCATCAGAAAAGATGCGGAACCAGGGCTAGCAAGGACCGCTGGTTCCTAGCCAGGTACCAACTACCTGCTCCTATTGTTTAGCGGTTCCTGTGGCTCAGTGTGTATGTGAAAAATTCCTAGGTGCAAATGTTCACGGTCCTCACTGCTTGCCACCAAAGAGATTGGAAAACAGCCTCCTTCGTTTGCAGCCAGGCGCTGCCAAGATCATGAGAGGGTTCAATAGCAGTGCTAACTTTTTATTTAATAATATTGATTTTATCATTTTTACTACTTACAATTGGGATTGGTCGGCTGATAGTTATTTGACCTCCCTTTGTGCATGGCTGTGGAGTGCTTCGTTAAAGCTATTGACGTATCTCTCTTGCCCACTCTCCTTC
Organism: Acomys russatus; assembly: GCF_903995435.1. Lineage (NCBI taxonomy): Eukaryota > Metazoa > Chordata > Mammalia > Rodentia > Muridae > Acomys > Acomys russatus. The sequence goes on from NC_067162.1 coordinate 17,673,650, forward strand.
CAGCAGCCCATCTCCGCAAATAATATTGAGATGCAGTAACTGTTCCCTGATATTGATTTCAGATCGTGTTCATCACACCCTTCCCGGGGCCAAGCAGAGAGCAGCAGCCCAGTCTTGTAAACCCTTGACTGCTGCAGGCTTAAGCATCTTTCCATCTTTCAAGCAAGAATATCAACCATACGCATTCCCCGAAAAATTACCTAGGAAAATTAAAGCTTTTTGGGGGGGGCCCATGGTTAATTTTATGCATGCATAATTAAACTTAGCTCTTTGGGTATTATGTTGAACTTTGTCGGTAATTTTTTTTTTTTTTTTTTTTTTTAAGAATGTTAGATCTGTGTGTCCCTGAGCTGGGAGGAGAAACTCTGATTACATTTTAATCTTCTAGGATTCAGGGTTTGGCACAGTCAGCCAGACCCAGGGCTTCTTTGACCTTCCGTTCTCAACCAGCTGGGTCCCTTCTCACCACCTGGGCCTTAGAAAGTTCCATATTTCGCCTCTGAGGCATCAGATGAGATCAGTAGGTATCTAAAAGAACCAGGCATTTAACAGGTAAAAAAGAGGCCTCAGTAGCTCAGGGACCATCGTCTGGCTGTCTGATCATGGGAAGGGTGTAACATTGTGATGGGGCGAACTTGCTTGTTGAGACTTGAGACCATTATCAAACATAAGCAAACAACGCTGGGAATGGAGGTTTTCATAGGAGGAGGGAGTACACAGACTGTACTCATTGGCTGTGTTTGGTGATAGAATTGCTTCTCTTTCCCGGGCCGCCTTCTGCAAGCAGGAAACAGATTCCCTGCTCACCAGCATAATTTTTGGAAGTGGGAAGATTAGTAAGGCTGGAACTGCAGAAGATCCCCTGTCCACCGGAATGAATGCATTAGGCAGGGTGGAAATTGACTCAGTGGCCATGCTAATCTCCACCCCAAGGGACGCGGAGCGGACATGACTGCTATCAGCATGCACCTGCCAATTTTCATTTTGGGAATCTGGTAGGGATTGCACCAGCCTTTGCCACCACCGCAGAGCATGAGATGCCTAGGATATGGCCTCCAGAGTTAGACATGCTCGAGCTTGATTTTTGGCTTTTTCTGTCGCCCTGTATGTTCTTCTCTGGGCCTCAGAGTCCTCATCTGGAGTACAGTTTTTGGAGGGGATTAAATGAGATAGTGTGTGTATGTTCTTAACCCAGTGCCCAGCATCTAGAAGACTGCAATCACTAAATGGCAGCTGTCATTTTGGCATCTGCAGAGCAATCTCCTTATCTACCCAGAGCATGATGGGCACTATGACATCGTAAATACGGTCCACAGAATGGACAGGTTTGGGGATTGTGTCACTTTGTTTTCTTTTCCTGTTTGTTCCTCCAGAAAACCAAACGAGGCTCCATTGAATCTTCTGGGGTCTCACACACACACACCACATTTCCTAGGTCAACCTCACTTTACAGAGCATCCTTTAATGCAACTTAAAATTGTATCTGCTTTTAAATAAGTGGACACTGGTCTTTCCTCAAGGCTTTTAAATATCAAAATTCTCGGATTCGTTTGAGAAAATGCCTCAGAGGCGTGTTTCTGTAAACAAGATCATTCCATTCACAGTTCCCTGTTGTGGAATGCTCCTGCCCACAAACACGCACAAACACATGCCCACATACACCTCGCATCTAAAGCATCGTCCTAGAAAATACTGGAGACCTGACAGCAATGCTCAGAACACCTCATGTTTGTCATGGAGTCTGACATTCTCAGGCTTTTTTTAAATTTTTTTTGCCTGTAGGGTTGGATGCCCTTCCTAACACTGAGGCTGGCACGGATTCTCCCCACAGGCAGCCATCTTCAGGGCTGAAAGCAGTAGGGAAAGCAGCAAAATGAGAGACTTTACACAGTTGCCAGAACCTGCTTAATGAGAGACAGCGAACATTTTTCAGGCTACTGAACTTCTGAAACATGACGATCCGAGCAAATGAAATCATGGTACCTTTCATTGTAGCTTAATTGGACTCAAAGTCAGGGAGCAAGGCTGCTGAAAGCTGCATTGAGGGAGACAGACAGGAGTCAGAGGCACATTCGGCCCACACAACACAGCATACAGCTGCCCACGCTCCGCGCTTGCTCTCAAGACTGATTCTTTTGGTCAAGAGAGAAAAACCAACGGCAAACAAAAGCCGAGATTACGAGGCAAGCCAAACGCTGGTGCTGTGAGTGGCGTGCTGTCACCCCGAGTTGTGCATCTGAAACAGCTCAGCCTCGTGGCAGACTGTTCAGGCCAATTTATTTTAAAGAGGCAAAAAGGAAGTGAAAGAAACTTGGGCCCTCTCTTCTGCCTGTTAGAATGTCAAGATATCCGTGTCAGGGAACGCTGTTAGCAGAAGGAAGGCTGGGGATGGGCTGAGCATAAACACTAACAAGGGGTAAAGCTTAGCGTGGCCTCCTGTAGAGTACAACTAAATGGCAACCCCAGTCCAGTAGCCCAGAAGAAGCAGAAAATTACCATAGCTGTCAGGACCAGGACAGGAAGTAGATGAGGGCATCAAGGAAGAGGTGGGTCTGGAGGGCACAGTGGAAAGAAGCGGATCATCTCAGGGCAGGCTTGTCTGAAGACAGAAGAGGAAGAGCACCATGGCCTCCTGGCTTGACGCCTGCATCTTGGAATTCTCTAGGTTGAAGCTAGCCCCATACTCTCAGCCTCGTCCTATCCGACCACTTGACACACGTTTACTGTCATTATGGCTGTAGGCTTAGCCAAGTACAGCTAGGAGAGTGGACAAATTGGGGGATTGCATGTAACAGACCATCCCGGACATTGATTTTTGAAGGTTCATTAGATAAATGCTGACATCACAGATTGATGTCTCTTTAAACCAGTACCTCGTGCAGGACCATCGGGGGAATCAGAAATATTGATGTAACATGTTTGAGCAGAAGGCCCACTGGAGAATTCCCCAGCCTAAGTGGGATCCATCAATTTAGGCTTTCTTTAATTATTCTAATTCTGTGCATCTCATTGAAAGGAGACTTGGCACGCTGAAGTGCCGAAGCAGTTTGTATAGGGGACGCTGCCCTGGCTTTAGGGGCAAAGGAAAGCCAAATAGGGTGCTTGTGCCTATTTTTCATTGTTTTGAGCTACTGTTTATTAATTAAAATTTTGATCATAGACTCATTTTCCCATACAGTGTGGCTATTGCAATTGACAAGGGACTGATTAATGGGCCAACCCCGGGGCCAGGAGGCTGCTGGGTCGCTCTCTTGTGGAAGGCATGCCGGCAAAATAAAGTTGATGGTTTTGTTTGCGTTTAACCCTTCACCTTGGCACTATCAATAGATTGAAGACATCATTTGTATCTGCAAGTGTTTCTTTAATTAAGACCTTCTAAAAATCTTTCCTATTGATTTATTCCATTATCCTATTGATTAGCTGCAGTGGATCATGTACTTGGTCTTCAGTGGAAGGCAGCGCTCCCTGATGGCTCATATGACTACAGATGCAGAGAACGGGCATCCTAAGCTGATGCCCAAGGCTGGCAGAGGCAGGTCTCTTTCTAACGAGGCATCTGCAGTGGCTTAGCAAAGCTCCACCGAGAAAGTCCATTGTCTCCAGCTGGAGAGGCAACCAAGCTAAAACACTCCCTCCACTCAGGTGGCTTCCCAGGAACAACAGCAGCCTTGAATGAGGGAAGAAGCAGACGTCTGCGCTGCCCTGGAACTTGAAACACTTGAGCTCTGAAATAAGAGCACACTCAGAAACCTGCCATGAGACACAGGCACGCTGCTGGCTGAGCATGCTTTGCCCTGGCTGTAGCTCATACCCCTCCTCCTGCCTACCAGCTGTCCCCATGGCCCCCAAGGGTGGGGGTGGGGGCCACTGAAGGACTCCCCAGTTCAGAACTGCTGCCCCTGCGTCATGCAGAGGAACTGTCCATTTGTTTACCTTCTGCCACAGGACATGGGCACCAAGTATTAAAAATAAAGAGATGTGGACCGGAGAGGTAGGTGGTTCAACAATTCAGAGCAGTGGCCGAGCTGGGTGTGGTAGCACATGCCCTTCATCCCAGCACTCGGGGACAGAGGCAGGCAGACCTCTAAGTTTCAGGCCGTCATGGTCTGCAGAATAAATTTCAGGACAGCTGGGGCTACACAGAAAAACCTTGTCTAGGAAAAACAAAACAAAAAAGAAAGAGAAAAAAGAAAAATCACTGGCTGCTCTTCAGTGGACCTGTGTTAAATTCCTAGCACTGACATGGTAGCTAAAAACATCTATAACACCAATTCTAAGTTCCAGAGAATCAGATGATCTTTTCTGGTCCCTGGACATACCAGACACACAAGAGGGGAACAGACATACATGCAGGCAAAACACCCATGCACATAGATTAAAACTTTTAAGTTAAAAATTTAAAACATGAAGAGTCAAGTGACCAGACTAGTTCTTAAATTTGATGCTTTAAAAGCTCCTCACCACTGGGGCTGGCTTGATCGCTCAGAGCCTAAAGGAACTCACCTCCAAACCTGATGAGCAGCCTGCGTTCATTCCCCAGAACTCACATGGTGGAAGGAGAAAACTGACTTCCACAAGTTGTTGTCTGGCCCCTGCGTGCACACACATGCTCATACATACACACAAATTAACAGATATGGGAGCTGGAGAGACGGCTCAGTGGTTAAGAGAGCACTGACTGCTCTTCCAGAGGTCCTGGATTCAATTCCCAGCAACCACATGATGGCTCACCCACCAACTATAATGTGACCTAATGTGCCCTGTATACATAATAAATAAATCTTTTTAAAAAAATTAACAGATATATAAAGTTTCTCCTTGGAGGGAGGAAACCCAAGAAAGGCACAAAGAATTATCATGGTTGAAGAAAGAGTGCTTTTAAACAATTATTTTTATTTTATGTACATTGGTGTTTTGACTGCATGTATATCCAGGATCTTCTGGAAGATGAGTTACAGAGAGCTGTGAGCTGCCATGTAGGTGCAGGGAACTGAACCGGGGTCCTCTGGAAGAGCAGTCAGTCCAGCCCCCGAAGGAAGAGCTTTTTAAAAGCAGTAGATTACATAAAGCCTGGTCATGGACAAAGCAGAGAAAACACAGGGCACAAGTTGGTGCTGAACCAGCAACCCAGAACTTTGTTTTCACTCCTCACTACTCCTGGTCCATCCTTACTCCTCCCTCCACATCCTAACAGGCAGGCCACAGAGGTGGCCTTTGCAGGGGCCCACCAGCTGTATCATGGAGTCCAGGCGAAGAGGGCCTGGTGAAGCCGGAACGATGTGCAAGGAGGGGGACCCTGGAGAGAACACAGTGTTTCTCTGTGTTCTACTGTGAGACTCTTTAGCAAGGAGTTCATTTCCATCTCAGATTGAACAGTCCTGAGATCTGAAACCTCTACTAAGGAAGATCACATTTCAGAACTGTGTGGTCCCAGCATTAATGCCAGTAGCGTCTTTAAGTCACTGAAAAGGAGCATCATAAAGTTTCCCTCCCTCATGTGCTTTGGGGAAGAGAAAGTGAGGTGGTTATACTGGGAGGAACTCTCTTTGTAACAGGAGCAAGTAAAACGTTCCCAAACCGACTGTAAAATAGTAAAGGCTGCTTCATGCTTCTCCTATTGGCTGTCCTGTGCCCTGTGGAAGCTTACTATAACATACCAAACTATTTCCCCAGGCCTCTGTGATTGCCCTAACTGCCATCCCACCCTTGGAAACCTTTAGAAATGCCTTTTCCAGATTTCCGTGAGGTCGGCCTTAGTGAAGATTCCCCCTAGACTCTCCCCGCAACCAGCAGCTTGCTCAGCCCTAACTGTGTTCGTCACAAGTCAGATAAATGATTCACAGAAAATGGTGGGAACCATTTTCAGTGCTCAGGATTTCTAAATTTGCTTTTCTAATTAACTGTCTTAGACTGAGATGTAATCTGTGCTAATTGAAAACATTTCTTGAAAAGTCAGAAAAGTATGACACATAAGCCTCAGGCAGCCCTGCCGCCCTGAGGTATCATTGTGCATACGTTAGTATAAAGAAAAGTTAGGGCTATATCCTGTGACTTGTCTCCCTCCTCTTCCCTCTTACTATACAGAACAGGAGCAGTGTTTGAGTGTTTGTTTTTGCAGGACTCAAGGCAGGTGCTCTGTCCTTAAGCTGAGTTCCCAGCATTGGAAACATGATTGCTTGTGGAAATTAGACTGCCCTTGTAGGGGTACGCTGTTACTCTGGCTCTCTCTCCCTCCATCCTGGCCTGCTAACTACCCACCAGTCCCACTGCCTTGTAAGTGCCGAACACCTGATCCAAAAGCTCAGCCGGCCTGACTCTTTGACACCTTTGGGTGATTTTCTAGAAATTAAATGGCTGCCACTTTTTAAGGTTTTGATACTTAATACCAAACTGTCCTTCCAAGAGATAAAACCAGTCACATAAATTCCCCCAGCAGCCTATGAGCCTGCCTGCTTTTCTGTAGAAAGAGATACTTTCTATTATTTTATAGTATATTGTTTTATGAAATGTTCATCATTTGCCTATTTGGAATTCTAGGCCTTTTCTAATTGATTGAGGCTGGTTCCTTTTTAATTAAGAATTGGAGCCCTTTCCTATCACTAACTAGTATAGATTGTTCCAGATAATCAGATTGGATTTTCCATGTAGACATTAGTAATATTTGGAATGTTTGTTGATACTAGCAATGTTAGTAATGTATTTTAACTTTTGAAAAATTGCTCTTTGCCTCTGATAAAAAAGATACATGAAAGAGAATCTGACAGTGTCAATCCAGCGTGGCTGAGTATCCCAGGCCACCACGGGCATTTTATTACAGTTGTCAGGGAAAAAAACCCAACAATTTTATTGTTTTGATTATTGAGATCCAGCCGCAGATCAACTGAGCAATTAAAATCTCTAAATAACACACTCTGCGTTGTCAAACAAAGGGCTGGCTCCCGGTGGAAAGGGTTTTTCTGAGGAAGAGCAGTTTCTCTAATGCCGGTGCCAGTAAATGGCCGCGCTAATTGGAATATACAGAAATATTTCCCCAGTTTAACATTGCAGGACATCCTAATAAGATTGTGATGACAAGCTTTTCTTTATATGAAAGGTGATGCTGCTGTGTGCCTCTGCGGTACCCAGGCTTGTGCCTTCTTTATGACATGTTATAAATGAAAATTTTTAGAAGAAAATAATCTGCTCTAAATCTTTTCTGTGGATGAAATCAGCTTTTGAAAGATGGACAACAGAATCTCGGCTTCCATTTTTATTGGCAGTTGCCGGGATAATATATATTTTAGGAGTCTTGGATTTGACTAGAAAGGGATCACAATTAAATGCATATTGAAGTGCCCAGCCCAAATCCCATTAATTTACGCTGGGATGTGAGGCCAGATTCCACCGAGTCTTCTAGCTCAGGTGGCCGGCTGAGAGCAAGCTTGGGACAGTTAATGACAGCCTTCCAAGACAAGCAGGACTTAACATCAATATCCCTCCCCCTGGTAATCTATGGGCCCTGGAGGTAGCAAGCTATGCGGGGGTTTGATGATTTCATGATGGCTGGTGTATATTTACAGTGTGTTTAAACTACTCTTTTTAATTATCATTTGAGTGACAAAGCTTAATCTTTTGGATCGTTATCCGCACCTCCTGGTGATGTATGTTTGTTAGGTAGCTCCAAAGAGGAAATTTAGCAAAGCCAGGGCTTTATGCCAGTAATAAGAACGGGGAGTCAATAGATGATTAACCTGCCTTTCTCCTCTTCCCGAGAATAAAGGAGTCACTTTAGAAAATCTTTCCAGGTGGCCCAGATTGCTCAGAGCAGCGCCCTTGAAACATGTGAGGGCTAAGCAAAAATGAGCAAGTGATTGAACTCCACAAAGCCAGTGCTTATGGGGGAGAAGAGCCAAACGCATCTGAGTGTTCTTCCAGCATGTCGAAGACGTGTAACTCCCCCGAAGCCAGCCAAGGCGGCTTGTCCCTTGCCTTTCCTGTGCACATATGTGGTTTTTACATCTGCGTTTGTGCCTGTGTGCATACGTGCTTGTTTAAAGACGTTTGCTTGTATATCTATGACTGCATTTATATATACATGCCTGTTCCATGCACGTGGTGGTGTGCGTGCACATTTCATAGGTGTGTGTATCTTGGGTACATGTATGTGTGTCACCACGTGGAGTTAAGTGACTTGTATCACTGGGTGCTGATGCCTGTTAGGGTCTAGGAACTAAATAAGCAGGCAACACCTTTCAATACTTCCCTCCTGTTGTCTTATTTGAAAGGGAGCAAAGGTCGGGATTATTACTCCTTGCCGCAGAGGATAAAGCACCTGGGTTAATAAATGTGGAGTCTTTAGAATTAACTATCGAGGCTCTAGCTTGATTTTCCTGAATGAGGCATAACCTCACTGGTCCCTGTTGAAAGCACTTGTTTCTTAGAGTCTTGGGTGAGATGGAAAACAACCAGTCTGCATGATACTTGACATTCAGAGTTAACCAGTCACCCTAAATGATCCTTGCCTTAACCCATAACCCCAGGCTCTGGGTATTGTCAGAGAAGCCTTGCAAACCCTGGACTGATTCACAGACTCAGTGGGATCTGAAAGCTAATGCTGTGTCTGAATAAGATAAGCATTCCTTAGCAGACCGTCCTGGAGAAAACTCTGCAGTAGCCTGTGATTTTATTGACAGTTCAGAATAAAGACTATAAATTCTACTATCAGGCAATACACTGCCCTAAGAAAGGGCATCCTGAGTGTTAAGGACCTGAACAGGTGCATTGTGGGATCAGAGGAGGTATTAAACCCTGCTCAGCCCAGAACCTTCATCATTGGAGCTTGCAGCTGGTCCTGGTCAGCCTTGGCTGTCTTTGCAGCAGGGCAAGGAGAAGTTTTCTGCCCAGCTCCCTCCGCACCAAGCTGCATCTCCAGGGAAACTGCTCATATGAATGTCTCTTTGCGGGTTAGGCAGTAATAGTACAATGTGAAATCTGTGCCAGGAGTTGAACTCTTTTGAGTCCCTCATCCAGGAGACAAGTGTTCATGTTTGAAAGTAGATCGTGCACCAAGAGGGGAGGGTGGTGAGGTAAAAGCAAACAGCAAGGCACAGTTGCTGAGCAGTTTGCAAGAGGCCAGCAAGGTCTACTGGCCAGAATGGCAGCTAAGAATCCCAACTAAGTAGACTTAGGACAAGAAGATCCAGGCAGGACTCAGCAAAGTTCTGGGTCAGAGAATGTCAGAAAGCGAAGTAGAATGGCTTAACTAGAGAAAGCCGAGACCTCTTTAAGGGAGTCCCTTAGGGGGTCAAATCAAGGGCTCCCTCCCCACTCCCCTTTCCTTTGTGCTGGCTTAGGGCACACTTGCTGTTTCTGGAAGTTGTTGAAGCTTAGTAAAAGGGAGTCTGCTTTCTTCCGAAAGATACTTCTGTAGTTTTCACATACACTAGCTTCAAATAACACAGTGTAGGAATAGATGCCTTTAATAAATAATGTTTTCAGAGGATTCGCAGTCACACAGTCAGCTGTTAAACACACATGTGCACAAGCATGTGCGTGTGCGCGCGCACACACACACACACACACACACACACAGAAAGAGAGACAGAGAAAGAGAGACAGAGACAGACACACACAGAGAGAGACAGAGACAGAGAGAGAGACAGAGACAGACACACACAGAGAGAGACAGAGACAGGAGATTGAGATTAGCTTAAGAGTGAGTCAGTACTATTTGGAGTTGTTTGAGCTCACTTTAAGTATCGTTTGTCTCTGACTGCTGTGTGTCCCTCAATCAGAACAGTGCATTTAAAACAAGCAGTGAAGGTGGGGACGCTGTTCTATGCACCAGAGGTTTTCATTTGGGCTTTAAGTTCCTAATACAGAGAAGCCTTTTACACACCTCTGGGGGGTAATGTTTTCACTTGATAGATGAAATTTCTAGTTCGCTTTATAAACTATGAGGTTGAGTTTTAATCATATCTTAGTTGAAATTACTTTATTTACCTATAAATCAATTCTTCTGAAACTAAAGAATGAACCCATTTCTTACTACTGATTATCCTATATTCACTACTGAAAATAATTTTGTTGTAAAGAAAAGAGGGGTGTCCAATCATCGTGTCAGCTGTCAGATCCGCTGGGTGCTGGGTGGGGCCTTGGAAGTAAGGTGGTACTTAGGCATACCTCAAGCCCTGGGAGCCGACTAGGATGAGCAGTGAGGAAAGGCCACAAGGATGCAGGAAGTATAAGCCAAGAATGATGCTTGCCTCTGAGTTTTTCAGGAAAGTATGTTCCCACCTGCTCTGGGTAAAGCCAGGACAGAAGCTGAAAAAGAAAATATGTAAGTGAACTTTACTCATCAAGGATTGGCAACCAAAAACATGGTCACAGTAGAGAAAGCCACACGAGTCTCTGGGCAACAGCGTAAGATGGAGGAGCTTGTGACACTAGTTCGTTAGCCCCAAGACCCTGAATCATAACCACAGGACACTAAATGACAGAATTATGGAGTAGGCAAGATAGACTGTTTATAGCAGATTGTAGAGGGTGCCCATTCTCTGTAGCTCAGTGACTGAGCAGGGCCTGAGGACACGTGATGCCCAGTTTACGTCATAGAGGAATAGTGGCCCAAATAAGATCGTTCCATATTTCAAGGGAAGCCCACATCTATATTTTTTTAGTAAAAATTTTTAGACTTTTTACACTTTACTTGTCTTTAACAGCTAATTCATACTGTAAGAAATCAGCAGAGTCAGCAGTGTTTGAGCCAAAACTAGGTATATGTGGCCCCAAAACCACCATTTTGTTACCTCTGGGCTAGAGACTAAAAAGCTCCTATTTAAAGTGTCATTGGCTCCCAGAGTCAACCACATTATGACTTCCGTGTACTAGGACATTAGAGAAGGCTTAGTGATCATACTTCAGGATTGAAGCCTTCAAGACAGTGGCAGTGTCACTCAGGTGCCGTGCTACTTGCTGTTCATAGCTGCCACTGCTGGGGCTGGTGACTGGGTGCCATGCACAGTGAGTGCTACAGACTTCACTTCCTGTAGCTGGTCTGTGAAGTGGATGTTTGCATCTTCATTCACAGATGATACAACTCCCGGAATTCTGTGGTTTTTCTCAAGTTCCCCCATACAGCCAAGATTCCAGGGGAAACCTCTCTTAAGACTTGAAAGCTCAGAGTCTCTCCCAGTGAGAGAAATCTGCCAGTGGTTAGGGAATCCTGCAAGTCCCAGCAAGAGGCCGCAAGCCCTACCTTGACTGCTAGCCCAGGGACCCATCCACCCAAGCAACACAGGGATGCACAGTTGCCTAGGTGATTTTTTTGCTACCTGTCCCTGTACTTCAATGCCACACTTTGTCCTTCCTGTTGTGCTGTTAGGGAGAGTTCACTCTGCCAAGCTCCTGGGAAAGAGGACTGACCTGTGTGCAGTTTGGCCTGAGGCACTTGCGTCAATGCTCTGCTCCTGGGAGAGTATACTTTTGACTTAGGCACTGCTTGCTTAACAGACCACGAAAGTCAACATCCCTCTGCAAGCACGCCCATGCTTGGAGGCCTCACAGGAGGCAAAGTATCTGGTTAAGGCAGGATGTTGTGTGAAACCCACCGCTGGAGCAAGGCCCCTGTCTCCCAGTCATAGTGTTAATATTTAAGGGAACCTCAGAAACGGCCTCTGTGCTAGAAAGAGCTGATGTTATTCCCCACCCCAACCCACCACAGCAGACAGAGCACTTGCCACACAAGGAGAAGAAACTGAATTTGTGTCCTCAGCACTTGCATAAAAAGCCGGGGACAGCATTCAGGAGGCAGAGGCAGGCAGATCTCTGTGACTTCAAGGCCAGCCAGGTCTACAAAGGGAGTTCCAGTCCAGTCAGAGTTACACAATGAGACCTTGTCTTAAAAAAAAAAATGTCAAGAGTAGAGGTAGATGGATCCCTAAAGCTCATTGGTAAGCTTGCCCAGCAGAACTGAAGAGCTCCAGGTTTGGTGAGACAGCGTGTCTCAAAAAGTAAAGTGGCGAGCAACCGAGGAAGACACTTGACATTGACTTGTGGCGTGCGCACACACACACACACACACACACACACACACACACACACACACACACACACGAATATGCCTTTTGTTCTCAGGGTGTGACAAGGCTGCCAGAAGCCAACCTGAAGTTAGAATGTGATCCAAGGCCCGGGGCTTGTGGTCAGGTCCCATACCCTCCCCACAGGAGGCACTTAGATGGCATTTAAGTCTTTCTTACTTGTGTCCCCATCTTGTACACACACACACACAAACACACACACACACACACACACACTATGTTTGGGGTTGGTTCCTGTGGTCAGCTGAGCCATTGGTAAGGCAAACAGAAGTGAAACAGTCTGACAGCCAGTCAGGACACACTCTTGGGTAGCTGTGTGGTCCCATGACTGTCTCAATGAGCACAAGCCACATTCAGTCACGTCAAGCCTTGGTGTCCTTGCCAAAGAAGAGGCAGACTTGAAGCAACATAACAGACGCTATAAATCACTGAACACCCCAAACATTTTGAATTGTTTGGAGATGGTGGCGTGCACAGGAGTAGAAGGAGGTGTCTAATCAGAAGTTCCAAACAAACAGCCTCGTGGAACAGATGGGCAAAGTCTGTGGACTTTTCTTCATTCGTGGAGGAGGGACCATTATTTAAATTTATATACAGTGGAAGCCTCTGGAACCCCATGCTGCTGATTAAACCTGATGATTGGGTCGTCTGCCAACAGAGACGCCGCATGGCCACGGCCAAGGACACAGAAAGTGATCCCACAGCCCTGCTAGGCCTGCTGCTGGGTCAGTGGGACGGCACAAAACAGCCCCTCCTTGCCCCTTAAGCCCAAGGAAACTTAGCTCTTCCACCACCCTGTTAATCCAAGAAATTACATCACTCGGACTCTTGCTTATGACTAGTCATTGGGTCTTGAGAACTGTACAGAGACAATGAAGAGCCATGGCTTTGTGGGTTCCGCTTGCACAGTTCAGTTAAGACATGTAACTCTGCAGGGCATCTGCACAGTGCATACTGCCAGAATCTCAGTTTGCAGTCTTGTTCCCAAGGCTGGGGACCTGGAGTGGCCCTTGTGGAAACCAGCACCACTCACTTTTCACCATGGGCTCCTGGGGCTCAGGGTGTCCTGTCCTGAATTCTGAGTCTGGGTAAAGTCTTGGGCATTGGAGAACATACTCTCAGTGTCCCCAGTGTCCCCAGTGTCCCCAGTGTCATTGGGTCATCATGTTCCATGACGTGATCATCCTGTTTGGGAATTTACATGTCCCCTTAGACATGTCCGCCTGTGAGTTGGCTGGTGCGCTGTGATGATACAGTGACAGTTGGAGTGCGGGTGGGAACCCATGTTGTTTCTTAGGCAGCTTTAGAAATCTTTAGATTGATTCCTGTGGTAATCAAATTGTATTTTTAAAGCTTTTTGAGGCGGCCCGGATCCGTCTTGATTCTTCTCATTCAGATTCAAGAACCCTTTTGGGCTGCAATTAATGTAAGAAGTCCCTTAAAAACAAACTTCATGAGAAGAGGAAAAGGTTTGTAGTTAGGCTTTTTCATTACTATTGGGTTTGCCTTTCTTTGCCTTTGCCTTCACGGGAGAATAGAGCATGTCACATACATATATTTTCTTAATTGTAAAAAGTAAATACCCTAAAATGTATTTTTTAAATTGTGATTATGTTACAGTGGTTTCTATGTAACCATAAATTAGATTTTTATTAAGGGTTTTATTAAATAACTGGTGTTTCACCAACATCTAATTAAATCTTCTATCTAAATTGAACAGAAAATTATGGGGGAAAAGAAAGCATTTGTAGCGGACTGTATTACAGATAAGGCTATTATTTGTTCATCTTAAGAATTTGAGATCAAATTTACAAGCGGCATCCTCGTCAGGTTTCTTTTCTGGGCTGCTGAGCCCTGGCCCCTTGAAAGCATCCCATTATCCCCCCCGCCCCCGCCCCTTTTATTACAGTGTCCTGGTTGTTGGCAACATGCCCGCTGTTTAAGGTTACTTTCATTAATTAACCGAAAGTTAATTTCTTTGCAAGGGAAATCTCTGATCTCATTATGTTGTCTTTAAAGCTGAAAGCTTCAGGTTTTCTGGTCTCCTTTGATGACACAATAAAAAAGCATGCTCTTTATCTTAAGGGAAACTGTCTCCAGGGTTTAATTTAATAGTCCTTGAAATAGTTACAGCACAGCCAGGCAGACTGCAATAATATGCCAGTTCAAGAAAACCTTGGCTCTGTCATGGTTCGAGAACCCAAGGGCTGGTACAGATATGGCCTGCAGCAGATCCATTCCCAAACAGAAAGGCTCTCTGCCCATGTCTCCACAGGCACCCACCCTTACAGAGCTCATGAGAGGAGGAGACAGGCACCAAGGGCTGTGCTCCTCCAGCGTGCCACAGCCCAACCATCCTGCTTCCCCGGCTCCTGAAGGGTCATGGGTTGGTGGTTTGTCTGTCTACTGCCTGCCTGTGTTGGCAAGCAGTAGCTTTCACCACTAGTGCCACCAAGAGTCTGTGGCCTGCTGACCAACCTATATTCTAGTCTCATTCTTTCCTTGTGCTGTGTCCTTGGGTGGGTTAATTAACTTCTCTGGGTAGCAGTTTCCTTATCAGTAAAATCGAGTGATTATATAGACGATTGAGTGAGATTAAAATAGGTAGCCAATCTATAGTGGATCCTTGATAGCTCTATTCTAGTCTTCAGTGGCAAAAATGTCATACAGAGGGGGGTTCATCCGGTATTTGGGCTCACCTGTGTCCAGAGTGCTGCACCCAAAGGAGCAGTCTGGGAAAGTGGGCAGATTCTGGGAGTATGCTTGGTGTGGAGTTCATGAATTGCGCTTTGCATGGCCCCAAAAGGTCTTGAAAGCCAGGGACATGAACAGTGTACTCTCCTTGTCTCTCTGCGTTAGCATCATCCTCGGCGATAGAATCTTGTCGCTTTCTGGAGCATTAAATTCAGTGAGTTGAAAGTGGCCAGAATGTCTTTTCAGAGCCACCAGGTGTAGGTCACACCAAGGGGACAGAACTCTTCAGGTGGCTCAGCTCTCAGGAGCAATCTGGGTACATGAAGAAACCATTTGTATCCCATTGAGTGTGGTGATGCTGCACGCACGCAGCTGAGATTTATAGAGTGGGGGTGGGAGCGGCTGAGAAGGGGTAATGGCATGGTCCACATGCTGCTTTGGAGCCCTGGGAGACTGGGCCTGTGTAATTTGCATATGTTCCCTGTACCAATTCTTGAGGAAGGATGCTGTTGACTCAACTCAAGCACGAAGAAATCACTTAGGCAGAAAATCCCAGGCCTTGGGAAGAAAAGTCATGTGCCCCCTGGGCCCTTGGCAGAAGTCAAAGGTCCAAGGTAATGTATTGGCAAATATCTTGTGTGCTTTGACTTACTGACCACTTCCCTGTGCTTTTAGGCAGAAATACTGTCAATGCTATTGATTAGTCGGTTTGATAATCCAGTGGGCTCCCTGATGTGTTAAGTTGCCTACTCGGGGGTGGCTGTAAGTGTAGGCAGGGCATGCACCTCTGTTGGGAGAACTCTAGGTGCTCCTCGCTGGGCTCTGCTTCTACTGCAGACTACCGGCTTTCCTTTGGCTGTCACACTTAACCCTTTTCCCAGTGACGCTCTCCTGGCTAGCCATTGTTTAATGCCATAGTGTAGATTTGGAGAAGCACTGGGACTCTGGGTGTGCTGGCATGCATATATTTTATTAATTTGCCATTCTGCTTTGAGCTCCCACCGTCCTTTCTCTGGAGCTTTCCTTCGTTTGCTTGTACTTGCTGGCAGAAATTACATTTTCTCTCTCCTTGGCCGTTCCTAGACTTTAAACATGCTCAGCCATGTCCGCCCATTTAGAAGTATATGGCTACTTTATGAAATATGTATAATTCATGATGTGTAGAGATCAGAGAAAGGCTGGCCTTAGGCCAGCACGCCTTCTCCTATAGGGAGCTCAGTGATGGCATACAAGCACTGGTGCCCGTTGCCAGGTGGGGTAGGAAGACAGAGTACCCCACTTGTCTTTTTAAATTTTTACTTATTTGGGCCTAGAGAAATGGCCCAGTGGTCACAAGCACTGACTGCTCTTCCGGAGGACCAGGGTTCAATTCCTGGCACCCACATGGCAGTTCACAACTGTCTATAACTCTGCAGGATTCAGGGGACTCAGCACCCTCACACAGACATACATACAAGCAAAACACCATTGCACATAAAATAAAAATAAATAAGTCAAAATATTGATTGATTGATTATGATTGATACCTATCCTAAGGAGTATGTGTAGAAGTCATTTCTAGTCTTCAACTATATTGAGCCAGGGATAGACCTCAAGTCATCAGGCTGGGTGGCAAGCGACTTGACTTTGCCAGCTAAGTCATCTCACTGGCCCAACTTGCCTTTTGTTAGGAGCTGGCTTCTCACCATCACCCCCTTTCAAGGCTCCCAGCCCTGTTGAGGGCACCAAGATGCCCTTGCGTACTCACTCGGAAGCCTGCACTCTGAGCTGTCGGAGTCCCCACCACCGTTGTCAAGCTCACTGCACTAGACATGTTACATTTTTCCATCTTGGTACAACTGATCCAGGATGGCCACTTTAATCCTCTTCACAAAATCACAACAACAATAAGCCTCCAGGCAGAACACGTCAGGCTTAATTCAGACTTTTTAAAAACTGAAAACAGATCATAAATACCTGAGAAATGAGGTTCATAATGGAAGCTCCCAGAAGCCCTTTAACCTGGGCAGGATCCTATAACACAATTATATACAATTTCACACTTGGCTAGAGCTGTTATTTGAGCAAAATAACCTTTTTTTTTTTTTTTTCTGCTTACACTAAATGAACCACAAGATCCATGCATCCAACTACAGAGAGGATCAGGCGTGCCACCCTGTGCACATTTCATCAGCAGGCTCCAAGGCAGGGCCACCGAAGGATCAAAAGAGTTAATAATTGAATCCTGCCACAACAACCACACAATTAAAGACAAGATTAGCAGAGATGAAACATTTATTGTGAAAACGTAGTGATGGACTGAGAAAACAACTCAAGTGCTCTGTCGCCACAATCCTAATGACCAACTCCATTACACCAATAACAGAACAAAAACGAATTGTGGTGGGGACAGGACAAATCTTTTTTAATCTGCATTGTCATCCCAACTAAGTCCCAACCCATTTGTATTAACCTCTGCTGACAGAGTCACATGACGGACATAATTTCTTATAATTTACCAGCTATGGATCTAACCTTTCCTCATCAAATATTCATAAAGGCAGGATTCTCAATGATTTTCTGTCTCTCTTCATATTTACAGCGTGTTGTCTTCTTCCTTTTTACAGTAATTTGGACACAATTGAAGTCAAATGGAATTAGAGTTAAATGCCTTTAGCAACCAAGGTGCCTAAAAGCAAAGACTTTGGGGGAGGGGTCCAGAAGTGCAGGGGTGAGGCTTATAGTCAGTCCCAAGCCCTCAGCTTCTTAGAGGCCACCTAGGAAAGTGCAAGGCAGAGTCAGCTGAGAGAGCTGACACTGGCCTTCTGGGGGACCAGCTAAGAATGTCCCCACTTTAGTGTGTAAGATGCTCCAGGCAGAGTCCAGTCTGAGAGCCCCAGGCCTTGTCCTGTCCTCAGGGTGTGAGGCAACTTAGGCCTCCATGGCCAGACCCTTTGGAGCATGTGTGCCCAGAGGGGCCCAAGAAGCATGCCAAGGGCTTCACAGAGGACAAAGAGAGGCAGTTGGTACAGTTAACCCGGAAAAGAAACAGGGCTGAGGCTGAAATCATTCCTGAGAGCATTTTGGTTGGGGGGAAAAAAAGGGAAAAAGAAAAGAAAAGAAAAACCATCAAACCATCTGTTTCCACTTGCCAGCTTTGTTTTGACAAGTTTTCTTAACAGGCGTGAAGAGGGGAGAGAAGTCTTACAGTGTTCAGGATTAGAAACCGCCCCCTCTACCCTCTTTTACCATTTCCCGCGCTGAGCTGGCCTCCTCAAGACAAGAAGTGAACTCCCAAAATAAGTCTCCCCTCCCGCCCTTCACGAGCCTGTCTTTAATAAAGCAACAAAGAGTGCATGGACGCGTCTCTCTCGTGATGCACAAGACTTCATTGACCTAGTTGGCCTGTCTAGACCAGGAGTTTAGTTCTCACTAGGTCCCCACAATCAGGTCTGAGAGCGAAGAAATGGGGACCGAAGGCATTATGGCCTCGAACAACTGCCAAGCAACCTCAGCTGTGGAGTGCCGTTCACTCATAGCTGTGTGTGTCTGCCTGTTCCCAGTTACACAAGCAGGATACACAAAATATATTCCCTCGATTGATAAGGACAGAGTCCTCCCTGACCATAGCTCACCCCACTCATGCCCTTTGCTCCCCCAGATGTTTTTCTGTGCGTCTGTAGATGCCCGTGGACCCAGAGACAAATAACTGGTTACTTTGCTAGTCAAATCAATGTCCAGGTTGGTTTTTGGTTTTGTTTTTAAATTAGCAATTATCTTGTGTTGGGAAGTCTCTCTATTGCAAAGTGTTTCAGTCTCGCCTGTTTCACTGCTGCTGCCAGGGAGCCCATTCTGTGGCTACCCGCCAGTTAATACTATTCTCTCAGCAGTGGACACCGGTTTCTAGGTTTTCAAATTTTGCAGAATCCTGGTATGTGGAGCTGAGACTGTTTGGGAAGACTATCTAGCTGGCATGCCGACTGGTGCAGATACAATTTCAAAGATGTTCGTCCCAATCTCATACTTCCAAATACTTTTTCTCCTGAGAATACCAGAGGCTGAACTCAGAGCCTTGGACATCCGAGGTGAGCGGCAGTCAGGAGATTCTTTGTATCTTAGGCCCATGAGCAAGTAGACATCCCAAAAGTGGCAGTGAATCGAATGCCCTCAGCACGGGAAATAAACATTGTGCCTTCACACGTGCCCTCTTTGCTGCAGTGCCTTGGTACAATTGACTAGGTAATCACATTGGGCCGTGTCTCCCAAAGTGCAGCTGCCTCCCTGGGAGTGCCTTTACCATAGACAGAGTGTTCCCCCACATGCTGCTGGGTCCTCATTAGCCTTATCTGCCAGCCCCCACGTTTTAGAGCGGTGAAGGTAGCTATGGGGGGGGATGGCTTGCCAATCAGGATATGCACACCTGGCCTACAGAACCATGCCTCCGTCTCTTGCCCGAAGTTCGGAGAGTTAAATCCCACACACTGCTTTATGTTCAAAGTCTTAGGTCTCCTCTTAGATTGCACTCTTAGATATGACTGGAGAGATGCTAGGACGCCCCCCCCCCTTTCCCCTCCTCTGGCTTAGTTAAACAGACAAAGTGTGGGCACACAGCTAGATCCTGTGAGCTTATAGAAGGAGAGAATTGAGACTTCGCCAGAGGCTATACACTTCGCTGCCTCAGAAAGCCATAGCAAAAGAGGGCAATCTAGATTTTCAGTTTCAGGGGATCTGGACTCAAGTAAGAGGCCTGTCTTGGGGTGGGACTCTGAGGGCGCGTCCAGAAAGGACTGAATGAGGAGAGAAGACTTCTGTGGGAGGCCCAGGCAGAGAGGCCAAGGGGAAGCAAAACTAAAAGTAATGTAAGCATTATCCAAAGTTACAATGACAGGAAATGAAGTGACTGGAAACACTCTGCTAGTT
This sequence comes from Acomys russatus, assembly GCF_903995435.1. Lineage (NCBI taxonomy): Eukaryota > Metazoa > Chordata > Mammalia > Rodentia > Muridae > Acomys > Acomys russatus. Next base: position 17,693,320 of record NC_067162.1, read on the forward strand.
CTCCTCTGCCACACCTTGATGTGTGTGTGTGTGTGTGTGTGTGTGTGTGTGTGTGTGTGTGTATACATATGTATATGTGTGTGTAAATACATATATATCAATGTATGTGTATATACATATTTACATCTAATGTGTATTTTATTTATTATATATTATAACTATATGTCTTACATCCTAACTGCAGTCCCCCCTCCTCCTTTCCTCCAGGCCCTCTCCTCACCTCTGCTCTTCTCCCTCGCCCTCCATCCACTCCTCCTCTTCTCTCCAGAAAAGGGCCAACCTCGCATGACTATCAGCCAGCCATGGCATATCAAGTTGCAGTAGGCATAGGCACCTTCCCTCTTATTAAAGCTAGACAAGGCAACCCAGTAGTTGGAAAGGGTCTTAAAGGCAGAGACAGCCCCTGCTCGTACTGTTCAGAGTCCCACACAATGACCAAGCTGCACAACTGTAACTTATGTGCAGAGAGGGTCTAAGTCAGTCCCATGTAGGTTCCCTGGCCGTTGGCTCAGTCTCTGTGAGGCCCTAGGAGCCCAGGTTATTTGATTCTCTGGGTTTCCTTGTGGTGCCCTTAACCCCCTCTAGCTCCTACAATCCTTCTGTCCCCTTCCCCCAAACCCCGCCTAGTGTTTGACTAGTGTCACCTGTTCTTAAGAGCTAGTTGCCAAAGACACACCATTCACACATGTGTGGACTAGGGGAGACGAAGCTTCATGTAATATCCAGAGTTGATCAGTCAAGAAAATCAGTCCATGCTTATTAGAGGTACAAAAGGAAGCCACCGTGGGAAACAGGTGGCCTAGAGAGCACTCCCTTCTATACCAGTAGACTTAGAACTTCAGGGACAGGGGCGGGGGGACAACTCAATGACACTGGAGGGTAGTGATTTGCAGCATGGGCTCTGGGGTACAAACCCTGCCACCTTGGGCAAGTTACCTACCAACTCAGTGTTGCCGTATGTAAGGTGGGATGCTAGCCACACCAACATCAGTGGGAACCACTGGCTGCCCAGCGCAGAGTAGATGCTCAGAAACTGTCACATGAGAACAGGAAGGCCAGCAGGATTCTGGTCTCTGACTCTGTCACAGCCAGTCTGTTGACATCACTGTAAGCCAAGGGAGCCGCAGATGAGATTAGCTCCTCAGGACAGAGGCTGTATTAAATTTGAAGTCAGGGAGAGCAAGTGTGGCTGTCAGAAATTACCTCACTGAAAAATGAGAAGTCCCTCCCTTCCAGGGAGAGTCTCTTCAGATTCTTCGCAGCAAGTGTTCCCTGTCCTCACTCTCTACCCACAACGGAGAAATAATTCACAGGCCCGCTGCCCGAAGACCTCTCTCCTGGAAACGAACTTTATAAATCATTTTAAAAGAGTTGAGCGACCAGCGTTCCCAAGCACTTCCAGGAGACCAACCTAGAACCAATTAAACCCTGGGCCGTCTGTATCTGCTGCTCTTCCCAACGAGGCTCTCCCCAAAGGCCAGTCACGTGCTCAGGCCTACACACAACTGTCCAGAAGTTTCCTCCTCTTCCATCCTGCGGAGAGCTCACACATCTTCCTTACTGCAGGGAACAGTGCAACCTATCTCATCTCCACACTAGGCATTGTATTTTAAAATATCATTAAAAAAAAAAATTCCTCCACATACTTGAAGAAATAAAAAAGTGAATTAATGGTAGAGATTGTGGCTTCCCATGAAGGCCAGAGCAAAACCCATTTTGGAAGGCCTGCTTTCCTGGCTTCTCTTCACTCATGCTTCGCAGGCAGGCCACTTGCTGGTGGCATGTCCAAAGCCTGGCCTTGGAACATACTGCCAGGCACCTCTGGGCACCAGGCATCTCTGAGGCAGGCAGCACACAGAAAGAGCAGTTGAAATCAGCGAACCAGCAGAGGATGTGTATAATGGGCCTTGGTGAGGCAGGCTAGGCGAAATCCCAGATGTTCTCAACTGCAAACTGTTCTTCCAAAAAATATAAATTGCAACTTAGCAGTCTGCAGAGAAGCCTGGCTCCCCAACAGGCCAGGCTCAGGGCAGGAGGTCACAGCAGCTAATTAGGCCTCAGTGTGTGGCCCCACTCCCCACCCAGCCCTGGCCGTTCTCCTCCTCCTCTGCTTACAAAGTAGAGCCTCTCTGTTAATCGCTTCGTTTTCAGAAGCTGGAAGGTGGCATGCAAAGGGCCTCCTGTTCCCAGACTCCTCTCTAATGACACACTGCTCCAGCAGATGTCATCCTTTGATTCCTTATGACCTTCTGGATTTAGGCAAACAACAAAGTGCCTGAGCTTCACAGCGAGAGCCTCTGGGTGTCTGTGCACAGAGCCTCTGTCATCCACCTCAACCCTTATCACTACCAGACATCATGGCAAGGACATGGCCTTGCTCCTTTGTCGTGGGGGGGGGGGGGGGAATCTTCTGGGAGCCAGGGGCTCTGAGGTGAGGTGGCCAATGTTGGCCACCCCTTTGGTACTGACCAGATGTGACTCCGGGTCCTCCCTGCTGTCTCAGCTTAACAGACAAGACAATGCTGCTTGAGTGCCTTCCTCAGGGTCACCTCACAAGCAAGCAAGTGCTGGTCCTAGTAAAATGAGGTCATCCCTAAACAATGAAGGAAGTGCAGGCTCAAGCTCCCAGGGCCTGAAGAACACATCCTATCCCACCATTAGCCAGGGTGCCCGACTAGAAGAAATAGTGAATGCCTTGAATCTTCTGCATTTCCCTCCCTGGGGCCAAAATAGAGAACTGATGTCCACCAGTGAGTCAAAAGCTTGAGGGCCCCAGTACTCCCCTAAGGCCATCTCTCTGGCAGTCTCCTTTCATCCTAAGCTTCCACAGAGCTCTGTTCATAGATAGTATCCCCAGAAGCACATGAAAACCTCAGTTGGGGGATCTTAAAATCCAGTCCGCTCTCTCTTTGTAAAACTACCTTGCAAATCAATTCTGTCTCTGAAGCAGGCTCTGGCATGCAAGGCTGGGCCCTTCCTCAGTCTGAGTCTACAGCACAGAAAAAGAACGCCACCACAAATCGGATGTGAGCAGGGTTCTGAGGTGGGGACCCTTGGGTGGCCTCAGGATCACAGGAGGCTTTGGCCTGTCTCTTCTGTTCAGGTGCAAAGGGGACAGTTCGTGAGCAGTGTTAGCACAGTAAGGCTCGAGGCTCCCCCAGAGCAGGTGGTGGGAGCCATGGGACTCAAGGACGATTCTCTGTGAGGGTGGAGCAGAGCAGTTTCCCTCTCGTGGAGGCTTCCTGCAAAGCCTTGGTGTGAAGACTTCATCACCCTCCTGTGTAAAACCCTCAGGAGCAAGCCTTCCTCACAGCCTTCCCAGTGGCCTCTGGGACCCTGGGCTTCACTGACCCTGTCTTCAGTCCCCTCTTTACATTCCTCCAGCCACCATGACCTAACTTAGTCCGCTCCCCCAGGGAACACCTGCCAAAGCCACCCTGCCAGCGCCCTGCCCCCAGCTTCCCAGCTTCCCATTTGCCCTTTTCTTTGTTTACCCATCTAACTGGCCACAGAGCTCTTAAAAAAAAAAAAAAAAAAGACTCTTACTGTTTATTGGCTTATAGACTATAGCAGAAAAGTGCCGATTTCTCCTGCTACCCTCACTCATTCCTTTTTCCTCAATGTAGGATCTTAATTTTAATGGGAAAGAAAGGGACATGGCAGCCACTTTCCACCCTCTCTTGTAGACTGGCCTTCTTAGAGGAAGAAGAGCGTGTTTTACCCGCTTCCCTTTCTCCTCCCTACCTGGGACTCTGGTATGGTGGCTGGAACATACTGGGCCACCTGTAGGTGACAGAGCAGGGCATCAAAGGAGCAGCAGGTTCCTGTAAACCTGTGGGCTGTTCCTGGGATCTACGCCCTTGGACTTCTTGAGTGATGAGCATTTGCCATCTTTAACCATTATAACTCTAGACTCTCTTGCTGGCAGCCAAATGCGGGTTCCACAAGCCTTGAACCCTTTACTAGTTTATTGCTTGTTCTAGTTTGCTTTCTATTGCTGTGATAAAACATTCTGACCAAAACCAACTTGGGAGAAAAGGAGGTTCATTTCGGCTTACACTTTCATGTCCCACTCCATCTTTGAGAGAAGTCAGGGTAGGACTTGACGCAGAGGCCATAGGAGAACACAGGGTTCAATCATACTGTGCTTTTGGCTTCTCTTCTTCATAAGAGCTGTACTAACAATCACACAGGTCCCCATGAAGGAGTCAGTCTCTCCAGCCTGAAAATGCAGTGAGTGCTAAGAGCCTGTAGACTCTGGCTAGTGGTCCTGCGCAGTCTCCTGAACACACCTCTGAGAGAAACTAGAACTTGGATGCAAATACAGCTTTCAAACCATGACAGTAGCTGGTGATACTTCTGCCTCTACCATGAGAGGAAAATGCTGGAGTGAACAGTGACCTAAGCTCTGGCCTGTGTGACACATGGGCCTTGGGATCTGGAGCAAGGCCCCCAGCTGCTTGTCTCCAAGGCTAAAATGACACCTTTCTTACCCTAGTAGTAAGAAGCATGGGAGATAGTGTGTATGTATCTTTGCTTAGAGCTGGGGAGATTCTTAGGGGGTGTCTCACCCAACCCCTCATCATACACATGAGCCAGGGTGGCCCAAAAGTCAAGGTTTTGTCTGAGGTCACAGGGTAAGGTAGTGGCAGAACATTGTCCTGGATTCTGAGGCCCATGTCTTCCCCACTACAGTATCCTTGTCTGCAGATAGTAATGACATGACTGTAACCACCTCTTCAGTGTGCCACACATCCTCCGTCACCGCTACTGGGGTTATGCAGCAGGGAGGTTGATTTCACCCAAGCAGTTACAAGGGTTTTCAGACATTACTGTGTTCCAGGTCTTCAAGTCTACCCTAGGCCTGGAGAATATAACAGTGAGCAAAACAGCCAGAAACCCTGTGGCAAGAGGGCAGGTTGGCACCATAGACAGTGGAGAGGGGAGTTCTGGCTAGAAGGAACCGTGTACTGATACCCTGGTGTGCTCTTGGCCTGCTAAAGGAAGAAGAAATAGGCTAGTGTGTGTGTGTGTGTGTGTGTGTGTGTGTGTGTGTGTGTGTGTGTGTGTGTGTGTGTGTGTGTGTGTGTGTGTGTGTGGCCAAATGCACCAGACCAATGGAAAGAGAAACCAGAGAATTGGAGATAAGTAAACAGGAAATGGACAAAGGTCTTCTGGACCATAGGAACACTGTTGGCTTTGTAGCCCAGGCTGGCCTCAAACTCATCCTCCTTCCCCGTCTCCTCCCAAGTTCTGAGATTACAGGCATTCACCACTGTGTCTAGCAGGATTTTTACGTTTACTTACCTGCTAAGTCCCTGCAAAGTGTGACTCCGCATCAGAAGTCTGGGGTGCCCCTAGTGAGCAGACATCTCTTGTGCCCCCCACCCCCCATGAACATAGACTGTTGCTCTGTACTTGGTATTGGATGATCCCAAGCTCCCTGCTGCAAGCACCATGGACCTTTGAGAAGTTCCAATTAGGGTGAAAATGGACTTGGGTGGGTGTATCTCAGCATCCAAAACCCAGATAGGCAGATTCCTTAGAAGTATTTCTGAGACCAGCAATGCTGTGGAGACAGACCAGCAACTGAGCAGATGGGGGAGCCATCAACTCAGAGGGGGTTGTTGTTGTCGTCGTCGTCGTCGTCGTCTTCACAGTTTATCACCTCAGTGCTCATCTCTAAGTCAGAATAGCTGGCCTTCAATTCAATAAACCATTGTCCTTTGCATGACTTATCTCTCCAGAGCAGGAATGGATTATGCTCCAGTGTCTGTCTGTCTGTCTGTCCGTCTTTCACTGTGCGAGCAAACAGCCTTTGTAAAAACTAGATTTTTCTGTGTAAGTCAAATTTTTCTTGCCCAGGTTATATAATTTCTAGGTTTAAGAAATCAATGACATCGGTGCTCTAGCTTTTGTTTATATAACTGTGTTTATTTCCCATGTGACAGCTATTATCTGATTGTGAGTAAATGGAGTTTTTCCAAAGATTTGGAAAAATCCAAAGATTTCCAAAGATTTGCAAATCCTAAGGTTTGCAGGAGCAAATGTTTTTTGAAATGTTATAAGTGCATCTAAAAAACCACATGGACTTGAATTTCTGGTCCTAAGCTATTCTAGAATCTTTCTGAAGTCTGAGACTGCCCCATGCAATCTTGACTTAAGTTTCAAGCAACAGGGAAGTCATGAAATTGGAAAGGGTTATCTTTTGTCAATCATAGCCCTTTGTGGGATGCTGTGCTGACAGAGGACAGCGGAGAGACCGTATTTTATGGCTGAAAGCAGGGCTTGATCATACCCAGTGGGGATTTTGTTCCAGTAATTGCATCCAATTGGACCTTCTGCCATGGTGCAGGTACGGCATTAATAACACTCATTAAGTCATACACCCGTGTGCTTTCCCTCCCGATGGCTGAGTCACTGGCAGAATGTATTTTCTTCCAAAGTGTTTGTTTTCATTGTTGCCCTTTAAAAATAATGAGTTCATTCTATTCCCTTGCAAGGAAAGCTACTCTAGCCTGCTTTGAAATTGTATATCTTTTGTCGAGCACATTTCTGCAGTGCGTCCATAGCTTTGTGCGCTGGGGAACCCAACCCGGTCTCTCTTAAAGCTCCCAACCAAGTTGCCTCGGACTTGATACATAGAACCGCCAACCCGTTTGACCTTTTATATTGTTACCCTTGGGCAGGTAGAAGTCATGCAGGTTTCAGGTGACCCTATCATGTGACCAGAGATCAAAGGTCAGCAGCTCCTAAATGTTCTGCTGTCAAGGTAGGCCATTCATCACCATTATTATGCACCTGACAAGCCGACAAATGAACCTGGGATAAAATTATTCTCAACCTTATGCCTCCCGCATTTACACCCGAGAGGTAGGCCAAGCAGTCTCGGGGTATTAAGTGGTTCCATGAGCCTGCAGCATCCCTGAAGTAGGGGGAAAGCACTCCCGAGACCTGTTGGCTGCTCTGAACCCTGGAAGGTCACTAGCTGTGTGCTTACCAAGCCCAGTTACATATCCACAAAAGCTATCCTGTCTCTGGTTTCCTCTGTCTTGAGATGAATTCAGCGTTAGTTCTGTGTGGACTCAAAGACTTCCTGTGTCGCTCCCCCCGCCCCCACCTCGCCCCTGTCACATCCCTGCCGTGGTATCTTTGTGGTCCTTTGGGGCAGGTTTCCACAGTGCAGTGTTTGTCCTGAATGGCCTGCTCCTAGAAATCACTTAGAAAAATGAAGATTCTGGGGGCCTCCTCTGGAGAGTCTGACCTGGGCCTTTTGTCCTAGGGGAAGCTCCTTTTAATAAGACCCCGGGGATTCTTTCATTGTTTGCATTTTTGAATAGCACAAAGAGCTTAAGATTTAGAGTCAGACAATTCTAGCTTTGAATCCATATTCTATCATATGTTCGGTTATAAAGTCTTGACTTGATTAGTTAACCTTCTGGGCTCCAGTTTCTTCTCAAGGACAAGAAATTTACATAGAAAATGTGCAAAGTGTGTACAGCAGTGGTCGGTTATGCTTTCAGGAGCAGTTTTTTTGTTTTGTTTTGTTTTGTTTTTTTGTTTTGTTTTGTTTTTTCCTGTTCCTTTGGTCTAAAAGTTGTCACTGAAGGAGCAGTGGCACAAATGAGAGTAACTCTGTATTCTTCTCCCATAGCAACAAAAATCCTAACAAACCTCTAAGGGCTTTTTTTTTCTTCAGAGCAATGGGATGCTGTGAGGGCCTGCAGTATCTCACCCAGCCTGGGGGTGAGGCAGAGCTTTAGCTGAGGTGGCTTGCACTAGCTTTCTAGTGAAGAGGGCATGCACTCTAGACCCTGCAAAAAGAGTGGAAGTGCCTTTGAGCCATAGCGTGACTAGAAATTGTCCCTGACTTAAAACTAACTGACTGACTCTCTCTCTCTCTCTCTCTCTCTCTCTCTCTCTCTCTCTTTCTCTCTCTCTCTCTCTCTCTCCCCCCTCCCTCTCTCATGGAACCTCTGCTCTTTCAGAACAAAATCCTTGATGCTCATTCTCTGATAGACAACTTATAGTAAGAAAGATTCATTTGGGCTCATGGCTTCAGAGGTTTGTGTCTGCGGCTGGCTGACCATGTTCCATCAGGCCTGTAGTAAAGTGGCAGGAACATGACGTAACAGTCCTCTCACCTCACGATAGGCAGGAAGCTGAGAGACAGAGCAAGGGGCTAGGGACAAGACATAGCCCTCGTGGCACAACTCTAGTGAGCCTAAGGTCCGTCTATTCAATAGGGAATCCACCAATGGATCAATTCATTGATTGGATTAGCACATTCATGCTCCAACCGCTTCCCTCCCCAACACTGCACCTGTGAAGTCAGGCCTTCAACACGCACGCCTTCATGTGTATGCTTCAAGTCCAAAGTATGACACTTGTAGTTATTGGGTGATATAGGGTTAATATTATTTTTCAGACAAATTAGGGGTCACCTACATTCTGACGGGAAGATTTGGGAGCTCTTAAAGCTACTTTAGACAGGAAATGACTTTTGAGTCACAAGGAAGTATTGGGGAACTCAATCCACTTCCCACAGCCAAGAGAATGGTACAGTCGGCACTCCACCCACTCCATCCACAGGCTGACTGTTTGACCAACATCCAGACAGCAGGCTGTCTTGGAGCAACCTAGCTGTCTCTTGGGCAATACCTGCTTGGCACCGGTAGCATCATCTTGGTATTCAAAAGTGGTATATTTGCTGTTTGGAGCCTTTTTAAAGAGTCCATACAGCCTTTTGTTATTAGACTTCTCCTTTCTTCCCACAGTGTAAGGCCCAAAAGTAGTCTATATACAACTAGGATTTAAGCCAAAATTTAGGTAGCTGTGTTTGAAAGGTACCGGCTACGAAAAAGGTGTGTTGAGCTGGAAGAAAGAAAGGTGGCCGGTAGGCAGAAGCTGCATTCTCCTCCCTCTGACGTGTGTTGACTTTGCTGGTTTGAAAACAGAATCGGGAGGTGAAAAGCCTTTCACAGGGAGAGTGGCCGTTAGGAACTGCTTCTGCATTAGATAAAAGAGTTTATGCAAAATTGGCAAGCTAATTTATGAGATCACCTTTGCAAAGTAGACCATAAGGGGGGCTGTAAGACGGGGTGGCTCTTCATGTGTAGCCTTTTTCATAATGCCATAACAGCAGTAACAGAAATCCACAAAGAAGTTTTGGAGTACCGAGCTAAGTTTGTGTATGTATGTGTGTGTAAAAAAAGTGTGTATATATATATATACACACACACACATACACATATATGTGTGTGCATACACACACACACACACACACCACCACCACCACCACCACTACCACCACCACCATGCCAGCCTAAGGCCGAGCTCATTACATCCCTGCCTGAATTCATGCTCACCACTGAAATCATGGAAGCCAAGCACCGTGAGGCCATGAGAACCACGCCAGTGAAATGGCCCAAGGTTCAATTTCAAGTAGTAGTTTTAAGGTGAGCAACATGAACAAATCCCTTAAACCACATGTGGTCAGGACTGAGCAGCCATGCTGGATGGAAGGTGCTGCATCACCCCGCGGGCAGATGTACTGAGTCACATAGGTTTCTTGGTGGCCACACTGGTCCCCAACGCCTTGAAAGCCTCATGGCCCTGTCAGTCATTATTTCCTGCTTTGCTCATGCTGCTCCTGGCACTGGGCTTCGGGGTGAGCTCACCCCAGTGTTTCTTCCCTGAGGCCTCAGAAGCCTTGAGACTGGCGTACGTTGTAAGAAAACACATTTGGCTATGGCTGAGATCCTAAAGCTATCTCCCAACTAACTTTAGCGACAATGACTGTCACCTGCTTCTTGTAATGAAAAATCCCAGGGGGCAGTATGACTCAGAAAAACACACTTCATTAGTCAAGCAGGAATTTTCTAGTGAGGTTGCTAATGGAAACTAGGCTCGATTTTAGAAGCTTTAGTTATTTCCTTTGTATTCCCAAGTGCTAAGAGCCTTCCCAGGTGACAGTACAGTATCGGCTGCCTTTTAAAACTTGGCTGTGCAGCCTGTAGGCAGTGGGTCCTTTGGCATGGTGACACCTATGTGTACTTTGCATACTTTGGAGGGCCTCATGCACAACTTGGTCTCATCTCCACATAACCCAGCAAAGCAGAGGACCGTGCACCTCACATAACAGTTGAGAAACCTGATAGCATAAGATATTTTCTCAAGGTCACCCAGAGGCTATAATGAGAGAGGGCTTATGCATTTGAAGGCTAAACAGGTATCATTTATTTCTGTAGATAACGCCTGTTAGAACTTCAAAGTCCTGAGGATGAAAAGAAAAGAAGGTTACTTAGTCACTTGTTATAGCAAGAGTCCTAGGGAAAAAAAAGTTTGTCCACTACACACACACACACACACACACACACACACACACACACACACACACACACCACTCGCACAGTTTGAAATCTCCCAAAAATCTCAGTTTGGCAAGGTTAGCTAAATAGTTGATGGACAGGATTCATTTTGGTCCAACTGGAAATCCATAATAAAGATAGGAAGCAATACAAAGGGCAGCTAGCTTCTGTGCAGGGTCTGCCACCCCCACCCCCAGCTTCCTGCTTGCCTTTGGGCTAACCTAGGATACGGCAAGCCCCATGCAAATAGGAATCTAGATGCCAGCCCCTACCTTCTTCCCCCAGCTTTCAGCAGGGGAGGGGGACCTTTGCTGTCAGACTTTTAGACAACAGATTATAGTCATTTTCCTCAGTGTTTGCTTTGTTCCTTCCGTGTAAAGAACTCTCATCTTGCGGATCATTTTTCTTGGCTCTTCTTGTCTGCGCTTGGCATTACTTCTTTATGAAGTCCCTATGTGTGTTTAGCTTCTCCATCCTCAAGAGTCTGTCTTCAGAAACCATTTGTCCCCTGAAACTGTATCATTGTCTGGAGAGCATCGGAAATGTTACCTGTCCTTCCTTATTTGTTGCAAAATTTAGGGACAAGGAAGAAGACCATGTGTGTTTTCTTAAAATCAATGGCCAGCACATTACTGTAAAACTTATTGATTAAAAACACGAAGTATAATGTTAGTCATTTAGTCTGTGAAGTGACGCGATAAGGGAAGAAATGTATCCTTTGACTCTTGCATTAACCTTTATTGACTGCTTGCATACCCATAATTAACACACACTTTAGCTAAAGTGGTTAGTTTCAGCGCGGTTGGCCAGTGTGCACTAATGTAGCTGCCTTCTTGATCACCCAGATGAAAGCGCAGCCCTGGGGGAAATCAGTGAGTTACACCTCAGGGTGGGGGCGGCAGGACCTCTCGACCAGCCGGCTTCCTGTACTCACACTGGGTCCTTTAGGGAGAACTACTCCTGAACTGCAAAGAGCTTTGAGGGTGGCCATGGAGTCATTTGAATAGAAGCCAGGCAGGTGGATTTGGGAAAGAGGGATGAAGGGCTTATAGATTTTTGGGTTTGGGGTTTTGTGTGTTTGGTTGGTTGGTTGGTTGGATGTTGTTATTGTTGTTTTCTCCCCTTGAAGTGTTTCAGGAGAGGGGCAGGATTTTCTAAGTAGATCCATATTTACTTGCTAACTCCAGAAGCATCCAAATATGGTATTTGTCCCTGAGGATATGAGAGTGGATGTTGGCAGGAGAAGCTGTGGCATCATGGCGGGCAGCTAAGGACAGTAAGAGCGCGGAAGAACACTAAGTTGAGTAGACTCTGTAGACATTCCAGAAAGATCGTCCAGCTCTGGACATGAAAACTGACTTATTTCTTAGCAAAAGCCCTCAAGTTCATAATTTCAAGGGCAGATAGTCCGTGTGCATGCCGCACAGTATCCACAGCAACGTGGACTCGTGGGAGGACCATAACAATGATCTTGTACAATGTGGGCAGCGGCTGAGGTGGGAAGGGTGGCTGGCACCGTCCAAATTCTCCTGGTTGCAAGTAACAAACGAGCAAAAACCTACCTCAGACAATAAAAGCTTAAGAAAATGCAGTCTGCAGAGACTTAGCTCATGTGAGCCTTCTCCACCTGGCAATATGGTTTAGAACCCTTCCTCTGCTGGCAGGGAAGCAAATAACCATGAAAGGTCAGGGTTGCACAGACCCAGACAGGAGAAAGTCTTTTCCTTCAGCTCCTGCCTCAGACATCAAGTTGATTCCCTGTTTCTGTCCAGCTTGAGTTACGTGCGTCCCCTAGCCATCTCCTGGGACTGAGAGTAGGCCGTGCTGAGCACATCACCACACTTGGCATTTCTAAAACACGTCTTAAGGCACTCAGGGCCCCTCTCCAGTGCAAGGGACTGTAGGATAAAGGGTATACATGGCTAAGAAACAGTCCAACATGGCTTCCTGTGGGTGGCAAGTCCACGTGAAGCCACCACTACTCGGAAGGCTTGATGAAGTGACCTTCTTTTGTGTGAGTTAGCAGCTGCTGGTCCTTCCGAGGCTGCACGCTATGGCCTGCCCATGGGAAGCTGCACCAGCTTGACTGGGTAAGCCTCATGTTTTAGGATGCTACTTGTGACAAGATTCAGCCAGAGGCTGTTCTATTCAAAGCAAAAAGAGCTATGCCAGAGCTACTGAGCTTCCCCTACAGAACCCATCCAGAGGCCCCCACTGAAGGACTCTGGGAAGGAGAAAGCCATGGTGCAACAGGCAGGGCTCCAGTGGTATCTGTCTCTCTCTGGCACTCATGGCGAAAGTAATGATAGTGATGGTAGTTAATAGTTACTAAGCTGTCTTCCAAACACTATCTCTGTTCATTCATTTAATTACACCAAACCCATAAATCAGAGTGTTATAACTGCAACACACACATACACACACACACACACACACACACACACACACACACACAGATGAACACCAGTAACTAATTAAATAGAACCATTTTAACAGTGTGCTACAATAGAAAGTAGATGAATTTGAGTTGTCCTTCTCAAGTTACCTTATACTCTCTTCAGTCTGAGGGTAGAGCTTGGAGGTGCCTACAATGAGGAGGTGAGCTGAGGTAGGTGACAATGACCTAAGTGCTTTGATGCAGCCTCAGACAGCTGTTGACCTTCTGACATGATGTCAGGAGGATCGTCTGCTCCCTCTGGCTCCAGATCGTGGCAATGTGGGCAAGGTAGCTGGTACCATGACTTACGTGGTTACCAGGGACACTGGTGACTCGCGTCCTGGGTGGGGCACAGGATCCCACCACACTGCTCATACTGCACGCTTTAAAACTTATAATTTTCTTCTGGAATTTTCTGCTGATTGACAGTGGGTAGCTGAAAACAAATTCATAGACAGGAGGGGCTACTGGACCATTGGCATTCTTCTTATTCCTGTCATCACCACTAGACAGACAAGAACCCACAGGACCATAAGATACAGGACGTCCCAGATGATGTGTCTCCCAGAAACAGCATCACCAGAGGACACAACCTCTCCCTACTGCCTCACCCAAGGACTCTAAGACCCCAGCAGACAGTAGTGATGTGAGCAAGTGGTTCAAGTATAACTGATCCTTCTCAACCCGTACACAGTCTGCTGAAACCCTGAGCCAGGCTCTGGAGCTGGCCCAGGTGTCCCTTCTCAAACATGGAGCCCTGCCTAGCCTCTCACTGGCATTCGGAAATTAACAAGGAGCACTGGCCATCGAGGGAAAAATATCACAGCAATCTTAAAAAAGCAGAATTGGACCGAATAAGAAACTGAATGAAGAGTCTTGTCCCAACACATATGGGAGATACACAAACACACACACACACACACACACACACACACACACACATACATACACACACATACATACGCATACATACACACACACACACACACACACACACACACACACACACACACACAGCTCCAAGCCCACTTGGGTCTACATGAAACGAGGTGGGTCCCTCACCAGCTCTCTTTGCTGGAAACAGTGGTAGCAAGCTGGGAAGCAGCCCTCCCAGAAGCACAGCCAGTGGTCCTGGGATGCTTGCACAGGTCAGTGTGCACACAGCTCTGCCACGGGTCTGAATATTTTTAATACTTTCTCAAAGCGAGGAGGCAAAACCATTTGACAGCTGAGAAACCACCTCTATTGACTTTTCACAAACCTTATGATATTCTAGGTGGATCGACACTTATCACAGCCCTTTAATCTGCCAAGCAGGATAATATGTGCACGGATAATTTATCCACTGTGAGATTGAAATGCTCAATTTGGAATAACTTTCCCTACCCAGTAAATTGAGCATTACTCTGCGATTCTGAGGCTGAGAGAAAGCACAATTTAAAAAGCTTTGCTGGGTCCCTTTGTAATTAGTCGCAGCTTCCCTTGAATATTAATTCCCCCCCTCATCTTTTTCAAGTGATTTAGAGACTGTCACAGGCACTGCAGAGATGCACCCTGAGAAAGGCGACAGCAAGCGGCGTGGTCCTCAGCACCTACAAGTAGGCTGCAGAGTGCACCCTCTGCCCCTCCACAACGTGTGTGCTTATCAGCACAAACAGTTGAATATTTATGCTAAGAGGATTGTCAGAATCTGCTTCTGTTGCTTTAATTCTTGTTTTAAATAAATAATGAGAACGTTTAAACACATTACTCTTCTTCAGGCCCCGAGGTCAGCTAATCTTATTATTTATGAAGTGATGTGCTACATAATAGTACTTAGTGCGTGTTAACAGACGCTATTATCAGGGTCTGATGCGGAGAACTGAAGATATATTGGAATGTTACATGTAATGTACGACGGATTGAGTGCATAGGATGCCGGTATAGCAATTAACCACATTCGAAAATAGGTGTAAAGTTGAAGTATGCTTTCCCCTGGGAATCCCCTCCCCATTAATAATCCCCCAGAGAAGAAATGTCTTTCCGTGAGGATCTTACCCAGGCCTATGACTTGGAGTGGGCGTGGCCACTCTTCAACTGACGGCGAGGGGGCGGGCAAGGGGAGGGGCTCCTACACAGCTGCTGCAAACGCGGGTTAGGCGCGTGTGCTGGGCCTATAAGAAATCATTCATTACCTACTACATCTCTGTCTTTTTCTATGACCCTCATTTCCCAAGCCCAGTTTTAAGTGAGCCCGACTCTGCAAGAGGGTGGTGCCTCAGAGATGGGAGGATGCCACCCCAACTTTTTCCTACCAGGCTATAATTTAGCTGCATATGATAATTAATTTCTCAACTATTGATGAATAATCCATTTAATAAAAACCGTGATTTAAGTGTTTTCCTTGGGGACTAACTCTTGCTAGGCTCTTAATTTAATTTTGTGGAAGTTTCCCCACCTGTTCATCAGTGGAAATGATTATTAACCTCTATTTGCATATATCCTTATAAACCTCTCTCCTTGGAGTGCCTTTTCTCTGAGCCCAGCAAGCTGGGACACTTGTAAATCTCCAGGATCTCCAAAGTCAATCCTGGTCTGTAATATTGTTTAATCTATTCTTGGACGTTTTAATGCAGTAAATTCAATTTAATCTTTTCCAGTAATCTAGTAATACATCGAAATCCCACAAACATTTAAATCTGATAATGGCTTAATCACACACTTTAAATAACTGTTGAGATAATGAAAAAATAATTCACCATTTTAAAGGCAGAGTAACTCAATTTCCCTGATGATTGGCTTTTCCAAAGCCACTGGAGATAATACAGACCTGGGAATTGGAGGAACGTGGCGCTCCGGCACTCAGAGAGACAGTTTTCCCTCGGAAATATGTTCCTTCCGCCTTGAAACTCTGCACCCACTTCGCGTTCACCCTCCCAGCTGTTGTTGGGGCATCTGCCAGTGCTGCTCCCCACATTTCCCAGAAGCCTGGAACTCCCAGTGCTTTCCCCCAGTGGATTAACTGTCTGCTCTTCCTCTCCTAGGTGCCAGTCCCGACTTGTCCGGACCCTACCAGCACACCAGAAACCAGAGTGCCGGCCATACTGGGAGAAGGATGACCCTTCCATGCCTCTGCCCTTTGACCTCACGGATGTGGTTTCAGAGCTCAGAGGCCAGCTTCTGGAAGCCAAACCCTAGAGGAAGCCCAAGTCTTAGAGTGGAGAAGGGAAAGCTATCCTTGGCCTTCCTCCCCCAACCTTGCACAAGGGTAGTATAGACGCCTCTCGACCCGGACATTATAGGATCTGGGTCCCCATTCAAAACGGCTAGAGAATAAAGCCCACAATCACTGAAATGTTAAAAGTTACTGCGTTTTAGTCTGATTTGGTATGAAATTAGATGACCACCACCCCCCACCCAAAAAAAGATATTCCCCACTAATTTTTCCCCCTTGGGAGCACTTTTGTTCCCAAGGCAGCAACAGGGATGAGCTAAGCCTGTGACAAGCCTCACCTGCTTTCCTGTTTGGCTAGCCACCTCAGAGACTGGGAGTAGACTCAGCCCAAGGGACCACAAAACTAGAGACGTCTATCTCGGCTTCTCATCATAGCTTCTGGTGTGTGGGCCATCCAAGATGGCAGCCACTAGTTCCCTGTGGCTGCACAGACCTAAATACAGCTCAGCTGTAGTTAAAAATCCATCCTTCAGCTGCCCTGGCGGGTGCCGGTAACTACCATTTTAGATGACACATGGGGACGTTTCCGTGTTTTAAGTTGATGAGCCAGCCTTCCCGCTTGCAGTTTTCTGTAGTGGCTATTGCCATGGAGGAAAAGCAATTGCTGGAGAGTAACCTCTTCCTTCCTCAGAGACAAAAGTCACTGAGGGCCTGACTGTGAGGCCTGTGTACCACACACAGCAAAAAAGAAGGAGGGACAGAGGAAACAGCCCCATCCTGTCTTTATGGGGCTTCCCTGATCCAATGACAGAGGCCAGCCCTACGGACACTATTTCATGCAGTTAGTGTTTCTCCTAGAATTCCCCCGTTGATAGGTACTAACAGGTGGCATGAGGCTTGAAGGACCCAATTCCCATCCCGATGCCAGAGCATCAGAGAAACCATGGAAAGTTGTTAAGCCTAAACTCTGATTTCAAAGTGCCAGGACTAAGACCCCACCACCCCCACCCCACTCACTCTGTGACCTTTGCATGTCCCTGTGTCTCGGTTTTCTCATCCGTACAATGGCAGATGTTACAAGTACCAACTCCTAGTGTGAAGATTAAATGACACGGCCGAGCTACAGACCTAGAGCAATCTCTAGCATCTGCTAAGCATCCAATACGTATCAGTGTTGTTGTGTGAGCTAACCCGGAAGTAGTTGTCTTCCTCCCCATCTGCAGTCCTCTGCCATCTGTGTCTCATGGCCCACATCCTTCTCTGCTGACCTGGGGCCTTTTAGAGGCCCCAGTCAGCCCCTTCCCTCAGCCATGATTTTCTTGGAGTGGTCGAGACCTTCTGTATATGGCAGGGTACACAACAGTAGTGTTTTTGCACAGCCAGGATTCCACTTAAGGTGCCTTCCTGCCCAGAGTTAGCCACGGAAGCTGCAGGTTCACAAGCAGCTAGGATTTCCTAGTTCCGGGGGACCCTGGTCTCTGAGATCTTGAGCTGCTCCCTTTTGTCTCTGAGCCACAACTTCCTCATCAGCAGAGACAAGACATGAGGAACATCCTCACAGGGCACTGACACAGATGACATGAAATGACCTAAGTAAAAGTGTAGGTGACTTCAGAGGTCACAGGCTGGCCCACCCGCCCCCCTACCCAGCCACCTGGATGGGTGGTTTATTAGGCCCCATGACATGTCTTCTTTGTTCTATTTCATTAGGTGCCAAAATTAAAAATTGGGAGATTGCACATAAAATTAAAAATGTCTGCATTCTCTTTTGATGTCAGGATAAGCTATAAGCCCTTAGGTCTCCATACTCGTGGGGCAGTGGCTTTGCAGTGGCTGTGACCTCTGTGCTCTGCTGTGACCTTGCTGTTCCCTGTCATCAGTTTATAAATGTGCTCCCCAGCAGCACTTTCTCAACCTGCTTGCTCACGCCCTATAGTAGAAAGCAGTAGTGTCGGGTTCCCAGCACGTGCTCCTCCTGTTGAGCTGTGTTCATGGTCTTCTTGTACTGCTGTGCTGTGCACATCTGTTCATACCCAATAAAGAATTAAAAGACGAGGAGCCAGAGAGCCTTCGTGTGCACACCAGTCGGGGGGTGGGGTGGGGGGACTGCTTTGCTGGGTGGGTGGAGGTGGTTCTCACACCCTTCAGTTGCTCCCACACGCTTTCCTACCAGCCTTCCCTGGCCGACAAGTTATATAGTTCCCGTGAGGAAAGTGGCCTAAAAGGTGTATTGCACTCACAGTCTTTGGCCTCCTTCTTCCCAGACTCCAACAGTGTGGGGAGCCCTAGGTCAGATGCTACCACCAATCTCTGTCGGCCAGGGCCTCCAGGAGGACCCCTAGAAAGATGGCTTCAAAGAAGGGAAAGGGCTTTTGTGGTCCAGGCAGAGAAAGCCAGGACAGTCCTACTGTCCCTACCAGAGCAGAGATGGAAACAACATTCTCTGGGAAACGCGGAGGATTTCCCACAGGGCAGTTCAGGGGCAACTTGATGAGATATTTTGTTTTCAACCATCACTCTGACTAATGACTGAGTCCTAAAGGTCATGGGGAGGAACCGGGCAATTCTTGGCATCCCAGAATTCCATGTGGCGCAAAGGATGCAGGCAGCCACTTCCGGTGTGCAGAGTCCACGCCATATCACTTACAATAGCCCATCCACTCCTGCTCTTACCAGCAGCCTCCCTCCTGACAGAGTTTTCTAGACAGAAAGGAGCGGGGTCACGGCATGGCTTGTGACACAATTTTAGTAATAAGCTTCCAAATCCATCACTAAGTGAATGGAGGGGTGCCAGAAGTGAGATTGCGTGAGCCCTGCCTAAAGCCGGGGCACAGGCTTTGTGTGTGTTTCCAGGGAAGATATTTTCCAGCACAACTTTTTTTTTTCCCCCTGCTCTAGTTAAGGCCGATGTTACCACTGGGCAAATTGCATACATTTGGATCCGTGCCACGCTAAATACTGTTTATTCTGTGGATCTGTCAGAGGCCAGTGCATGGAAGACAAGGGGATTCTGATTTGAAAAGGCAATTCTCATCCAAACAGGTTCAGATGGAGCGAAGCGGTGCGGATTAAAAGGCGCTGAAGTGGTAATGCCGTTTACCCAGTTTGCCTTTGTTACTCTGTGATTAAATGGTATTTTTAATTAAGTTTCATTGGGAACCGTAGGTATCGAGGTGGTGAAATCAATTTGACAACCATAAAGAGGGGAGGGGGGAGGCACGGGCGGGTTGTAATGACTGCCACCGAGGCTGCTGGGAGAGCCACCGGAGAGTCCGCAGCTCTGAGAGGACAGAGAAGGCAGGTGGGTTGCTATAATGACTTCTGAAAAGGGAGGAGGGCACCCAGGGCCTGTTCTCGGTAGTTGTCAGCAAAAGGAGTAAGTGCTCTTGCTGCCCTGAGACACGAGGATAGATTCGGATAGACTCCAGAGCGTGCTGGCAAGCCCTGGAAAGAGCTGAAGGGCCCAGTCCTATTTCTGTTGTTTGTCCAATCTCCTCCCAAGGCCCCAAGTAGCCACGCCCAGAGTCCTCTGCTCTGACACTCTCCGTTCTTACCGCCTGGTTCACTTTGCCCTCAGAACCTTGCCAACACAGGTTCTTTCCGATATCTAGCCTAAATCTTCTGACATCGGAAGCTAATTTCCCTTGCTCACATGGCCCATCTATCCAGTTGGCATCTGATTGCCCAAAAGAGTCCTGAGCGGCAGTAGAGGCTTCTGGGTACAGATTCTCTGGCTCTGCACTAGTTGTATATTGGTGACCCTAAGGCAGCCCACCCCTTTCAAGTCTCTTTTCCTATCTACATGGAAGGTTTAGTAATGCCTGAGCGGGTCATGAAGATTTGGCAAGTTCATGTCCCTGTAAAGTGCCTCAGGCAGTGCCTGGCATGCACAAGTCTTCAGGAAGTACCAGCTAGTATGAGCCCAGTTTCCTGACATTAATGTTCTAGTGTCATGACTCAGGCAAATGGCTCACCACTCTGAGATCCAGGCTGCATAGACACTGTGCGGAAAGGTGGAGATGTGAGCTAGCACTTGGCTGTGCCCCCACCCCCCCGCAGTCACACGTGGCTGGCGAGTCCCATCACAGCTCAGCAATCACTCAGAGCCTGTCCGGTATTATAATCAATGACACAACACACCAACCAAAATAGCCAATAGTCACCAAGAAAGGATATACAGTTTGTTTATGAAGAGAAAGCCACCAGCACATACTTACCCCAATTGCTCTTCATGGCTTCATCCACCCCCACCCCCACCCCCACCCCCGCCCTCCAGCAGATGGCCTGGAACTTCTTATAAATGAGATAGTGTGAAAAATGATTCCTTCACACTGCCATTACCGCAGCAGGATTAGGTCACCCCTGGCAATTTCAGATTTGCTTAAAAACATTCCTGCCTCACCTTCTAATGGATGGCCTGTGTACAACAATTGTTTATTGACTCCGATGCCTAAGGACCAGGGTCAGCCCGCTTTGGGGGAGGGAAGCATTAATTAACTCTCACCATTAGACTCAGTGATTCCTTTCCAATGACACAGTGCGTGACTTTGTTCACATTTACTTTTCATCAGTCCTGGAAGACTCGAGGTGAACCAGGTCTCCCGCACATGTGTGTCGGGCTAAAATGGATCACAGCAGATACAGATCTGTTTGCCTGTCTGCACTTGCCTTTAGACAAGATTCATCAATTTTACAAAAGCTACTGAATAACCCGGCACCACTACAAATGAAGGGCTTTCTACCTCGGCTTTCCTTTTTGTCTCTAACCTTCGGAAGTGGCAGCGTGCTGGCCTTAGAGCTGCTTTCTCAAGAGTGCAGGGGTTCTGAACCAAGCCCTTGGGTCATCTTGGTTGGTGACCAGGTGATGCACAGTCTTGTTTGGTGTCGCGTTAAGATCACCCGTGGTGCTGGAGAGGCTGCTCAGTGGCAGAGCCCTTGCCCAGCATATGGGAACCCTGGGTTTCATTAACAGTTCTGCAAAACTGTAAACGGAAAACAACAACCATCACCCCCTTTGTGGCACCAGTATTGAAGTGACCTTCTGGCCCTTCCTAAACACAAGAACATCCTAAACCAGGGGGATTCTCAAGGATAACCCTACTGGTCCCATGCTCTGTGAGTGGTTCCTTCCCCCCTAGGGAGATAGCCTAAGTACCCAAGCCCTTGCAGATTCATGGAGGGTGTTGCTAATGGAGCATCTTTCTTTTTTTCTTTCTTTCTTTCTTTCTTTATCTCTTTCTTTCTTTCTTTTTTATTTTGTTGTTTTTCTTTTGTTGTTTGTTTGTTTATTTTCAAGACAGGGTTTCTCTGTGTAGCCTTGGCTGTCCTGGACTCACTTTGTAGACCAGGCTGGCCTCAAACTCACAGCAATCCACCAGCCTCTGCCTCCCCAGTGCTGAGATTAAAGGAATGTGCCACCATGCCTGGCGCTCCAGGAGCAGTTCCTGTTTCTGATCAGGAAGTGGCAGTGGCATGTGGCTCACTCTGGAAGCTTTAGCAGCAGCAGCAGCAGGACCAGCAGCACCAGCAGCAGCACCAGCAGTAGCAGCAGCACCAGCAGTAGCAGAAGCACCAGCAGCACCAGCACCAGCACCAGCACCAGCAGCAAGCCTACTTCTCCAAACAGCCATGAGGAGTATGCTAAGGGCTACTCTTGCATTTTTGTTTTTGTTCTCAGACTCTGTATACTCTGTGACAAATACCAAAGCCGAGCACAGATGTGTCCTGTTCTTCATCCATCTATCCTCAGACACTGCAGGCAAAAGGAAACCACTTCTGTTTGCTTATTGGCAAAGTGGCTATCCCATCACCAACAACCCCAGTTTTCCTCCCAAATGAATGATGGGGAGCAAGCAACCTCAAGATTCTCAGGAGACACATCAGCTCCTCAGAGCAGCAAAAGCTACATCTGGTAACTCACCCATCATAGACACTGGGCCCCTGGTTCCTCCTGCCCTCTCCCCACTCCATCCCCCAACTCTTGACAGTGAGTTGCACTTGATTGCAGTGATTAGAGCAGGGAAGGGGTGAGCCAGGTGTTTAAGATTCCCACTGTCTCCCTCTGCTACTCCAGACCAAGGTCAGCCTGAGAGGCATCCCAGTGCCTATGTGAATAATCAAGCCCTGTTTACCATGGAAGCTTAGTTTTCTTTTTGCAAAATCAAAGCAGAGTTTAGTAGGCAGTGTATTTCATACATTGCCCCTTGATCAATGCAATGATCTGTCAGAGGCCATTAAAGCCTCCCCCCCCCCCCCCCCGTTAGCTCGAATGCATTCAAAGCTAAGCTATCGGATCATTTAAGGGCCTCAGTGATTGTTTTTAATATACTGTACATTGATTTCTCCCCATGAGCAGCAACATAAGTTTGAAACTAACTGTGTATGACTCCAGGCCCATTTATTGTCTCCAGCCCTCTGTGAGATGCTTGCTTTCATTTGACCAGAAAGGACTGAGTATAGTTTTCAAAGCCATGTGGCCCCTGCTAGAGTTCCCAATGGTTAGTCTGGGTGGGGTTGGTACTTTTTTTTTTTTCTCCCAGAGCTTTCTCTCATTTTTTTGTCCCATTGAATGAGCTGTGCATGCAGAAGAGAGGAGCAGTCCTGAGGGCCTCCAGTGAAAGGTAAGGGAGGAAATCTTCCTGAAGGCCAGCGCGCAAGGGAGTCTGACAGGGTGCACAGGCAGTGAGAGCCTGTGCCCAGACCATGAGGGACTATGATGATGACGATGGCGACACCCTCATTCACCCTGCCTATGGAGCTGAAGGGTAGAATAGGATACGGGAGCAGCCAAGGCGGCCTTGTTAGCACCGCATCCCCAGCGCTGACAGTTCTTTCTCCCTGAATACCGCAGGTCCATCAAACAGACACCTGCTGCTTCCTTCATAAACACAAGAGCAGTAGAAGGCCTGAGACCCCCCCCCCCCCCCCCCCCCCCCCCCCCCGGCAAACAGCCTTTCTGCTTCCTGCCCTTTGCCTTTTGCACAGGACCTGAGAATGCGGGAGCAGGTTGCCTGAAGAGACTCTCACCCTATTTGCAAGGGCTTGTATGCCAGACTGAAGTATTTCTCCATCATGCCCATTTTACAGATGAGGCAAGTGAGGTCCAGATGGGAGCAGCGTTACGTAAGGTGAACAATATGAACTGGGCTTCCGCTTTCTGGTGTTTAGTGAAATTTGGCAACAATGCTTTTGAACTCAACCTCCCACATATACCTGTGTCCTACTGAAGACAACGATTCTGGGTCCCTTGCTGGAATGGTCACCTTTTCCTCTGAATTCTGGCTCAGAAAGGTACAGTTTTGTCAGCCTGGAAAAAGAGTTCGTATGTCATCTTCCTTAGCCACAAATGCCTGCAGGACACGGGTAAGATTCATTGCGTTAGTGAGCCACTGTGATCTCTGTTCATGAGTCAAAGAAGCCAAGTTGATTGTTCAGAATGACAGAACTGAGTTTAAAAAGGAAGACTAGATGAAAAGAGGAGCCTGGACGTATGGCTCGCTGGCAGAGAGCTTGCCTACCATGGACACAGCCCTGGGTTTGACCCTGAGTGCCACCAAATGACAGGTGACAGAGCAAGCAAAAGAGACCACAGAAGTTGTCAGCGGGAGTGAGAAAAGCGCAGCCCTAAGCTACGTTCAGCTCAGACGTATTTGGATCAAATAAAACTTTACTAAGACACGGCTGCACCGTGCGTTCACATCCTGTCTGTGACTGCCTTCTCAGCATTGCAGGCGAGCTAAGAGGATAGGGCCCAGGAGCCCCCACGTGTTCAGTACAGGTCTGGAACAGACAGTACTGACCAAGGACCAGCTCAGTGGACTGTTGGGTCATCGTGACCTTGTGTGTTAAGTGATTAACATGATGCCCCACTCTTAGGAACTGTTCAGCCCATGTAAATTACAGTGCTATATTCATAGGAGCTACACCGAACAGTCACCCCGAGAAACAGGGGAGGACAATGAAGAGCAGTCAGGGAGCGGAGCAGACAGAAGGCTGCATCTCCATTGAAGTGAACTGAGCGAGGAAGAGAGTCACCAGGAGAGGTCACACAGAGAGTCGCCCTGGCTTTCTGCACCACAGAGCTTGTCCCCACCAAGGGGAATTGCAGACAGGCAGGCTGAGCCTGGCTTGCCCAGCAGGCTGAGAAGACCAGCAAAGCCTGTTTCCCGTGCTCCTGACACCCCCCCCCCCCCCCGCCCCATGTCAGAGCTTGGGTGATTGTAATGTTCCCTGGGGGCAGGGGTGCTTATCTCTTTCTGGGATGTTCTAGAGTGCAGGGCGTACCTGTGCTTTGTGGCACCCAGGACTGACTGTGTGTTGTCATAAAGAACGAGTAACACATAGCTGCTACTTTTTTGTGTTATTTTCGAGGAGGGTTCAACTAAATGTCTGTTTTCGTTTGAGACAGGGAATTACTCTAGAGCCTGGGCTAGCTTTAAGCTCAGGATCCTCCTGCCTGGGCCTCCTGAGTGCTGGGATCACAGACATGGTGGCACACTGCATTTGATGTATACCTGCCTCTAACTCCGGGCTAGACTTAGTACTCAGAAGCTCCAGTAGTTGTTTCTTCCTCTTCCTCTTCTTCTTTCTCCTCCTCTTTCTCCTCTTATTCTTTTTTTGAGATTATAATGACATAATTTCCCCCTCCCCTTTCTTCCTTCTAAACCCTCCCATGTGCCCCTTCTTGCTCTCTTTCAAATGCATGGCCTCGTTTTATTTGTTTATTTTTATTATTTGCATATATGTGCATGTATATGCATGTGCTCCTAAATACATAAGTACAGCACCCACATATAGCTTCACCAACATAACTGCCTAAACATGAAATGAACAAGGCCAGCAACGTGAACATGGATGGGGAAAGCCCAGGAAGCCTTAATCCACCACGAGGAACTACAGGCAGCTAAGGAATAGTTGAGAGTGGGAGAAACAGTCTTCCCCAGAGAAGCAGACACCAGTCCGTTATCCACACCAACTGGCCAGCCCAGAAAGCTCCCTCCCCTCCACCCCCATTTGAGATTTAGATGTAAAAAGTCCGAGTTGTGCACTTGAACCCCAGAACTGTAAATGGAGCCTTCCTCTCTGCTACCCTGTGCTGGGTGTCAGGGAGCCTGAACAGGGAGACTGTTCTTCAGTCTCCTTGGAGCCTCAGGCTTTACAAGGTTGCCCCATCTGCCTTCCATCATACCTCTCTCTCCACTGCGACGTTTGAGTCACCAGGAGGTCACCATGTTAATCGTTTTCATTTGTTGCTCTCAGCGTGTTTATGAATTCATGGCATGTCAAATGTGATCTTAATATTAAATTACCAAATGCGAGAGGGCAAGCTTACAGAACCAAATTTTTGCTTCTGTTTGGTCCCATTCCGCTCGAATGCCTCGATTCATATCCTTAAAGCCATTCAACAGAATTAACGTTCCCAGGAGCCCTTTATCTGGTAGGCAACAGGTGCTCAGTAAATGCTTGTTGGCTAATTAGTTGATGGTACAAACTAATGCTTTAAGAAGCCCAGGAGCCCAGCCTTTCCCTTGATTATCTGTCTGTGGCCTACAGGGCTGTGGAAATCACCCCCATCCTTTCTCCACCCCTAAAGCACAACCCTCACCTTAGCCCCCACGGCACCTGCTTTGCCCCATACCCCGCATTGCCCCATGGCTCTGGCACAAGGCCAGGTAAGTTGGCCATGATTGTGGCAGACCCTTGACAGTGGGTAAGGAAACTAGGCTGAGAACAGGGTGGGGCTGGAGCATGTGTGGGCAGCATAGTTAAAGACAGTGGCTAAGGAGGTACCAAGGGAAGAGCCCTGGTGAAGGCACAGAGGACCTCAGAAGGCCTTAGTTGGGTCTGAATTAAAGGGGCCAAGGAGGCACCCCAGGAAGGAACATGCAAGGCCCTGTTGCAGGAGTAAGGAGAGAGGCTCAGCCATGTCACTATGGATCTGCCCCATGCCCATGTGGCTATCTCCATAGCATTGTACACCTGCCCAGTGGTATTTATGTTATATGGACCATGGTATTCAGTATATGGACCCATACCCAGCAAAGCCCCAGAGATTAATAAAAAAAAAAATAATAAAAAAAAAAAAAAGATAAACTGCTTTAGCCAAGGGAGGCAGGGACAGGAGTGGGAACACCTGGTGTCACTGCTAGAGGTAATTGTTAAGACTGATCTTAGTTCAGACCCTACCCCTGAGTCACCAGGCCTGGAACCACCTCGGGAGAGAATTAGGTTGCCTGTGCTCAGCAAACGCACACAAAAGAAGACAACACCACAAGGGTGCCACCCTCCATGTTCCACACAGAGCTGGCAGGGAGCATGGAGTGGAGCTTAGGGTTATGGGAGAGGGCACAGATCCACAGTGCCACAGGTAGTAGAGTCACGGCGCCATAGAGGCAGAGCCATTGGGCAGCTCTACAGCACTACGGAGACAGCCACATTGGCACAGTGCAGGTCCACGGCACCATGTGTCTTTTAAGCATAAACAGGCATGGCATCATTGGTTCCACACCATCTGCTCTGCCCTGGGTGAGCAGCTACCCAGACATTATGCCGAAGGAACAGCAGGGAGCCCCTAAAGAGGAGGAAAGCCTCACACGTTAGCCATCAGCACAGATCCAAACTTCGTGAACGGTGACTCAGTGGTTAAGAGGAGCAACTGCCTCTTCCAGAGGACCTGGGTTAAATTCCCAGCACCCACATGGTGGCTCACAACTGCCCCGTAACTCCAGTTCCAGGGGATGGGGTGTTCTCTTCTGGCTTTGGTAGGCACTGGGCACACACGAGGTACACAGACATACATGCAGCCAAAACACCCATTCACCTGAAATAACCATTAAAAAGAAATAAACTGAGATGTCGCCACACACCTACAGCGGTGGTTATCTTTTTAGCAGCAGTGATGACTGTGCATTTGGTGGGGTACATGTGCATAAAGAGAGCCTTCTGTGGCGCTTAAGAGTCAGTGAGGCAGATGCTCTCATAAGTGAGTGGACTATTTCCTTTTTCTTTCTCTCTCTGTCTCTGTGTCTCCCTGTCTCTCTCTGTCTCTGTCTCCCTCTCTCTGTCTCTCTCTGTCTGTTTCTCTCTGTGTCTGTCTGTCTGTCTCTCTCTCTCCCACCCTCCCTCCCTTAAGTTAGTTTACTTATTTGCAGTGCTGGAGTCATGCCCGGCCTTGTGTACACTAGGCAAACACTTGGCCTCAGCTATACCCCTAGCCCTGTAACTGCCTATAAAACTTGACACAGTGTCCTGGCATGTAGTCTACAGCACCGTAGTGAGGTTGCTGCGTATGGGGGTGCAACACACCACATTCCAGGGCCCTGCTATAAGCTCATATGCTGCAGCAGGCTGCCAGCAAGTTGACCAGTCTCTCGGTGCCCCTGTTTCCCTTCTACAAGATGGGCCTGCTCACAGCACCAACAGCACAGAGCTGCTTGAGAGGAAAATTCACAAAAGTCAGCAAGATCCATGGCGATCGCCTGGGAGTGTTGACTGTTACTGTGGGATGGCACCCTGGCTCTTTGATGCTGGGGACTGTTGTGTCTTTGGTGCTGTGTGGCAGCTCAGAGGGAGGACAGTTTCTCTCTGTGTGTTATTGAATAAAGGAAGATGAAGGTCCTAGCTCAAAAGCCCTGCTATCTGAGAGCTGCCTGTGCTGTACCAGCTGGGAGGCTGCAGTGCCTCTGGCCCTCTCAGAACCGAGGAAGAATGGGCCTGGAGAAAGAACTATATTGCAAGGACCATTTAACACATACTAGACATGTGAAGTATGCTGGGTCTTCTTTTTTTAAGATTAACTTATTTGTGCCGGATGTGGTGGTACATGCCTTTAATGCCAACACCTGGGAAGCAGAGGCAGGTGGATCGCTGTGAGTTTGAGTGAGGCCAGCGTGGCCTACAAAGCGAGTCTACAACAGCCAAGGCTACACAGAGAAACCTTGTCTCAAAAAACCAAAAAAAAAACCCCAAAAAAAAAAACCAAAAAAAAAAAAGATTAATTTGCTTGCTTCGTGTGTATGAATGTTTTCCTTGCATGCATGTATGTGTACCATGTGTGCTCTTGTTGGATCCCTTGGAACTGGGGTTGTCAACGGTCGTCAGACACTATGTGTGTGTTGGAAATCAAACCTAAGTCCTTTGCAAGAACAACAAGTACAACTGCTAGGCCGTCTCTTCAGCCCCAGGAGGCTGGAAGCTACCAAAGTTGGTTTTTAGAATAAAGTAGATGGGATGAACTCACCCCCAAATTTGAAAAGAGTACTTTTCAGCTTTATAGAAGACCAGAGGAATAGGTCGCTTTTGCTCTGGTCTCTCTGACGTCTCCCTCCACAGTCCTCTTTGCCTTCCCTAACCCAACTCACTCTGGCTCCCTGTGACTGGTGCTCCCCACTGTGCAGCCTGTGCTCTGGTCTCTGTTGTCACTCTTCACTCGCTCCTCCTCACTCCGAGGGTAAGCTGCTTGCCTCTTTTCATTGCTCTCTCCAGTAACACTTCAGACCTTTCTCATTACCACCCTCTACAAAATTGAAATTTAGGGTTCAATGTTAATTCCCAAATAACGTTTACAACGACAACTTTATTGGGACATTATTCATATGCCCAGACCACCTAAATAAGAGTTTTCAGATCGTCTTTAGTTGTTGCCTCAGGGGTGTTGTTTTGTTTTGTTTGTTGTCGTTTTGATTTATTTGTTTTTGTTGTTGTATTGGATTGTGTCTTGTGTCTTCTAGAAGGGTTCTTGTGGTTTTCCCATTCTGACATCTCTGTTACCAGGGCACATCTTAAGACAGCCTGTGCCTGGCTGCTTTAATTGTAATGACATACCTTAAAATTCAAAGGACTCTCTGAGTCGATGGAACACAGCTTCTAAAGGCCCTATAATCATTTATTCTAAAGACTCTGAAGCCCACATTTCTTCTGGACTGCTGGCACAGATGTTAAATGTGCCGTAATTGACTTCCTCCTGGGCACCCCGACTTAGTCAAATCACCGGGGTGCGGGCCTGGGATGCAGGGGACA
Organism: Acomys russatus; assembly: GCF_903995435.1. Classification (NCBI taxonomy): domain Eukaryota; kingdom Metazoa; phylum Chordata; class Mammalia; order Rodentia; family Muridae; genus Acomys; species Acomys russatus. The sequence goes on from NC_067162.1 coordinate 17,722,298, forward strand.
GGAGGGCTCATCACAACATTTAATTGTTACTGTCCTTTTTGGACTCTCTTCCCCCTCTTCTTGTTTCTGGCTTTCAGATGCCTACTGGAGGAGTTCTCTTCTTCTTCTGAGGTTAAAAACAATAGCACTGAAGTAGCCGCTGAATGTGAAGTAAGTTTGTGGCTTGCGGACAGCCACTGGCAGTTTGCATTTAAGTCAGCGTGACTTTGATTTAAGAATCTGACTCGATGGGTAATCTATCCACGGCAGGAGGTGACGTCTACACTGTTTCCACCAGACACACCAAGTTCTTCTGCAATGTGTTTATTTCTGAGTGGTTATGTACTTAATAAATAATGCGTTTCAGTGGGCATTATTTTCATTTCGGTGTTTAATACCTCTGCAGTCTGTCTTGGATCCAGGGTTGAATGGCACCTCGTAAATTACAAGCCGATATTAGCCGCTCCCTTCTCGCATCTTAATTATTGGGTTGAAAAGAAAGAGCAGGCTTTTATAAGCATTCATATTTTCTGTTTACAAGGCTTTTACTGACGTCTAATAAATTTAATTACCCCTAATAAGAAGAGGAAATGAAGTTCTATTTAGCAAATTCCTAGCTTTGAAATGCATCTTGTCGCTCTACAAGGACCACAGGCTCCAGGAAGGTGAAAGCTATTTAGGCACTGCGGCTGGGTTCAGCTAACTGCAAAACAAATTATTTTTGTTGCCATTTTATTGCTCAACCTCCAGGGTAAACTGGGGGCTACCTGAGAAAGTCACCTCTCAGGAACTTTACACTTTACACCCATACCCCACAGGGCTGGAGCATGGTCCTGTATTAAAAGGGACAATTTTCAAATGTAATTTTAAACTTGGAAATTTGACTGTGTCTTGACCTATTTCCTTTCATGAGCTGGTCGGTCCTTCAGCCTGCTCTGGTTTCTTCCTGTTGTGGGCCCACAGTCCCTTCAGCAGTAGTCGGGTCAGGGTAGAGAAGGAATCCTGGAACAGGTGCCAAGACCATGGACTCACAGTGGGACCAGGCTGCAGAGGGAACTGTTGTGTACCACAGCTGCTTCCCCAGGGCAGGGCACCACATCAGAGGTGGTCCACCGGCTTCCAGAGTGTGTTTGGGGCCTCCAGTAGGAAGCCTGTAAATGTTGGAAGACTTGTTTTATAGGTCATCAGATAGTTCATTTGGATTTATCCAGGGGTCCAATGTCTTCCCAAACAGTACTCCACAGCCTTCTAGATTTCATTTTATTGGAGGAAAACACACAGGGAAACACACGACCTAGAAAGGACTCTTTCTTCAAAACTGAAAAATAGCCAGGTGTAGTGGTACACACCTATGACCCCAGTGTTGGAAAGGCCAAGGCAAGAAGATCACAAATCCTATCCAGCCTGGGCTACATAGAGAGGTCCAGGTCAGCCTGGGCTGCAGGGTGGTTCTCTGTGGTACGGTTGCCCCTCTGAGTGGTGATGCACTGTGGGCGTTAACAAGATGCTGTGGGCGGATGGTCATCTCTTCAGGGGACCTCAGGCTGGGAACCCCTCTCACAGTCAGCCAGTGCCTGTCTCTCAGTGACCTCACCTCAACTTGGCCATCACCTTACTCTCACGCCTGCCGTCAGTGTCTCCATGTCCTTGTAGCTGCCTCAGGGTCCTGTTTCTCTTTGGCTTGCCAGCGTTTCACCTGTGCTCTGTCTGGCTTCCGCTAGGACATCAACAGCCTGCTGCCTTTAGCCTTGGTCCTTCTAGCCCCTTATCCATAGCGGTGGCCAAAAGTAGCTTCTCAGCCGAGGATCAACTGCGAAACTGCCCCTCATCTCACATCTGTTTCTGTGTCAGCATCCCTAACTCCTGGTCTGCTGAGGCAGCGCTTCAACTTCCCCAAATCAACCTGTTGCCTCCGCTGTGGCAACCAGAGAAGGGCTGGGCTCGTGGGTCACAGAAGAGATGGACAGATCTGCTCTGGAAAGCAAGAAAGAGAGGCTAAGAAAGACAATCTGGGAGCATATTTTATGACCACTTCAACTTCTGCTTTTGTGAATTGTTTGTTTGTATCTTTTGTCATTTAAAAGATTTCTTTTTATTGATTTGTGGGAGAATTTTGCATATTTGCCAACCATTCCTCTGTTTGTTAAATATTGTTTTTCACATGGTGCTTGCATTATTTTTATCATACATGTGATATCTCATACAAGCATTTGGTTTTCAATGTCAAGTTCCTTAATATTTTCTTGTTCCTTTTCATTTCTATCTTACAAGCTCTCCACACAAATAGTTTTTATTGTGTGTGTGTGGAGGGGGAAAAAAACTTCCATGTTTTCTTCTGATGATTTTTGCTTTATGTTTCTACCTTCAAATTTTGAATTCATCAGCCATTTTTGCAAGTGAGATAAGGAAACAGTTTTATAGCCACTGCTAATCCTGTTGCTTTAACACCAGGCAAAGGTAAACCAAGCCTCTCAGATCCACTTGAGAATCCATCTTTTTTTTTTTTTTTTCAGATCAAATTTCAATTTTTAAATTATTTTTTATTCTTATGAGCATTGGTCTTTTGCCTGCACACGTCTGTATGTGGGTGTCTGATCCCTTGGAACTGCAGTTATACACAGTTGTAAGCTGCCCTATGAGTGCTGGGAATTGAACCCTGGTCCTCTGGAAGAGCAGCCAGTGTTCTTAACTGCTGAATCAACTCTCTAGCTTGAGAATCCATCTTTTTAACATGCTAAACTCTTAATTTTTATGGGGATTGAGGGCTTGCACTGAATGCCTGAATTTTCTCAGTGAGTCCACTTGTGGAGAACAGCAAGCGAGAAGGACATCTGTGGACAGCAGTGTGTCATGAAGCTTTGGCCAAAGGCAGATGAGAGTGTGCAGAAGGGCAGAGCCTGTCCCTGGGACCCAGCACCTGAGAAGCTATACTCTACACTACACTCTAACATGTCTACACATGTTGCTGGCTGCAGCGGTTCGGCATAGGCAAGGACGTCTGTCTGCCTGTCCTGTTTCCTGTCTCTGCCATCTAGACGGCATGTGGCACACAAGGAGACAGTCATTTTTGTGCCTTCTGGATGAGTGGAGAAATGCTCGGGAGCATTCTAAAAACAAATGGCATTCCTGGGGAAACAGTCCAATGAGCTGAGGGAAGGAAACACAAGGCATGCTGGGATAAATAGAAGGCTGCTGGACAGCCTGGCCAGACACAGCAGGTATCGTCCTTGGGAGCTGTAAATATGTCATCCCGACTAGCTTTTGCTCAAGATGACAGAGACAAAGCTGCTGGGGACAGTTTCCTTTCTCGGTGAGGCAGGAAAGGGACTTTCTGGTTTCAGGACATTCATCTGTCCGGGGTTACTGGTGGATCCCTTCCTCATTGCTCGGTGTGTGGGGGCGGGGCAGGGCGGCGGGGGATCATTTGAGTTGTTTGTGGGATTCTTTCTCCCCTGCCAAGCTGGGCATAGCATGTGCTGAGATGGATTTGCCATAGAAAAAGAAAAGGAGAGCTCCAGCATTTTCCAAGCAAAGCCTTCCAGTCTGGTGCCCTGTGGTTTAGCTGGTGCCTGCACCGTCAAGGAGACAGACATGGGGAGAAATGGAGATGTGTAGTCTGAGGTGCTCAGTCCTGCTCCCAGCCTCCCCACCACATCCCCAGGATGGACCACCCAACTGAAAAGTGAGCAGAGAAATGCCCCGCCCCCTTTCTCATGTATTAGGACCTAGGGGGGGGGGGGGGGGAAAAAAAAAAAAACGAACCAGGTTTGGAGCTCTTGTGGGGTCGGCTCTGAGCACCATTCCTTTTTAGCTGAGAGGTGGGAGGCCTGGAGAGGTTAACATCCTGTCCCTAAGCTGATAACCAGAACACAGAAAGGCTGAGGAAGTGGAATGGGGGAAGGACACACATTAGGGAATGAAGTTTGCTGTCTGACACCAGCAGCCGCGGAGGTGAAGGAGCGCGTGACAACGGATGATTTCTCAGGGGCATTTTGTTTGCAGATGGCTTTTGAGTGATTTAGGCAGGTGGTTCGTGGGTCGATACTTTTCTCGGGAGTCCCTGAAATCCACAGCTGCTTAAGAGTCGAACCCAGCAGTTAAAGCCGTAGAGCAGTTTGACCTAGTGGTGGCTCACCTTGCAATGGCAGCTGCCATCAGATAGCCTACTAGGTCCCAGACACGGCATGGCCATCCTGTGGGTTTCTAACTACCTGTTCGCATCAGAGTCAGAGGGATCAGATGTCTCCACTAGTGTCTTTAAATCCAACTGTCTAAATTATCACATTCTCTCTCCTGTGAGGATCGTTCTGCAATGGACTTCATCTTCCAAAACCTGTTTCCTCATCTGCTAAATGAGATAGCATGTGCTAAGTCCTTGGCCCTGTACCTGGTATACACAGTCAGTGCTCAATAATGACATCTGATGGCTTTGGATCGCAAGCCTGGCTGGCCTCAGAGCCTATCGTCTCTGGTGGATGCTCTTTCTGGTTGAGTAACTGTGTGCTATTGGTGGGGAATTCCACCAGGCTGCTGCCTAGGCTAGGATCACACAGAAGGGGACCAGGGTCCAGAGCCAGGCTGCGTGGGCTCACGTCACAGATGTACCACTACCACCATCAACAACCAACCACTCTGCAGCCTTGGGAAGGCTAGTCACTCTGATGTTTGGATCTGAAATGCCCACATAGCTTCATGTTTAGAGCTCCCCTTCTCCGGCTGTCGGAGCTATCTGGGGAGGCCATGGAAACCATAGATGCCAGGGTCTAGGTCACTAGGGACAGGCCTTTGAAAGTTATCTTCTCCCAAGGTGAACTGACCAGATCTTCCACCATGGTGGACAGAAACATCAGAAACCATGAGCCAAAATAAGCCCTGCCACCCGTAACCTGCATCTGTCTGCTGTGTTGGTGACAGCGATCCAGACGCCGCTGCTCCAGCCAACAATTCTGTGCCTCTAGTTTCATATAAAAGGTGATGATGGTGACAGCGCCTGCCTGCTACATGATGGAGCAGATCACTGAGTTCATACAGGCAAGTGCTTGGTAAATGCTGGCTCTTTTCTGGTTTTAAGCTCTCTCTCTCTCTCTCTCTCTCTCTCTCTCTCTCTCTCTCTCTCTCTCTCTCTCTCTCTTTCTCTCTCTCTCTCTCTCTCTTCTCTCTCTTCTCTCTTCTCTCTCCTCTCTCTCTCTCTCTCTCTCTCTCTGTGTGTGTGTGTGTGTGTGTGTGTGTGTGAGAGAGAGAGAGAGAGAGAGAATATGCACACGTGTGCTATGTGCTGGTGTTCACAGAGGTCAGAAGAGAGCATCAGATCCCCTGGGGCTGGAGTTACAAGCAGCTGTGAATCATCCCAATATGGGGTCGTGGGGGGGGCTCTGGAAAACAAATTCTGGGTCTCTGCAAGAGCAGTGTGTGCACTTAACCACTGAGCCACCTCCCCGGCCGTTCGACTGCTGGGGTTTTATTATTACCAGCCTTTTATGAGCAGGGAATGGGGGCATGGCCAGGATTTCACTGAGTTAAAGGGTCCTTGAGCTATGCGGAGGGGCTGTGTAGTGGAGATCGGGAAAAGTTTCTGGTATCACTGAATGTTCAGCACAGGCGCAGGGAGGAAGAGGAGATGAACTATCTGGAGCTGGAAGGAAGAGAGCAGTGTTGTAGTCAAGAAAAGCATTGGAATGGGGCCAGCAGAGCGGAGTTCCCCTCCGGGCTTAGCCACTAGCTACTTTCAGGACCTGGCCAGGCACAAACTCCTTGGGAATCAGTCCCTTCAACCATAAAATAAGAAGGTTGACTCAAGTCCATTCATGTATGGAGACTTAAAAGAAAAAATCAAATGTCTATCTAGCACTGGAGTACCAGGCCCTGGGAACACGAGAAAGAAAAAGCAACTGTCGTTCATTTTGTGAGGAGGACACAGACAGAGAAGTAATCACTCATGGTGGCCAGAGCCTCTGAGCACTGAATACAGGGCCTTGGGTAGGCAGGTGGGTAGCGGAGGCCTCTCTGAGGAAGCAGCGTTTGCACTGATTCTGGTCAGATCTGTGGGAGAACATTCTAGGTAGGACACTGGCACAAGACAGAGGAGGAGAGATGGCTGAGGTGTCAGGCAGGCACATCACAGCAGAAAGAAAAGAAAGCCAGAGGGATGCAAAGAGCTGGCCACGAGGGCTAGTGTGCAGGGACAGTTGTGTGGGTTTCTGTCAGCAACTGTGAGGCGGCTTCTGGGGTAGCTTAAGCACAAAGACGCCTTCTGTGCTAGTCAGCTTTCTGTTGCTGTGACAAAACAGCAGACGCAAATCAACTTGAAGGAGGAAGGGTTTATTTTGGCTCATGGTTTCAGACCCTGTTGACTGGCTCTGTTGTTCCTGGACCTGTAGTGGAGCCAAGCTGCTCACCAAGAGGAAGGAATATGGTGGGAACAAGATTTATCTTGAAGGTAATGCTTAGGATACGATTTCCTCCTGCCAGGCTCCACAACCCCCAGAATTCTCATCACTTCTCAATGGTCCATTCAGTCAAGAACTCCAATGGACTTATTCATTAATAGCTCCAAGCCTCTACAACCCAGTCATTTCCCCATCCCCACCCCCCAAAAAGCCACCCCTGTGGACAGTATGGCCCTGGGGACCTAGCTTTCAGCAAGTGCCTTTGAGAGACACCAACCAATCGCTAACTACAGCAATCTTGTTTTCACAGATTGGCACACAGTCCAGCTGTGGTGTGAAGACCAGCAGACTATAGTCAGAAAGCCACAGCTACAGGGGTACAGTTGCTAACTGGGGACAGAGATGGCTTTGGAACCAAGATAGCATCCACGGAGAAGGTCCAGAGCATGTATGCATCAGCCAAGGGAGGCTATAGTGACCCTCATTTGGACTCAACTTTTCCGATGTTACTAGGGTCCATGGTGGTTAGACACCTGGAGAATCTCAGTAGCTTACAACACAGCTTACTGCTCACTTCTGCCAGTGGCAGCTGTGGGTCACTGTGCCTTGCTTCGTAGTCTTTAATCTTAGGGTCTACCTCCGAGGGAGCAGCCTGTCTCTCTCTCTCAAGGATCAAAAGCAAAGTGAAAACCAGCAGAATCCTGGGAGGGTACATAAAGCATGGCATCCTGCCTAGTGGCATCGGCTAAATGGAGTTATGTGGTCAGATGTCAACCAAGGGATGGAGTTCCACACTTTTGCCCACAGTGCAGGGAACAGAATCCTGCACAGACAGCAACCTGACATCTCAGCAGGGAGCGGAGCCTAGCAGGAAACGCCAGTCCATAAACCACAGCTAGTAGAGCCAAGGGTAGGCTAGGCAGTCAGGGGGAGGGGCCATCGCACTAGCCTGGTGCTGCCCCTAACTGTCCTTTCACCTTTTCCCAGCAGGGCGGAGGATCAAATGCGGCTTGGAGGCTGGGAACAGGACCCCCTGGGGGTGTCGTGTCTCAGGTTTGCATTTATGTGCAGTTCAGCTGCTTAGAGGAGAGGGACCAGGTAGGCTAGGTACCAGAGAGCATCCAGGTTAATTTCCCGCAAGGAAGAGGCCGGTCACCTGAGCCCGTCCTCTTTGTACACTCCTTTTAGTCCAACTGCCAAGTTCTTGGAGACGAACCAACCTTCCCCCCCTCCTTTCTTTGTTCTCTCTCCTCTGCTCCGGGCTCAGGTCTCCGGGGCCTCGGGGAAGGTCAAGTGCTGGTTGCCTGCTTTGGTTTTCAGACATCAAAAAATGGTTCCCCGGGTGAACAATGGCCTGACCATCTGCGAGATGTTAACTGCATAATGGAATGTAACGCGAAGGGCTTTTAAAAACACGAAGAGAGATTTTATTGTAACTAATCGTGATGGATGGCGAGTGTGGTCACACTTGGATCGTAAATCTTTGTGCCAAGCCTGGGACCAAAAAAAAAAAAAAAAAAAGCCAAGGAACTCCGGAGTTCAGAAAGCCTTGTCCTCGGCCATGGGCAAATCACATGGGAAAGGTCTTGGGAGCTCATTTGCATCTGTGCCCTTATGCGATGAAGTCATTGGCTGCCTCTGCTTGAGTGATAGGCTGCCAGGGTGATATCCCATCTCACCTCGGTTCCCAGGGGTGGGCGCGGAGGCGAACTAAAAGGGAAAGGGGCGGGACAGAGTCTTGGACTGATTCCCCACCCCCACCCACCCCCGCGCCCCGCCCCCGCCCCATCTCCCATTTAATTAACGAGAAAAACCAGCCACAGATCAGGGCAGGCTCTCAACGGCCAAGTTCACGGGTAATAGCTGCTCCTTTTGGCCATGTTGGTTGTTTTAGAAGCATCGGAGCAGTTGTGAAGTTGGCCAAGGCGCTTTTCTCATGACGTTTGATGAATCAGTCAAGGTTTTATGACTATGTCTGAAGGGGCAGGAAGGCTGGACAGCAATCAGCGCCTCCTGTGCAGGCGCTGGAATAGCCTTGGGAAAGACATCTAAGCTCTGCGCCTCTGTCTTCTGTCAAGTGGGTTTAATAGTGGCCAGGCTACCTAAGTAGACGTGTTGATGTGATGTCATTTATATTTCAAAGCAGTCGGTATGATATTAGGATATACCATTTTTTACTCAAATTGGAATTTGAAAAACAATTTAAACAATATGCCAGATATCAATTTTTTTCCTAGAGAGACAACAACAAGAACAAGTGGGGGCGGGCAGAGAAAGGAAAAAACTGTATGGGACTCACTTTCAAGATGTAGGTATGGTTGGGCTCCCGGCCTCACGTATTTCCTCCAACTTGAAGAGCAAAAACAGCGAGAGTGCTAATGCCTTCAGTGCTTTCACCTGACAAGTCCCTCTAAAAGTCCTGTGCTAAAAGCCACCGCATCACAAAGTCATCCCAAAGTGATGTCGGGGACTTTTGACTAAATCAGGAGGATGGAGCCCTCTTGAATGGGATTAGCATCCATACAATGGAGACTCCAGAGAGCTGCCTGCCTCTTTCTTGGTCTGGGAACCAAGAAAGAAGTTGACACTATGGCTGCTGGGGCCCTGAGCTTCCCAGCCTCCAGAGCAGTGAACAGTACGGGTCTGTGGTTTTTAAGCCCTGAGTGTGGTGGTGGAGAGCCCTCAGAATGGCGGGGGGCTACAGCAAATGCTCTCTTTGAAAAGATGCTTAGATAGAACTTTCCTGTGCGTGTTTAGCAACTGTTTTACTTTGAATGATATTGTACAGACCCTCCTCCCCCAACGCAGAGCTTTACTGATATTGAGCAATTCACCATCTTTAAGGCAAGGGGATCAGTGTCCCAAAGTCACAGAAAGTACCATAGAGCGGGATGGAATGCTTTGGATTCTCCAGGTGACTGTTCTTGTCTGTCTGTCTGTCTGTCCTGTCATCTGAAAGTCATAGAGAACTGCGCTGAGAACTTTTGGTTCCCATGGCCCACATCTGATAAACCCTTCTTCTCCTCTTCCTCCTCCTCCTCCGAGATAGGGGTTCTCTGTGTATCCTTGGATGTCCTGTAACTTGCTCTACAGACCAGGCTGCCCTCTAACTCAGAAATCCTCTGTCTCTGCCTCCCAAGTGCTGAGATTAAAGGCATGCACCACCACTGTCCAGCAAGCCCTCTTTTTCTAATATTGAGGTATTTCCCTTTTTTTCTCAGAGTTTCTCCACACCTGACAAGGGTAAAGGTGGAACCACTCTGGGATTGCTTTCACTTCCATTTCCTTGATTAACAGTTTGGGGGAATTCACTGAAGTATTTTGAGATCTTTGTTTCTGGGTTGACTTTTTTTTCTTCCTAAAATTCCTATAGAATTCTGCAAACTTGGGGGGGGGGTAGATAATTGGACTCTACTCTCAATTTCAAAGCTATTTTCTAGAGCTGTTTGATTCTTTTCGAAGTTGTTAAGGCCAAGGTTTAGACTAAAATAAAATACTTTGTGTAAATATTCTTTGGCGATTTTTTAAAACTCCAATCTTCCTGGACAGAAAATCGAACACGCCATACATGAGTCAACCCTACAGCACTCATATCTAGTGACGGGGATATTTAAACAGCAACAACTTGTTTTAACTTTCCAACATAGCATCTTGATATGCAGTCCAGGCTGGCTTGAATCCCTGGTCTTCCTGCCTCAGCCTCCCATGTGGTGGGGTCATAGGTCATGCCGGCACACCCAAACCTATCTTTTGACCCTGTCTGAGAATTCAGGAGGGCTAACCCATCTGTGTGGCTCTTTATTTAGGAGTTAATCTATTTATGGATGATGTCAGTAATGTTTGGTTTTTCTCTTCTTTTGTGCTTTAGGCTTATTTGATTCTCCTTCATTCCCTTTTGTTGTATGAGTTATGTTTACTGCCTTGCTTTCATTAAAAATAATTAGTACATTGCCTTCTCTTGTTCTGTTAGTGGCAACCTTTAAGTTTTTCAGATGTGTCTTGGATCGTTTTTCTCTGATACCATAAATCAGTATCTATCAAACTTCCCCATGTGTATAATGGAAAATGTCTTGAATTTGTCTCTTTACCTCATTAAATTGATTTTCTGCAGTATCTACCCTGCTGTTCATATGAGTTTTTAATTAATCAATTGTGTTTTCTCTCCACTCACTCTCCCCTTATCTTGGTTGCTTCCTTTCTCACCCTGCTCATTTCGGCTTCTGGATTCAATGGCCCCTTCGATGTTATTGAAAAAGCCAATCAGAAATTGCCTCCAGCTGCCTTTTCTTGCCGAGACGCCTGCCTGTACAGTGAGGGTGGTTTTGTGGCCCCCTAACATCCTGTCCTCTGACCTACAGGGGCTCCTTATGTGCCTGGGGTACCACCTGCACATCTTCCAGTTCCTTCTGAGCAGGGTTGCTTTTAGGGAATCCTGTCAGTATCGACCCTTACTTGCTGGGTGAGGGATCATGAACTGGTCCTCTGGACCCTTCCCAGTGTCCATGGGTCATGCTATGAGGAGCAGCGCTGTTTGGTTTACAAGACAACATCCAACTCTGCACTGAGTTTTCATCACCTTACAGGGGAAAAACCCCCCAAAACCGTGTAGTGTTGCTCAGTCAGTGCAGAGACACTAACAATGGGTTTTGGCAATGAGTTGTTGTCTTGGGGGGGTTTTGTTTTGTTTTGTTTTCAATGAAGTACATTAGCAGAACCTGCAACTGCTCTACTCAGGATGGATGCACCAGCAATGACTGGCCATAGGTAAAAGTGAATCTATGATGCCGTTGTCTTTCATTGACCCCCCAAAACAGTCTAGGGGTCCAAAAATAAAGTTTTGATAGATTGATTAATGTGTGGTTAGGCAGCCCTCAAGCATAATGCAGGCATATTAGATGCTATGACAACATTTTTATTGTTTAAAAAAAAAACAAAAAAACAACAACTCACAGAGCCTTGCCCGATTCATTTTTATAAAGTGAAATAGGGCTCAGTGGTAGAGTGCTAGCCTAGCATGCCTAAAGCCCTGGGTTTAACCCCACAAAAAATTATACAGGCACATAGACACACATGCTCAGCATAACAGCCATATGTATTTATATGTGCAAGCGTGTGTGAGAGAGGAGAGACAGACAGCACACAGCAAGGTCTTCATCCTGGCTGGTGTGATGCTGAGAGTCAAACATTTTTACTCACTCCTGGGGTTTTCTTCCTTTCTTTTCTTCTTTCTTTCTTTCTTTTTTTACACACATACTCTGTTTTTACACTAAGGACAAGGCTTTGTTTCTTCAGTTCCATAAGTTCACTACAGGATTTCTAGAAACCAGAATAGACACCCTCCCCTCATGACTGTCTGTTGCCTTGCCATCCCCCACCTCAATGAAAGACCAAAATGAGAAAGAGCTGAATACCCTGACCATGTGATTACTGAGAACATCATAATGGTCCCACCATGAAAGCCCTGTCACCCAGGCCAGACAGGTGGCGCAGTAGTTAAGAACACTTGTTTTTGCAGAGGATGGGGTTTGCTTCCCAGAACCCATAGGACAACTCAGTACTGTTTACAATTCCAGTCCCAGGGAATCCAACGCTTTCCAGGCACCAGGAACGCAGATAGTATACATATATACATGCAGTTAAAACACCATACACATAAAATAAATGCTTCCAAAAAGTTTTTTTTAGAACAAAACAAAACAACCCTGTCACCCTTGAAGGTTCTGAAATCACTTCTGAATTAACAGAGAAGAAGGTGAGAGTCTCTTCCTGTTTGTGTGCATTGACACATTAATTCTGGTGAGGATTTATCCACGTTACATTGCTAGATTTGTGGGATTCTGGGACTGTAAAAGGGCTGAGATCAGATGAAGCTGGGCCGAGGCGGCTTGTGGCGTCTCTTCCAGCAGTGCTAGCTGAAGAGTCAAACTGATAGCTTGAAATCAGATGTGGTAGGAGCATTTACTTTTTATTTAATTGATGTATTCATTTTGGAAGATTTTTTTTTAATCTTTGTTTTGGTTTTTGTTTTTGGTGTTTTGAGACAGGGTTTCTATGTGTAACAGTCTTGGATGTCCTGGAATTCATTCTGTAGACCAGGCTGGCCTCGAACTCACAGAGATCCACCTGTCTCTGCCTCTCCCCATGGCCTGGGATTAAAGGCATGCACCACTGCTCAGATTTTTATTTATTTATTTTAGTCGTCAGGAGTATTTACACCAAGGCAATTGGTATGTGCTTCAGTTCAGGAGTCTTTTTAGAGCTCATTTCTACACATTGGCCAGCACATCATGGCTTTGCTGTGAGCTGACCTGTAAAGAAAAGGAATGGGAGCACTAAGGCCATCCTGCGTGAGGTCACATGACGGCGGGGAGCCAGAGCCCGCTTGACAGTTAGGCCTCTCCACCACTCTGCACAGCCCAATCCCCACTGCTGAGCAGTGTGCTTATTTCAGTTAGGAGTGAGGCCCTCATTTCCAGAGCCTGGAGCAAAATGAACAGGTGCCCACAAACAGGCTGCTTTCTGCGAAGTCGCACGGAGACTCTTCTAGTAATAAAGGTAATTAATCTACATGTGAGACTGAACATTTCTCAGATAATTGTTTTTTTTTTTCTCCTAAAGCTTAAATCCCCTGCATTAAACAACACAATATTCTTACCATGTGTGCAATGATTTTGTTAATTAAATTGCTGCTAAAACAATATTTATTTTTCCACCTTAAAATCAGCTGAATATCAATGCCCAATCAATATGACGTTGCCGGGAGGCACGCTTGCTTCGAATTTGCTTCACAAATCCGCTGCAGGTAATTTACACCCAGTCAATAAGACATGTTTCAAAAGCTACTTTTCCCTCCCAACAGGCAGCCCTGGTCTAATTTACAATTGGATAAAAACTGGCAAACTATACACACCTGAGTTAAATGTAATTTGTAATAGGATTTTTTTTTTTTTTTTTTTTTTTTTTTTAGCAGCAGGGGAAGATTTGATTTTGTGTGCTCGCTATGCAAGCAAGCAATCCTGGCCTGTTTCTGGGAAGATCACTGGGAAACATAAATTGCTTTGTTTTTCCTTTCAGGCATAATTTTTAGTTGTTGTTCTTTGGGTGGGGAGGGGGGGCCATCAGGGACACTAAACAAAATGATAGCTGTCTCTGATACATGTCTGCAGACTCCATGGGTAATAGTCGGGAAGGCATTATTTTTGTCTGAGCTCATTTTTTAAGGAAAAATAAATATTTGATTCCAAGACAGATTTTTTTTTTTTCTCCTGTTTCCATCTATTTGGGAAGATGCAGAGAGGAAACTGGAACTGTCAAGGTTTGGCTGAGTGAAAGACTTACAAATTAATCCCAGGGCTGGAAATTACAACAAAGGTTGAAATCTGTAATTAGTGATAGAAGCTGTAATTAACTTATTGGGAACCATGCGCGGTGTGGGCGCTCTTCCTGGTGGGCAGGTACCGTTATTAGAAAATTCTCTAGGAAGCTGGTCTCTCTCGGCTCTCACCCCTCCGTCTCATCCCCCTGGCTGCCAATTTGATTGGTTAAGTAGTTTGGGCTGTGCAATCCTCTTTTTCTTTTGGATTGATGTGTTTATTACTTTTTGTGACAGTGGCTCCCAAGGCAGATGTTCAATAAAGGGGGGAAAAATCTGATACAGACCCAAGTCAGGAGAGAAGCGGTGTAGACTGGAGAAAATTGGGGAAGTTCTCATAAGCATAGAGCTGTTATTGGAGATTTTGCTCCCAGCGTTTGTAGCGCTTGCGTTATTTACTCTTCCGCAGACGGAAACCTAGCGGGGGAATTATTGAAAGTGGACTTTGCTGAGTTTTAAATTGCGCTTGTTTGATGCGCATCATGGCAACCGCACGTCAAAGGGAAAGCTAAATTGAAGCTCGGAGCCGTGGGAGTCTTGCCTCCCTG